>NC_081436.1:50740874-51077808 GCF_949786415.1 Peromyscus eremicus
TTTCCCATCCTGAAATAATTTCTCATTGCCATGTGAGAGATTTCATAGGTTGGTGGAATTAGAGTGTATAGAGTATAACTTATGATACAGCAACAGCCATCGTTCTAAAACAGTATTACATCTGAGTGGTTGTCCATACCATTGTGTTTGTCATTGTATTAGTCACAACACTCAAATGTTTGTCCTACCACATTTTTTTATTTGATGACTTTGAGTTTTACTGAAAGCTAATCTTTCTTCCAGCCCTCACTGTAACCAGCACCCTCGAATGAAATTTGAAGAGAACCAAAATACATACAGACCTCAGACCTGTGCAGTGGTGTCACTATCAAAATGAAGTTATATGATGTGTTGTCTTCTAAATGTTTGTAAGCTTTTCATGTGGATCTGTTTTGCTTTACAAAGTCTGTGGTTTCTAATCAAAGTCAAAATTCAAAGATTAGTCTCACTTGTCAGAAACATAATGTTCTTAGTAAGCTTCAAAGAATTCTCCTGTTCTTACAAAAGAACAGATTTGACCTCATAGTATTTTCTTCTGTTTTAGCTACTAACAATTTTCCCATGTTTATATCAATGTTAGCACAGTAGATTTTTAGCTAAATAGAGGACAATATAGTAAAAAAAAATTCATTCAGAGATCTTTTAATCTCTAATAATGAGTGTTAGCTCACATTCACATTTCTATTTTATATGTGCCATTTTTATTTCAGTATCAGTGACTTCTGTAATGCTTTGATAAAGACACTTGACAAAGAAGTCTGTAAGATGACTCAAATATTAAACAATAGTTTCTCATAAAAGTGGAGGATTTGTTGTCTATGATCAAATTATCAAGAAGTATTATATTTAGTAAGGTATTTTTTCCTGGTTTGCAGATGGCTTTCTTTTCATTGATTTTGCAGTTGTTAGAGACCAGAGGGAACAATATATGGTTTTTCTAAATGGCAATAGTCCCAATCATGAGAATTCATAAGGGCTTTAACCTTTTGACTTCATTACTTCACAATGTCTCAACATCATCCAAGGTATGGTTTCAGCATGCCAGTTTTGGAGGTTTCAACGTGGCTTCCCAGAAACATCTTATTTGGCAAGTCTCAGATATATTTTTGTGTACCTAGTACATCAACATTTGCTATTTGAATTTTTTCTTATATTCCTTCAGATACTCATCCTAGTTTTATTACAAAATATTTAAAGCAGATCCTGAATTATCAAAACTATCAAACAAAATCAAACTCAATGATACATGTGTAATTTTAATCTTTTTTTGAAGTAAACATAAATGATTTTGTGTTTTATTTCCAGCAGGTTTTCCACCCTTATTTTCAGTTCATCCTAGGAGTCTTTTTAAGCCTCCAGGGCTCAAGTGCTGACTTTACCTAATCTTTGGAACTTGTTTACTGCTGCTGATAATGGTACTGGGATTTATATGTGTTTTTGGACAGTGGATGGGATTCACAAATCACCTTTAGCTTCTTTCTGTAATAGGAAAACCTATTGCATTTTCTCTCTTGACATCAACCATTGGCTGATGCCAATATTCTATTGCCTTCTTTTAAATTAAACTCTATAGTTTGTGCTGCCACATGGAACCACTTCAGCAGAAAAAGCAGGGAGGCTGTGTGAGAAGCTGTTGGAGAGTATTTGATGGAAAACTTGGAGCATGGTTTAAATATGAAAGAAATGAAATGTTTATCTTAGTAAGGCTGCTTACCACATAAATATAAAACAACTTCAGAACAGTTAGAATTATCTTGATAACATAACTTTCATTTTATTTTCCCCATGAAATAAAATGGTGACTCATTCAAAACGTTAATGTGGTTTAAAAACCTCCATGATGATACATTACCTTCAGTTAATCTAATATTTCAAAGATATTCAGTAATTTAAAATTATAATCAAGTGCCCAGAGTTAGTATCCATAGGATATTAGCCAACCTCTAAAAATTAAATTGAAGAACTAGAAGATGTTGCCTTTTTGTGTTTTCTATTTTCAAAAGGAAGTTAACTAATCCATGAAATCAGAAAGTACTGAGAGTGATTGATATTAGTTAAAAGGGGGGAATATTCATTTTGCTTAACTGATAGTTGTATGTAGAGAAATGAGAATAGGTCATACTTATTATGTTTAACAAATGTTGTTTAAATTTTTACTTTCAAAGGAAGTAGGTGTGGAAGACAGAGGTGGTAGATGGCTATAAGGACACAATGATTTCCAGACACTACAGGGAGTTGCCCCTGTGATCTCACATCAGCTGTGACAACATCCACAAAGCCCATGCAAGTTCAGGATTGAAAGAATCCCAAAATGAAGACTGGGGGTAAGGAATGAAGTCCCATCCCTATTTAAGGAGCTGTTGGCAATTGATACCTGCTGAAAAACAGACAGTCGGTTTTATTTAGAACTCATAGAACTAATAAACCCTAGAAAAAAAGATTTTGTACTGTATCCTGGACTTTATGAATGGCCAAAGTGAAAATTTACTCATAGTACAGCTGTATGTTTCTCAGTGTCTGGGGCTGTGCCTGAGTTAACTGGTCCCAACTCAACCTCAGTAAGTAAATTAGCAGTACGCAGGCCGTGGTCAAAGTCGAGCAGAGATAGCCGGGCAGTGGTGGCATATGTCTTTAATCCTAGCACTTGAGAGGCAGAGGCAGGAGGATCTTTGTGAGGTTGAGGCCAGCTTGGTCTACAGAGTGAGTTTCAGGACAGCTGGGGCTGTTTCTCGGAGAAACCCTGTCTTGAAAAACAAAAAACAAAAAAACAAACAAAAAACAAAACAAAACAAAACAAAAACAAACAAACAAACAAACAAAAAAAGGTGGGAGCGGGGGGAGTAGTGAGGATTAAATACAAGTATTATTTGGTACCTGGAACTCGCCTCCTTAAGTGAAAGGAAACAGGGACAAAGGAGAAGGAAATGGCAAGAAGTAGCTGGAGTTCGTTAGAAATAACAAATTTCTCATAAGGAAATGGTGCTCTAAGTAAATATTTAGAGAAAGTTCAGACCCTAGCTAACGATGAAGGGCACCATGGAAGCAAAGACAATAAGACTTAAGGTATCATTAAAGAGCATCAAGGGAGTCCTCATGGCAGGCACATTTCATTGCCTGAAAACCAGTGTGGAATGGGCAAGACAAACAAAGGAATTCAAAAAATACTGTAATTGTGATAAATATCTGGTGCCATTTAAACTTAATCCCTTTGAACATAACTTACTCAAATTTCACTAATGTTTAAGTACAGATCAGCTAATGTTCTAGTCAGTGACTATGACCTTGAGCCTAGTAATTCCTGAATGATATTACTATGTAAGTAACAGCATCAGTGATACCCAGTAGATATATATAAAAAGATTGCGTCCATTCAATATGCTTTAGAGATCATACATATACTATACACTAGCTCTTGCCTTCCTGTTGACTATTTGTTTGTTCACTTGTCTTCTATCGGCTCTGATTGTTATGCAGTAATTTGAATACCCTGTGATACCTTAACTGAATATACCCCACTTTTTCAAAAACTTCAGTTATTATATGTAATGTCTCTTTTTACTCCATGTTACCTGCTTCTTTCATTTTACAGTTTTACAGTTCATTTGTTGTTGCCAGTTAACATTTTATTTCCTGTTTTATTCCTTGTAGAATGAAATCATTGTTCTCTCAGTGTTATTGAGATAGAATTGGTATAAAAATTATATGTTTGCAATTACAAATTAACATACAACAGAATGAATTTGTATTATGCAGTAAGTGTGTATTCTCAGGTTACCATTACCACAAACAAGACAACAAGCATGCACACAATCTCATAATGTTTCTTTGTCTCCAATATATTAGTGGTGAGATTATTCAACATTTAATAACACCTTTCAAAGAATGACAGCTTTTTGTTCATTCCTGGCACTATGTGTACAATGAGACTCTGGGAATTATTCTCTCTACTCAGCCAGAAATTTTATCTTCTACTCAGCAAGAAATTTTTCTAGTGTCTACTCCTTTGCTCCCTGGTCACTTTCACTGTATTGTCTATATTTTTACATTTGACTATATGTGTGTGCTTCATATAACACGATTCATATAATATAAAACATTTCTTAAAGTGATATATTTTCTATTTTATAAACAAAATTGTATATTTGAAAAGTATTCATAGCAAGTTTAATGTAATTTTCATCTTAAATAGTACTTGATTTTACTAGAAACACATATTGTTGAGTTAATATTTTGTATGAGTTTAAATCAACATGATAATTAACTTTGATTTTTTTTCCTATCCACCTAAATTTTTCTTTTTTTTCTTTTTTTTTTTTTTTTTTTGGTTTTTCGAGACAGAGTTTCTCTGTGTAGCTTTGCTCCTTTCCTGGATCTCGCTTTGTAGACCAGGCTGGCCTCGAACTCATGAAGATCCGCCTGCCTCTGCCTCCCGAGTGCTGGGATTAAAGGCGTGTGCCACCACTGCCCAGCCACCTAAATTTTTCAAGAAGATATTTCACTTTCCATATCCCTTAAATCCATCGTAATTTAAATTTTATGCCTGAGATGCCATGCCTTTGCTTAATTTTCTGATTAATTTCCATATTTCATCCCCCAACATTATCTGTTGACTCTAATATACATATATTTCAGATACACTGAGAAAAGCATATCCAACATGTTTTTTAAAAAGAATTTCTAGGTTAATAACTGAAGAAATAAAAGAGGAATTTATCAGCAGTCTTAAAATATTGTATATCAAAGTAATTTCTCAATTTCAAAATAAGTAATAATTAAGGCAGCATTTTATAAATATATCTTATTAAATTTTCAGTAAAACTATACAATTTTATACAAAATAGGCATATTTAACTTTTGACTTATTACTTAATATCTTATTTCTTTCTTGCCCCATTACATATATTCTTATTTGAATTAGTACCTTACTTGATAATGAATGAATCACAAGTTTGTTTTATATGCTGAGTGGAACACTGTCTCAATACAATGCCAGCCATATAATAAATATCATTAAAATAGCAGCTATGTCTATTGCATTTGTCATTGTTAGTATTTATTAATCTATTAAAAGTCTTCAATGGAAACATGATTTTATTTTATAAGAAGAGATAATTATAGAATTTAGTTTCAGAAGTGACCATGTCTTTAACTCAGTGACACTCAAATTCAGTGTTTTCTGTTATATAGAATCTATAAATTTTATGTGATTCATAAAACCACATATTTTTTCAGCAAGGTGCAATGTTTTAATACACGTGCCCATTACATAATAGTTAAACAAGGATACAAATTTAAAATAATCAATCATTTATTTTTTCTTACAGGTCAATCATTCAAAGTCTTATATCTCACTTTAAAAGAAATACACAAAAGCACAACATCACTATGATATATGACAACTTTGTCATATACAAAGTAGCAGAATTTCTTACTCACATATAACTGTCAATTCATATTTAATAATCAACCAGCCCAGTTCTTCTCTTATAAACATAGTTTATTCAAAATTTTATGAGATAAGCTATTTGGATTCTAAATATTAGTTGATCGTGTCCCTTTCTGTGCCTGGCTGATTTCTTCTAAAGTAATAAGGAACACTTCCATCTACTCTGCTGCAAAGTTTAAAAATGCATTACTTGGTATGAAAAAATAGTGTCCCACTTGTATATTTGTGCAAAATATCTTCTTAAAATATGTGATACCATGTGAATGAAAATGCTTGCCTATAATATAACAAGAAGGCAGAGGCAAGTGGATCCCAAAAACTTTGAGCACAGCCCTGTCTACATAGTAGTTCAGAGCCAGAGAGGGTTATATAGTGATACCCTTTCTCAAAAAGGCCACAAGTAAACAAACAAAAAAGGGCATCAGGCTTTAATAATCATCCTTAAAAAAGTAAAGCCTATTGATGCTTTCTCTATTTGTCAGGGGATAGCACTGCAGTTGAGTCCCGTTCTTCACTCCCCGTAGTGCTTCAGGAAACTCAAGAGTTCATATATCTTCTTGACAGACTTGCTTTCTTTCCCTTGAAACCACAACCAGTCATGGGGTCTCAGTCATAATGTGCTTTTATATTTGATTTCATTGAATGGAACTCTCCTGTTTCTATGGGGCTTTACTACTTTATCTCCCAAACAACATTGTGGGACAGTTCTGTTTCTCTACATCTTCACCAGCCCGTGCTATCATTGGTCCCTGTGCTGGTGATTTTCATATTATTATGAATGTTGGGGTTTTTTATAGACTTGTTGGCCATTGGCATGCACTCCTGTGAAAGAATGACTGTTAAGGTCTATTGCCCTTTTGTTGTTTCTTTGGTTTATTTTTGAGAAAGGATCCTATGATGTAGCCTAGGCTGGCTGAGAGCCCACCATGGAATCAGGCTGTCCTCAAAGTTTTCTGATTCTCTTGACTCTGCCTTCTAAATGTGAGATCACAGGCATACATTACCATGCGCAATGTATTACACATTATAATATGTAATATATTACAAATTTTAAAGAGTGAAATATAATCTTGCTGTTGACTTGTTCTGTTTTTGTGTATATGCCACTAATCAGCCTCTTGACAGAAGTATACTGTGAAGAATTTTCTTTCATTCTGTGTGTTGTCTCTCCTCTTGACTACTTTCTTTCCTGTGAAGCAGGTTTTTAAATGGGTGGAATCACCTTTCTCTACAAAGGCTTTTCTTTTTTAGTCTTTCAAAGTCTTAGTGAGGTACTTTTCTGATCACATCATCTTAAATACTAACCCCATATTCTGATTCATATATCCATATATGTAGTTCCATATCAGTATCAGCATCTACATTATCAAGTTGCCATATGACTCTTGTTTGTTTAATTATTTTGAAGTCTGCTTTAAAATAGATGAATTTTTACCTTCTTCCTGAAAACATGATAAATTCTATACTTCATTAAACATATATTTTGGTACACTTATTGTGTAGTATGAAATATAAAAGAATTGAGTGTAGGGAATCCCTGTAAGCATCATGGCAGGCAGGGAAATGAGCCTAAAAGAGATGAGAATACAAATTCAGTTCCACCTGACTTAGTCTTGGTCAAAACTGGATCAAACTTCTAGAAAAATCTGCTGCCATATAGTTTATTGTAAGCATATTTAAAAACAATAGAAATTGGAAAAAGCTTCCCAGAAAGCAATCATTCACAAGTTTCCTAGCAACAATCATTATAAATTACAGGTGCATTATAATTCTTAAGGTATCACTACACAGAAACTTCTTTGAAATACATGTGACCATGAAGATAGTTTCTATAGCTTAAAAGCCTTCAATCCAGTGTGGAATCTGACTGAGGTAGCATAGAGGTTTGCAGGGTATAAAATACATGTGACATCTCCTATAAGGATGTGTTTTATTGACTGTGAGATTTAGGGAGGGAAAGTCTAGGATAATTACTCTGGGAGATTTGAGTGAGGCCTAGCTTTACAGATAGCAAAAGGACATCAGGTCATTAACAACATCTACTCCCAGCTTTTTGGGTGGAATGTAGGTATTTTATTTTCTCCTTCCTAAATTGAGGAGACACCTCATGTGTATTTAACATTTCCAGTTTCCCTAGTACTCGGTGGACACGTGGAGCTTTGTGTCTTCAACAATTGAGAACTACATAATAAACATTTACAACCAAGTGTCATTTCTTAAAATGCCATAAATCTGTGTACATTAGTGATAGACAAAACCACTCAGCCATCATACTTAAACCTATTTTAATGCGGTGAATACATTATTAAGCCTCACCTAAGTTGCCCTTACCACTTTTCTTACCTGTTTATTCCTGAATTAACTGATAGTATTTCTGAGGTTTATTGGCTCTCATAAATACCTTTATAATGTGTGAGTTACATTTTCATATGTCAATCACGAGATGGGATCAGAAAGTTCAATATAAAGAAACACCTCGAGACTTCATTAAAGTCATGAGGAAATGGAGGCAAAGTGGCTCCTCATTGCATTTCCTTATCAAACACAGGAATATTTAATATTTAACATTTAACTTCTATCAAAAAGATAGCAAAAGCAATCATGGAGCATATTCTTTGGGCCCTGATTACTTCCAGATCATAATGAAAAAGAGGTGATGAATAGAATTGGGGCCTTGATAGTACACTATTACCTGACAAGATGAAAGATTAAACCTGCATAGATTTAGGGGACTGATGGATCTGCTCAGCTTCCAGTGTTTGGTGTCAGGGTGGGCCAAAAAATCCTCACTAAAGAAAAATTATTTCAATCAAATATTTCTACCAGAGAAAAGGCATCAAAAGTCCTGATAGATAGCTTTGGTTTCTGTGAACCATATACACAATACTTTAGGTTAGTGTTCTACTCTATTTTCTACACTATCTGCCTGCTGATGCAAATGACTTCTAATTTTGACCTAGAACAAGAATAGATCCACCAGCCAGTCAGTGTTTTCAGCCTTGGTAAAGAGGATTTGATAGTTACTATTTACCATTAGATGTATCTGAGGTAGAACTATTATATCATGAATAATTTCTATAAGGAATCAGCATGAGAAGAAAATACAAGATCATGGGGACCTGGAGGAAGCCAATGCTATCAACTCTATCAACTGCATAGATATATTCCTTTGAAAAGTTCTCAAAGGTGATGAATGTCTGCCTGAAGACAATAAGTAACCACACAACTGACCATGCCAACTGACTTAGTTAGGGTTTCTATTACCGTGAAGAGACACCATGACCACAACACTCATATAGAGAAAAATATTTAATAGGGGTGCTTACATTTCAGAGGTTATTCCATTATCATCATGGTGGGACACGGCAGTGTGCAGGCTGACATGGTGCTGGAGAGGTAGCTGAGATTTCTGCATCCTGCAGGCAACAAGGAATAAACTGTCTCATTGGGTGTGGCTTGAGTATATATGAGACCTCAAAGGCTGCCTCCACAGTGACGACATACTTCCTCCAACAAGGCCATACCTACTATAAAAAAGCCACAGCTCCCGATAGTGCCACTCCCTTTGGGGGCCATTTCCTTGCAAACCACCACATTGTACTTTCTGGCTCCCAAAGGCTTGGAGCCATACCATAATGCAAAACTGCATTCAGTACAACTTCAAAAGTCTCTATAATCTATCACAGTCTCAATAATGTTTAAAAGTCCAAAATTCAAAATGAGATTAGTGTAATTTCTTAACTGTAATCCGATCTAAAATAAAAATAAAAAAATTATATCACATACTTCTAACATGTAATGACACAGGATATATATTACCACTCTAAAACATAGGAAAGGGGCATATTGAGGAAATACTGAACCAAGACAAGACTGAAAATCAGCTGGGTAAACTCCAAACTCTTCATCTCCGTGTCTGATGTCAAAGCATGTTCTTCAGATCTCCAGCTCCTTTCAGCTTCATGGACTGCAACATGTTTCTTTCTTTTTTTTTCTTTTTAATTTTTTTTAATTTTTATTTTGCAATACAATTCAGTTCTACATATCAGCCACGGATTCCCTTGTTCTCCCCCCTCCCGCCCCCCTCACCTTCCCCCCAGCCCACCCCCCATTCCCACCTCCTCCAGGGCAAAGCCTTCCTCGCGACTGAGAACAACCTGGTAGACTCAGTCCAGGTAGGTCCAGTCCCCTCCTCCCAGGCCGAGCCAAGCGATCCTGCATAGGCCCCAGGTTTCAAACAGCCAACTCATGCAATGAGCACAGGACCCGGTCCCACTGCCTGGATGCCTCCCAAACAGATCAAGCCAATCAACTGTCTCACTTATTCAGAGGGCCCGATCCAGTTGGTGACCCCTCAGCCAGGAGCGAGAACTGTTGAGACCAAGGTTGGATAAAACACAGGGACAAATAGCCAAACGAATGGAAACACATGAACCACGTTTCTTTCTTTTGGGCTCATTCCATTCTCTGTCAGCAGCTCTCACTGGCAGGTATCCCATAGCTCTGGCATCTCCAAAATTTTGGGGTCTCCAAGATAATCCAGGCTTCAATTTCACAGCTTCATGCAATGTCCTCTCTAGATCTTCATTAAGAGACACCCCTGCAAGTTCTTAGGGACAGCTGCCATCTAACAGCTCAAATTGGGAACACTCAAAGTCTCCACGGGTGTCTGGCAGATCTTGTATTTATAAATATAGCATCAATATTGTCATTTTCTAGTGTGAACTATCAAAAAAAAAAAAAGAGAGAGAGATAACTAAAAGCCTCAATCAGATAACATGCTATTAGTGGTTTGTGAAAAAGAACAATGCTGTGGGAGGGCAGGGGGAGGGACTGTAGCTGCCACCAGGACAAGGAAGATGTAAGGTGTCAGTAAGCCACGAGCTACATGGCAAAGTATAGATTAATAGAAATGGGCTGAATATAAGAGTAAGAGCTAGACAATGATAGGCCTGAGCTAATGGCCAAGCAGTTTAAATAATATAAGCGTCTGTATGTTTATTTTATAAGTGGGCTACGGGATTGCTGGGGTTTGGCAGGACTCGGAGGGAAAACTCTAGCTACAGAACAATCTTACCTGTGATACATTTTTATATTATAGGAATGATTATATTATTATCTGTGACTTAGGAGAATACTATGTAGAATAGGTGAAAGTGAGTTTCTAGGATTAAAAGAGAGAGCTATGTGCTCTCTGGTAAACCTTGTTCTCTCTTGAAGCTATAATGCCCTCATGTGATAAGTAAAATAAGTTATATTCATATGATTCAAACAATATTTATGTTATTTTATATAAATACATTAATTTTTATCTGTTATTCATTATATTCATACTATATATAAAATGTATCCCTCTTTACAAATAAAGAAATTAAGTTGTTGTGTAAACAAATGGAAGTATGTGGAGAGAGAGAGAGAGAGAGAGAGAGAGAGAGAGAGAGAGAGAGAGAGAGAGAGCTGACACATGCCTGGCCTCAGAGTCTTTCCTTAGTTTCAGAGGCAAATTCTATAACCTGTTTCTTTTATCCTTAGCTGTAAAGCCAGAGCCATGTACCTGAAGCTGTTAAGTTCTGCTGCTCTTTGGGTCTGGAACATGACCCCCTTGTTGAATTACCTCTACACCAGCTTTCTGTGTTCCATGTTTACCTTCACTTCTTAAACTTGTCTGTCCTGAAACTGCATCTGTAGACCAGACTTGCCTCAAACTCAGAGATCTGCCAGCCTCTGCCTTTTGAGTACTGGAATTAAGACATGGATTACCACACCAGGCTCTAAGCTTTTCTTTAATTCCTTTCCACAAATTAGAAACTCAGCTGGTGGAATCTTGCCCTGAGGACACTGCTGTTTTTATTCCATTTTTTATATCCTTGAACACAGGACTTAGCTCCATTCCACTTCGTGGTGCTCCTTTTCTCCTCAAATTTTACATTTTACAACTTACCATGCTGAGCCTGCTCCTTTTCATTATACGTTTTCATTAGAATAACCACTGATAACTACATAGCAGAGTCTATACTAAGCTGTTTTGAGATTGCCTCTGCCAACAGAATTAATCCAAACATTTTCACTTTGGCTTCAGGCAGACTTTCGGACAAGGGAAAAAAACAACCACATGTTTCACCAAAGTGTCACAAGATCCGGTCTCCAAGGTACATACTAACATTTTTCTCCTCTGTGACCTCTTGATCCAGGCACCTACAGTTCACATCACACTCAGCACCACTGTCTTCCATGCCTCTTGCTAGGATGTCCCATTAAGCAACACTTACAGCATTCAACTGCTTTTTTAATCCATAGTCCCAAGGTCCATATTCCTTCAAACAAAAGCATGATTAGGCCTATCACACTAATACCCCAGTCCCTGGTACCAATTTCTGTCTTAGTGTTTCTATTCCTTTGAAGACATACCATGACCACAGCAAATCTTATCAAGCAAAACATTTAGTGGGTTGCGTCACATTTTCAGAGATTTAGTCCATTATCATCTTGGTGAAACATGGTGTCATGTTGGTGTACATGGTGCCAGAGAAGGAGCTAAGAGTCTACATCTTATAGCAACAGGAAGTGAACTGTCTCACTGGGCATGCCTTAGCATATGTGAGACCTCAGAGCCCAGAGACACACTTACTTCAGCAAAGTCACACTTCCTAATAATGCCACTCCCTTTGAAGGCCATTTTCTTTCAAACTACCACACCCACCATGAGAGATTTTCTTGATAGATTAATCAGATACTATACACAGGGTCAATGTTATATGTTTTATAAAACATATGTGGTTATTCTATCATTAAGAATATTTAGAAAAAAACCTCAGATGTAGTCCATGCCCATCATCCCAACAACTGGGAAACTGAAGAAGAAAGATAATTGATTTCAGATCATCTACTACAGATGGCCTAATGGCTTCTTCATTTGATTCCTATTAATTTATGTTTGGTTCACTACCATACAGACCTACATAACATCTGTTAGACCAGGAGGTACATTTAACACAAGTGAGATATGTGAGTGAACATCAGTGACCATGAATTTGGCTTGTTCTGTCACTCATCATATCATCCAGCTGGTATTTCTGTGATAAAGTCGAAGCTACTGCTAAAGTCAATATGTAGAATTACTAACTTCAGAAATGAGGAAACTCCTCTGAGGAAACAGTATGGCATTTATATTAGACTCTGTCTAAGGTATGAATAAACCACAGGTCTCAATTATATTGATCAGTGTTCAATACCCTGTTTTAATGACGTAATGTTATTGTTCTAATAATAATTTAAACTTAAAAGTATGCCTGATATAAAAAATTTTAAAAGTCTTATGACTCACATTAAAGAAATAATGTTAAATCATGTGCCTCTCTTTATTCATGCCCTCTATTTGTAGAAAAAAAGGAAAACCAGTTCTTATCTCAGAACACAAATACAGGGCTTACATGTATTTTAAATGAGAAAAAGAAACCCACACTATATTCACTTTTGATACTAATATTAAATTAATAGAAAATAAAAGAAATATCAAGAGTTAATAAACATTGTACAGTTATCCCAGAAGGGTTAAGGTAGAATTGAAATAAAAAGCAAGTGTATCATCAGCCATGGTCAAAGATTATAACTTTTGTAAATCCCTCTGTATCAACTTTTAAGTGGCAGAAGATTAAATACATTTGTATGATTTATCTCCTTTTTTGTTTAAATTGGCTTACAAAGTATTTTGCTTCCGTTTATGGTTATTATAGTATTTCACTGCTTCCTTCCTCCTCTCTCTGTCTTCCCTTTCCCAGATACATGTTTTACCCCTGTGCTCTACTTTCCACTTCACTCCAATGTCTTTTCACTCTGTCCTCTAGTTTAGACACATTTTTAATGTTTCTAACAATAAATTGTAGGAAAGTGTATTTGCTAAATTTAAAAATATAATGCTTGAAAGTATTTCCATATTAAAAATGATATAAATTGAGAAGCTATCATTCCAATTTCAAAAAAAAATCAGAATTCTTTTCATTTTATAGGAAAAAATACCTGAACAGATCAGATCTCTTTATGTATTTACTTTGGGTATTGCAACTCAAATTTACAGTTTGACTTGATAATTGTGGCATAAATAGGGGTCTCTATTTCAGTGTAACTGAATAAAACACAAATAAATACGATATTTATGTGCAAATCCCATGTTCTTCCATTAAGGGGAGATAAATATTTGCAGAATTACAACAGAAATAAAATAAAGCAATGTAAACAGTCATTGAAGGAAAATTGAATATTGGGATAATGGCAGGCTGATGGGGTGAATGGATCCAAGTGGAGATCATAACACAGTATGAAAGTTCATTCAAATTATGTTAACAGAGCTAAATATACACAAAAGGAAGCACTATGGATCATATTCGTAAATGATAAGGGGAAACTTTAAAAGTATTCTAATTCTTTAATTGGAATAATTAGGTGCAAATTCCGTGTTTATTGTTTTTCAGTGCAGTTTTGCAAAAAGACAAAAGGGGGAAATTCTAAGGTTTAAAAACAAAAGACTGGTTTTGTTCATCCTTGGAGAAAAGAGAATAGATGCTAAACCTTTCAGTATTGAAACAAAATAAGGATGCTAAACAATACTGAGAACCAGTACATTTTATTTTCTCAGTGCTGAGCAATACTGGAAACAGATGTAGTTTGTTTACCATATGTCAAAACCTTACTGAAAATGTGCAGTGTGGTTTAAGTTCTTGCATGGGCAATTACATGTGCCTGTGGGGGAAAAGTGATGAATCAACAGGTTTATCAAAGTCAACAGATTGCTAATCAGGACGTCTCCTATAACCACACTGATCTGGACCCCTCAACCTTGTTATTGCACTATAGACTATGTGCAATTCCATCAAATTATTTCCTCGAAATTCTACCATAAAATCACACAGTCTTCATGAAAACCATGAGGCAGTGATTTCCATTATGTTTAGTGAACTAATAAATTCAATTTTACTTATTAACTATTTTTTCATATTATGGCATTGTAAGAAATGCACAATTTTTAGTGCTGTGAAAAGGTAAAATATTTTATTCATAACTCTGTACATAATCCACCATGTTATAGAAAATAAAGCAAAATTATAGCAAAGTAAGCCAAATAAGTTCCTATGTTATCTTCAAAGACTAATTAATAGTTTGTAAAATGCAAAAAGTTACATAAAATTACAGTATTCTAAAATGTGTTTCCTTTTTGCATATGTATCACCTAGAGGGGATGAGAAAAATACTACTAAGAAGATTAAAAAGGAACACAGCCCAATTAAAGGACAAACATTATCCCTTGCACATACAACTAATTGCATGTGTGAATAGTACCAAGATTAAAACCTAATTGCCTTATTTCCATTATGATACCACAAAAAAACCATGTATTGTTTAAAAAGCAATTAAATTTTGAATTTAATGTTTTGCTATGATAGGCAGGAGACTTTATGCTGTGACACTATTCCTGAAGAGATTTGAACAAAGGTCTAATCAAAAAAGGGAACTAACAGCAGATTAAATCAAGGGTACCACCAAAGTTAAAATTGGTGAACTATTGAATTTCTTGGACGTACTTACAGGAATATCAGTGAGGAGTTACTTGCAGAAGTGACTCAAAGACAACTACACCACCCAATCCTTCTCATGCATGGATGACAGCTCACCAAAGCTGTAGACGTGGAACACATTGCACAGTCTGCATGTAGCTCAACAGGTTTAACATTACTCTTTTCATGCAGTTCAGTTGGACAGAGTCTCTTCTGGGCATGTTGACTGATCTCAGCTTATTTCTAGCAACTTGCCTGTTCTTTGCTTCATTCTAGTCACAAGGATGGGCTGTACCTCTTCTAGACAGCCCAGTTTGTCTAAAAGTGTCCTACAGGCAGTCCTTACTGCTTACATATGTGTGGGCATCTACTGAATCTGGTCAGTTTGAGGGACTTCCTGAAGCCTTTGGGTTGCTCCCTTCCCAACCTTAAGGAGCTTCTCTGCAGGAAGAAGAATGGAGCATTTCATCTTTCCTTAGAATCACCTGTTGTTTCACCTTCTGTTAAAATACTTGGTTGTTTTATCTCCCTTTTAACACCTGTGTCTTATTAAACATCCCTCTAAGATGGATAGTTTTATTTTAACAGAAATTGATACATAATAGACAGACAACTTTAAGAACCATCTTTTTCTGCAGGCTCACAGTTTGTTTGTTTAAAGTCCAAAAAGTATTTTTTTTTCTGACTCCTGATACAGTCACCTTGACTACATCATGGAATGGTTGGTAATAGTAGAAAAAAAGTGCAGGGGGGTGTGGTGGAATTTGTAATTGCAAAACGGGAAGGGTTTGAGGTTTCTGTTTAGACAAATGGCATCATCCCCCCAGTTGACCTAAAGACCTTTCACAAAGTTCCACCTGCTAAAAATTCTATTGTCTTTCATATTGTCATACTGAGCACCAAGCCTCCATTGTATAGACCTATGGGTTGAGGTAGGGAGATTCAAATCATTTCCAAATTTCAGCAATAGATGTGGATAATGTCAAAGGAAGTAGCAGTTAGCTTGATAAAATGAGATAATCGCTGTGTCTGTATTACTCATGCTACTACTTACAGATTATAGAATTTTGATTACTCTGGTCACTTAGCATTTTAAATATGAGAAACAAAACATCCCAATCAGAAAGAACTAATAATTATCAAGTATAAATGTGCCTCAAATTTTATAATTTGCATTATGAAAGTGTTGTTTGTATTTCTCTTATCATAAGTATGTGTAATAAGGCTACTTTGCCTCTGCTTAGTGTACGAGGAAAAGTAGTAGCCATATGAAGTAAACATTTGGAAAATACATCCTGAAACAATGAAGGGAAGCCAGTGAGTGAACTAGAACCTCATTCAGTCAGGTACTTCCTCTACCTCTCTACTCTAGTAAATAGTGGTTTGCTAATTTGTCTTTAACCATTTCCAAAGTTCAATAGTTCTCTCTGAATCTGTTTCTCTCCTTCCATTTTCATGATGCTATTTGTCTAGTAATTGAGTTGCTTCAAGTTCAAGGCCTGTGTTCAAGCATATGGGGTGATAAAGTATTGAGAATTTTCAATAGAACTCTAAAACTTCCAGTGAGACCATAGATAGATAAATTGTTTCCTTGTTGAATATTTTGTAGTCATGATATTGAGAGGTGTGATCCTTATGATCAGATTGTTCTAGGTAACCTTTTGAGTTGTTTCTCTCATGAGAAGACAAAGACATGGAAAACAAAGAATTTTAACATACTAGACTCCATACATGGACTCCAAGCTGGGTGGTGGTGGCACACGCCTTTAATCCCAGCACTCAGGAGGCAGAGTCAGGCGGATCTCTGTGAGTTCAAGGCCAGCCTGGTCTACAGAGTGAGATCTAGGACAGGCACAAAATGACACAAAGAAACCCTGTCTCAAAAAAAAAAACAAAAAAAAAACAAAAAGAAAGAAAGAAAGAAAGAAAGAAAGAAAGAAAGAAAGAAAGAAAGAAAGAAAGAAAGGGACTCTAAACGATGCCTTTTTTCCTCCTAAAAGAAATATTTTAAATGCTGAGTTTCAAATTCTAGATTTTGTATTCTATATAAAACTTCATGATCTGTCAGTATATGAAGACCCTGAGTTTTCTTAGCATCTAGTATATGCCATATTAGAGAGATGTGATAATTTTTTATCAAGACGAATATGTAGCATATTATATAATAATCCAGATACCAGGATGTTTTAAAGTGAGAGATGCTGAGAACTGATATATTTTTAAATACATTCTTAACCTGACAAAAAATAAACAATCCTTATTAACTAAAAAAGGGACAAAACAAGAAATTTAAAAAAATCAAAACAAAAATAGACTTCTTGTTTTCCTCTTGGGAATATTTCTTGAAATGTAATAACATTAGATTTCTTTTCAATAGTCACTCAAGTGGAAGGTCATAGACCATAAGAGAAGATCCAGTGAGACTTTTACATGAGAATTGTCCACAGGTGTTTTTAAAGGGCCAAGCTGTTATTTTAAGAAGACCTATAAATAAGCCCTACTTATAGAAAGGGTACCGTATATTTTGGCCTTCATTTTGAAGGCGAAATTAGAAAATTAATGTCTTTATGAACTGAGTGTAGACTTCTGTCTTTTTCAATGTAAACATCCTTCTATATATTTTGCAACAATTCAATATGTAATGCTTTTAATATCTCTAGATTTCTTTATTCTGGTAATCACACAATCGAGAATAAGAGCTCCTAAACCTTATAATTTGTTTCTCTATTTTTGAAATATAGTATTTAACTAGAAAACAAAAAAGCACCCAACTATACTCTCAATATTTTAAAGTGTAATTTTGAGACTCATTTTAAATATCTCATAGAACAAGAACAGTAGGAATTATAAACAATTAGGCTTTAGGTGTGTTTGATAACATTAAGAATCAAAGACACAGGATATTAGTGAATAATTATTTGAATAATAGACATAATTATCTCCACATAAAAAGAAAAATTTCTTTTAATGTATGACTGGTATAAGTTGAATTTATTTGCAAGTTGTGTCACCTGTAAATATTATTAAATCATGAGCAATAAGGATATATAAAAATTTTCCAGACCCTCTAGAAATGTGTTCATAATTAATGTCATTTAAGCATAATTATGCAGTTTGTCAAAATTCCAATATTCCTTATATGTTGTTTGAAAGATCTGTTTATCATTGTATGTTTTGTCAGTTACACTCTGAAATGTTCCAGTATTGCTGCTTTAACAATTTAGACTATAATCATGCCAGAGTTTTTAATCAAATCAGTATTAAGGAATGCTAGGAAGGTACTTAAGATTTTACTCTCAAAGGAGGATTCATTTATACATGTACAGCATGTTATCTAGTTAACATCTAGTAAGTATTTGAAATATAAGAATGTTTATTAATATAATTAACAACAGTATATTATTTATTAATAGCTGGACAAAGTGCCCTGAGTATTTAATAAATGCAACAAAAGTTAGAATTGTTTTCGGTAACATATAACTAAATTGATTACTTCTAAACATCATTTTATCCATTAATGTAGTTAAAGACTTGTCAATCCATGTAGTTTTCATCTTTAGTAATGAGCTTGTGCTATATATACCTTCAGGCATTTTTATTATTTTTTTAACTTAGTAACAGTACTGTGTGTAGAAAATTAAAATTCAACAAGAGATAATTATAATTTATTGAGCTAAAATCAAGGTGAGAGCATAGTTTGATAGAATTTACAACAGTATAGATTTTCATTGATCAATTATATATTGTGACTAGCCAGGTAGATTTATAATTTGAAATGATTTCCAATAATACATTTCTGCTATGTTATTATTTAAATACTGTTGGTTCGCTCATTTGTCTTTCCTGCTATCATCATCCCACCACCATGACTGTTTTATTGGCGACTTGTTTGCTCTGTAGTGCAAGGGTCTGATAACTGCTGATGAAGACCCCAGACCCCAACCATGTGCAGAAACAAGGAGCATGTCTTCTTCAGAAACGAACAGCATTCCCGGTCAACCACTTATACAAAGTGGCAACCTTGAGCATAGCACACAGGCTCCTTTGAAGCATAGCTAGGAGAAATCCAGGAACAGTGAAGTCATCTTCAACACGATTGGTCAAACAAGCACAGTTAAGTTAGCACATTTCTGATTGGCTGAGGTCTTAGTTTTTTTTTTTTTTTTTTTTCCATTTTTGGCCATGTTTGGGCAATTCTGGGCAGGTTTCAGGGGGATTACAGGAACTGTCCTTTTTTGGTCATCACCTTGAGATGCCATGGGGGCTGGCTCAGACCTTGTACATGCTCCCTCCTTCATCCCTGCTGTCAAGGGGGTGGTCCATGAATGGTCCTTTCTTTGAAATAAACCTAGTTTGCTGGATATTAGATCCAATTGTAAAATGGACGAGGTCCTCAACTTTCACTAGAAGCAGAAGATCAGTGTTTACACTTTTTCTGCCACACCTGTTAGTCAAGAAACTATAGGACAATAAATTTCAAACAATAGTACCATTGGCTGAAGACAACTTTATTAATCAAAGATGATTATTTTATATAGAGTTTAGACTACTGAATTTTGTGTCCTAAGGGAAAAACATTTAATGGGAAATATTTTAAGACACAGTGAAATTCTTTAAATAATTTTGTTTTAGTCTATGCTTTAGATATTTGAAGCTCATTATTTGAGATTTTATATACAAATTTTATATATATTCATGGCAATTTCTAGTCAACATGGAATTTATGAAATCTATCCCTGAAAATATACACTTGTTAGAATCCCTAAAGAATATGAGTTTGAAGGAAAATAAAAAGTTCCCAAGATGTAATTATTACCTTTTCAGATGTTAGGATTTTAATGGATTAAACTTCAATCCAATGGCCAAATGAGTGGCAAAATATGTCCCAACTATACAATATCTTTGAGGCATCTATTAGATAAAAAAAAAAACATAGGTAATAAAGGATCTGAGATGTATTTGTTAGTGTCAGACCAAATAGAACCTACTACAATGCTTGGAGATGCCAGGGGAGAGCATTAGATTCCCCGGAACTGGAGTTAGAGATGGCTGTAAACCAACATGTGAGTGCTGGGAATAAAATCCAGGTCCTCTAGAAGGGAAGCCAGAGTTCTTGACCTCAGAGACATATCTACAACCCAAAGACAACATTTTAACAATGATCAAAAGTTATGCTTTATGACAACAAAACTTTCAGTTTCTCAGAAAGTGGTAAGAACAGTGTGTACATATAACATCCAAGTACCTAAGTACATGGAAACAAAAACTGAAAGAACTGAAGAAGCAATGTGCCAGAAAACCCTGTAAATATTTTATTAGTTACTTGAGAATTTAGTATAACATTTTTTTTTTTTATCATATTTGATGGTAAAACAGCTCTGGTTGGTTGGCGGAAAAGTCATGGGCCACGGCTACCAGAGTTAGAAAGAGCTTTATTAGAAAGAAGAGGGGATAAGAGGGAGAAGCCAGGCCTGGCAGAGAGAACAGAGCAGGAACAGAGGAGATAGGAGGGAGAAGCCAGGCCTGGCAGAGGGAACAGAGCAGGAACAGAGAGAGGAAACACAGGAAGAAAGGGGTGGGGGCCCGAGTCTGGCTTTTTTTTTTTTTTTTTTTTTTGAGACAGGGTTTCTCTGTGTAGCTTTGTGCCTTTCCTGGAACTCGCGTTGGAGACCAGGCTGGCCTCAAACACACAGATCCGCCGGCTTTTTAAGGCGAGTACTGCATGACCACTTGGCAGGTACATACTCGCCCGAGCCCCGGATGAGGGAAGACAGTAGAATCAAGCTGCGCATGTACAGAATCCTAACAATATTCATCTACCTCTCCAAATTCTCCCAGATCCTGTCCCCTTCTTATCCACCAAACATTGCTTTTTTGTTTATTTGTTTTGTTTTACATTAAGACCAATCTTTTTGCCCAAATATTCTTGAATGTGTGGTATTTCACTGGAGTATGGTCTACTCCTCCAGGGTTACACTAAAAGAAAATGGACTTTCCCTGTCACAGCATCTAACAGATGTCAATAGCTCCTTTGCTAAGGATGGGGTTTCATATCCAACTTCTGTCTCCATGCTGTAGTTGGATCTGCTCTGGGTTTGAAAAGGCCAGTGAATTCAGTTACAATTGCCATTAATTCACTCATGCAGCTTGTCCTGATGTGTCTACAAGATACTGTTTTTTTATAATCACCTACCACATCTGGCTCTTACTCTCTTCCTACTCCTTATTCCACACTCATCCTTGAGCCATGAGAAATAAAAAAAGCCTACAAGTCAATTGAAGGATGAACAATTAATAAAATGTGGTATACTAGACAATGGAATATCATTCAACTTTTAAAAATGAAAATTACAAAAATCTTTAAGTAAATGAATTTATCTGGAAATTATTCTGAGGTAGCCCAGCCCAAAAGACAAATGGCACATATTTTCTTTCATTTGTGAATGCTAGATTGAATCATCAGATGTATGTTTCATTCAAAATATCCATAAGGGTTAGGAAATTAGTAAGGGGTTGTGATGTGCCCCCCCCCACACAAACAGGGAGAAGATGCAAGACAGTAATATTAAGAGAGAAAATAAAATTATGGAACAAGAAAGACTGAATGGGATGAAAGATTGGATGGCAGGATAAAGGATGAAATATGGAG
This sequence comes from Peromyscus eremicus, assembly GCF_949786415.1. Taxonomy (NCBI): domain Eukaryota; kingdom Metazoa; phylum Chordata; class Mammalia; order Rodentia; family Cricetidae; genus Peromyscus; species Peromyscus eremicus. The sequence continues at coordinate 50,762,518 of NC_081436.1, forward strand.
AAGGATAAATAATAATCACACCTTGTGAGGAAGTTGTATGAAAAACTACTGCTGTGAATGCTTCCTAAGATATCATTATATACATATATAAAAGAACTTAAATAGAGCTACCCTGCTATGGGACAACAATCTCCTTACTACACATTACAGACTAACAAATAAAAAGCCCAATATTAGTAATGGGTTACCTCCATTGTATTTGTTAGTCCTTGGTATTCCATAGAACCACAAAAATAACAAGCCACTGGCATTGTTCTTGGTTTCTGTCTTAGATTAAGTTTTTGTTGCTGTGAATAGATGACATGACCATAGAAACTCTTATAAAGAAAAAAAAATAATTGGGGCTGGATTACAATCTCAGAGGCTTACAGTTTTAGTCCATTACCATCATGGTGGGATATGGCAGCATTCACGCAGAAATGGTGCTGGGGAAAGAGCTGAGAGCTATACATCTTGATCTTCAGGCAACAAAAAGTGAACTGTCTTCCACACTGGGCACAGCTTGAGCATATGAGATCTCAAAACCCACATCACAGTGACGCATCTCCTCTTACAAGGCCACATCTTCTATTAATGCCATTCCCGATGGGTCAAGCATTCAAATACATGAGTCTATGGGCCATATCTATTCAAACCACCAAAATTTCTCTCAAGAAAATGACAGTAATCTATGTATTGAAGATTTCCACATAATTGGCTCAGAGAATATGGAGAAGTCAAACTGGTTCTGACCTGGGATTCATACCTAGCTGATAGTATCTGAAGTTTGGGAACAGGATACACATTTTTCCAGAGTGCTAAAGAGTTAAAGAAACTCTTGTTTCCAAAACAATTGTGTGTGAACTTCAACAATGGGAATTAAGTTTTATCACATTGAAACTAAGCATAATACACAGCATTGTGACATTGAGAGATCTGATGACTATGGAAGTATACTCCCAGGAAAACTATCATAAAGAGCCTAGCCCTGTGTTCTGATCTTTCCACAGCTATACTCTGTCTCCAAGGGCTTTGTGGGTCTCTTGGGGAATTCTGAGACCTGGGTCTGTATTAACAGTAACTCACTACAGGAACCTGTAGCTAGAGTTTTTTTTTTGTCTGGCCCATGGTCAGGGCAAATCTCTCTCATCCGCCAGTCCCATAGCCATTCAGACCCGACCAAGTAAATATAGAGACTTATATCGGTTACAAACTGTATGGCCATGGCAGGCTTTTTGTTAACTGTTCTTACAGCTTAAATTAATCCATTTCTATAAATCTATACCTTGCCACATGGCTCTTGGCTTACCGGGATATTCATATGCGGCTTGTCATGGTGGCAGATGGCAGTGTCTCCCTCTCAGCCTTCCATTTCCCAGAATTCTTCTCCTTGTCCCGCTTATACTTCCTGCCTAGCCAATGGCCAATCAGTGATTTATTTACTGACCAATCAGCAATATATTTGACATACAGACCATCCCATAGCACTTCCCCTTTTCTTTTCTTAAAAAGGAAGGTTTTAACCTTTACATATCTCCAAAGTCAGCTTGGTATATTTGGGAATTTGGGCGTAGTTTCTCTTACTACTTCCTGCTGGAGGGGGGCACTGTATCTTATGGGAACATAAAGAATATTTTAGGATTATGGAGTAGTCCATGAGGGTGTATCATCTGAGCCAGTTGCCTTGAAACAGTTCTGGATATTTCCAGATCATCTGGGCCATGTATGGCCATGGCAGGCTTTTTGTTAACTGTTCTTACAGCTTAAATTAATCCATCTATAAATCTATACCTTGCCACATGGCTCATGGCTTACCGGGATATTCATATGCGGCTTGTCATGGTGGCAGATGGCAGTGTCTCCCTCTCAGCCTTCCATTTCCCAGAATTCTTCTCCTTGTCCCGCTTATACTTCCTGCCTAGCCAATGGCCAATCAATGATTTATTTACTGACCAATCAACAATATATTTGACATACAGACCATCTCATAGCAGGAACCCTGAAGTCACATATTGGATTTCGAGTCAGGATGTCCTCCACAGTCCGTATTTGACAAAACTGCAGTCACATAATAAAGAGTCAAGGGATATACAATGTCTGATTAAAGTTTCATCTACATACTGAACTTACAAAAAGGTACAGCTAAAAGCGAGCATGTTCAGTTGCTCTGTAGAGCTTCTCTAGAGACAAGACTGACTCAGAATGTTTCCATTTGTGGTTTGTTCACTGCCTTCTTGTGCTTCTATTGTAACAAACATTCTTTTCAACAATAGGTACACAATTCAATACTTTTTGCTCATAAATATGTAATTTACTATGTAGTTTCCAAGTCTGTTAACCTTTCATAAGTCTGTGCCTTAAAATATTCCCAAGTAAAATGCAAAATATAGTAAGTCATCTTGTTGTTATCTGCTTATCTACAAATTGCTCCAAAGACCATTTGTCTGATATTAAAATTTGCCATATGATGTAAAATTTGATATCAGAGTAAACTTTATAAAACACATGAAGTCATACAAGAAAAATACATTATACTCCAGGTAGTTTATCACTTATTAAAATATTGTATACTATATCAATAGGTAATTGTAAAATATGGGTTTAAGTAATGTGAGAATTGTTCATTTTTGTACATCTGTTGAGCTTGTGTCCAGCCAGAAGTTTCATTCCTATTGACTAGTGTTCATGATATTGGAAGGTACCCTACACACTACAGGAGGGGAAAAGTAATCATTAATGTCAGCCAGACACAAACTCTGTGACCTACAATGGCAACTTGCCTACAATATATACTGGTGTAATGGTAGCACACATATTATGGTAATAACCAGCAGTTTTTATTTGATCTAAAGCAAACTTTATAAGATGAAACACATATTTGTTCGTTTACTTTCAACAATCTCACTTTCACATAATATTGTGACAGTCAGATCTTAAGCTTTGGAATCAATTAAATCCAATATTATTATGTAACAGTATGAATATTGTTAAAAATAAAATGAGAATAACAATAAGGTACCTATATGCATAAATCACTATTTCCTTTTAAACTTTCTCAACTAATAAAATCTAAAATCCTAAAATGGGACACAAGTTCTCAAATTTTATAAATGAGCCTTTGTTACAATTGGTGGTTTTCTAGTATAAGCAATATTACTTTAGGCTTCTTGCACAACACACACTTACCAATTCTCAATTCTTATATACGCATCTGTTTTGACATGATTGGGTCTTTAACTGAGGCCGAGAGATTACTGTGGATACCAGGCTGAGTGTTCCTATAGGTCGCTGTGGAAAATCCACTTATAAAAATTTTTGAGCTATTTGTAGAACTTGGATGCTTAAGGTTTAAGTGTTAATTTGAGTTGCCATTGCATTTAGAGGAATCGATTCTTAGCCTCTAGGAAATGTCAACTTTATCTTTTCTCTTTTCAAATACCATGTTATTTGCATAATGTTTCAGTATACAACCTCTTGTGGATAATATTTTTGAGGTATGGTCCAGTGGAGCTGCATAGACCCCAAACATTACAAACTATTGTTATTTCTCTTGGCTATCTTCTAGAACCTGACAGGAAGACCCTATTGCTAAAGCAGCACAAACTTGAATCATATAACACGGGGAACTCTATCTGGTACTCAACTGGAAGCTTCATTCTCAACTGGCTGTCTTTCCTAGTGCTAGAAGGCACTCTGCCTTCTAAAGAGGAGAAAAGTAATCACCGATTTTCCCAAGCTATGAACATAAAAAGCTACAGTTATGACCAGTTTGACAAGATGTCCACTGCTACATCAGTGACACTAATATTACAGGAGCAACCAGATAGTTTCTAATTGCCTCTAAGGCCCCCTCCACAAGATAAAATGCCGTACATGTCCTGAGATTTGTGTCAATGACCTGTAGTCACACAGCTCCTAAGGGAAAAACTACTACTATTATACTTCTAAATGCACATGGTATTATTAAACCAACTCCCACTGTCTTCTCATTATGCCCATAGGTGAATGCATCTCTCAATCCTCATCAAAGACATTTTTTTACAGTAGATTGTAGTTAACTCAATGACTCGCAATTGGTGCTGATGAAAAAAAAAATGTTTGGCCATCAATGGACATCTGCATCACATCCCCTCCTCCAAAGGCTTAGGGATCATTGTGGAAGAGGGGTGGAGAGAGTGTATCAGGTAGAGTAGAGGACAGGTCCAAAGAAACATCATACTCAGGACACAATGGGGAAGCGGCAGATATAAACTAGAAGTCATTATGACAGAATGTACACATTCAAGCCAGACAAATGTTAGCATGGAGCTTGTGACAGCAGAAACATTCCCACCCCTAGATGAGGAGTCATTCATTGCTAGTTGATAGCCGCTGTGAGAGGCAGAACCAGATTTTGAAGAATGTGGTCCCTGGTAAATTGACCATGCTCCAATAGAGGGTCACCTACCCAAGATTATGTGGCAGCACAAATTGAATTCAAATGATTTTTATAAAATGAATACACAGAGTTTAGAGGATAGAAAGGGTGAATAAATATGGGAGGAGTTTGGAGATTGAGGTGAATATGATCAAAATACAATATATTAATTTCGCCGGGCAGTGGTGGCTCACGCCTTTAATCCCAGCACTCAGGAGGCAGAGCCAGGCGGATCTCTGTGAGTTTGAGGCCAGCCTGGGCTACCCAGTGAGTCCCAGGAAAGGCGCAAAGCTACACAGAGAAACCCTGTCTCAAAAAACCAAAAAAAAAAATATATATATTAATTTCACCAAGAACAAATAAAAATTGAAACAGAACAAGACACATTTATTTATTTATCTCTATATACTTATTTTAAATAGTATAAAGTTAAATAATATGAACAAAAATGAGAAAGTTATCTAATACATCATACAAGATTTACAAAAGAAAAATAAACTTATTACAGTATTTTTTTTTTTAACTGAAGTGAAAATAAGACCACAATGAGACCCCACTTCACACTAATCTGGACTGGGTATAAAGTTCTCTAAAAGAGATATAGTAAGTGTTGACAAGAATACAGGAAAACAAGCCGGGCGGCAGTGACTCATGCCTTTAATCCAAGCACTGAGGAGGCAGAGCCAGGTGGATCTCTGTGACTTCGAGGCCAGCCTGGTCTACAGAGCGAGATCCAGGACAGGCACCAAAACTACACGGAGAAACCCTGTCTCGAAAAACGAGAGAAAGAGAGAGAGAGAGAGAGAGAGAGAGAGAGAGAGAGAGAGAGAGACAGAGAGAGAGACAGAGAGAGAGACAGAGAGAGACAGAGACAGAGAGAGAGACAGAGACAGAGACAGAGAGAGAGAGAGAGAGAGAGAGAGAGAGAGAGAGAGAGAGAGAAAATATAGGAAAACATGAGCTTTCATTCATTGGCAGTGTGATGCTCTGGTCCTCCTAATTTAATATACTTAAGAAACATAGTCACTATGGATATTATCTACTACATATATTAAGGAGACTTTTTTTCTTTTAATGAAAGTAGATTTTTTTTCCATACAATACATTCTGCTTAGAGTTCCCCTTCCCCTGCTATTTCCAGTTCTTCCCCACCTCCCTTACCATCTAGTTCCACACAGTCTCAGACTCTGGGTTTTGTTGAAGATCTCACTTTGAAAATAAGTGACAAGATAGGGAGTATTTGTTGTACAATTATGTTTGAGCAGATTACTGTGGCTTCCTTTAAAAAAGAAATGAGGACTACCTAGCAGCAAATGAGCCACTGTCTCAGTATAGCACAGAGATGGCACTAGTGTTTGTATTACATACAAATGAAATAAAAGACGTCTGCATGTCTAAAACACACTTCGGAAGTCATAGTGACATTAGTTTAAACGGGAAAGAAAATTAATCAACGAAGACTTCTAAATGTCTGTCTTGGGAAGCTATTACATTTGATTCTCTTATTTCCAGGGGACAGAATATTGTAAATGGAAACTGAGCTTTAAAATATGTAGTAGCATCAAAGCAAATGCACAAAGTTAGCATTGAGACAGGATCTCTGGGTAGTTTTGGCTGATCTGATGTGGCTGCATTTTCACACACACTTATGGTGAGCTTAAGAGCTACTTTTCAAAGGACTTATGTCAATACATTCCTTCACAGTTAGAGGGTGCTGGTGAACCAAATTAATTCTTAGAGATTCAATAACCAAACTGCAGAACCTATCTAACAACAAATATTATATATGCCTTACATCTCCTTTTCATTGCTTGAAATCAAGAATGCCTGCTCAGTGGAACTTGACTTACCTAATTCTATTTTGTATGTTTAACTGACTGAGCTATTATTAGTCAGCTGCAGCCTTAGAACCAAGTCAATTTAGACACCTGGTTACCTGTGTCCAGACTCGCACAATATCCTCCATTATTATTTCATGGCTAGGCTTCTTTGCATTAGAAAACCATGCATATCATTTGCTGCATCTACTTCTAAAAGGCTTCAGACTCTTCAAGGATGATTTTAAAGTTATGATAGTGCTGCCCAGCCAAGGTGTAGGTGCCACTATTCTATGTGCTACACCTGATGAGCATCAGGGAAAGTGCTCCTGTACTTATGACCTCAGGGCAAGCTCTCCCACCTGCCTCAGGCATTGATGGGTGGGGATGGAGTCGGGGTGGATTGGAGTGAGGAAGGGTAACGGGAGAAGGTCATCTCTACCCCACCCATGCCCTTCTGAAAATAAAACTAGCATTTGGAGAAATGTGCTCTCGTAGAATTAGTCTTGCTTTGGTTACTGTTTTCTTTCATTTTTGTTTTTTGAAAAGACCTAGGGCAACACCAGGATAACCAAGAGGCATTCCAGTGAGGGCCCAGTTCAGACTCATTGGGACTTGGCAAATGTCTTACCTCCACGGTGGCTTTCTAAAAGTACTAAGGAATTGTTCTGCTCCCTTTTCTTTCTGTGTTGACACAGACCAGTAAGAAATCAATTAGTACTGTAAATTTATTATTCAGCTGGGCAGTTCATAGATTCCCTGCTAAATTCTTTAATGGCTTGCAAATTTATACAGAGATCACAGAACCTAACAGTGATTGAAACTGTGTAGATCAGCTGTGAAGTCTCAAAAGAAAATATTCTGTCAACATTGTATACAAACTACATCATGAAAGCTGGTGACAGTGATGTAGGAGATTTGACCATTTCATTCATTTAACAACTATTCCTAGAGTGTTCTATATGTCAAGACGTATGCTAAGTGCCAAGAATTTGGAGTTGAGTGAGAAATAGGCCCAACTTTAATGGGATCATTATTTAATCAGAGAGACAAATGCAAACAAATAGTTGTATTACACAGTCAGATACATACTAACAGGAAGGAAGAAAACCAGGTGTGAAAAGAAAGCCAAGGAACATCTACTCTATGCCTTTTTCCTGAAGGGAATAAAACCATAAATTTAGCTGAATAGTGTTCATAAAGTCATTTTGCAACTTAAGGAATTAATCAATGAAGATAAAAGCAGGGTTAGGCTTTATGATAATTACAGGCTAGATATTTCAGAAGTTTAAGGCAAATGTTATGAGACAAATGTAGATATGTGTATATAAAACAAAGAGCATTGCCTAATGGTCTGTAGGAGTATATATAATTTATATGGGTGTGATATTGCTTTTTCAATGTAGAAAAATGATTGGAAGAAAAATGTGGGAGTAAAACTTCAGGAATAATGACTAAGCAAGAGAATCACTTTAACTGTCAATCATTTCTATCACAACAGATAATTATCTTCTATATTACTACATGTCATTTAGCATACAAGTACAGAAGCCTACAGGAATCTTCAGAAATAAATTACTTTGTTCCTTGCATATGCTTTCTATAAACAAGTAATATCCACAAAGTGTGTGTTGTGTGTGTAAAGAAGAAGTTCATAGTCAGAATTGACCACTGTAACCCCTAACCTTAAATGACAGGCCCAAATGCAGGCACACCCACACAAAAAAAGAGAAAGGAATAAAGACTGTGTAAAAATATTTTTAGTATATATGAGGTATACATTAACAAAAATGAATTTCGTGTTTATTGCTGTATCTCATCTTTAAGACATTTCATTGCATATCAGCGAATATTTCAAAATATAAATAAAACTCTACAACCTAAATTATTTATCCCTGAAGCATATTGGGAAAGAGACATTTGATGCGTATCTTATTATATTCTCTTTAGTGACAACTGTCTCATTAAACAGGTTATTTTCCCAGAGGCTTCTGGCTTGTTTCCTGTGTAGTGTGTAAATACACTCCATTACTTTTACATTTTTTTCATTCCATCAATTTTTGTTTGAGCGTTTTCTTTCTTATTTTGTGATTCTGGGACCTAATATGTTGTACAAAGGTAAACAGAGTGGTTTTTTTGTGGGCCTGCTAAGGACTAATTCTTTCCTATCAACTATTCACGAACCCAGAACTTTCCCCTTGTGTAAACACCAAGTCCCTACAATTAATCTCAAATTCTACAGAGTTTTATTTTATTTTTTAATCATCTTTTGTATTTTACACTTTTTATTTTGTTATCATTCTCAGTTGAGTTTAACTTGTCTTTCTCCTAACGTTCATAGTTCATAGAGTCTTCAAACTATATCTCCTGTGATAAATAATACAATGCATGATCTAGAGTCATGGAATGATATTCTCATATCATCCATTTTTTTCTTTACCATATATTTCTCCACATTTTAAAAGTTTGTCTTTTATATTAACATCTGAAAAAATTAATCTTTTAAAAGATACTCAAGGAACACACTTGGAATTTGAAAGACTTTAGAAATTATTTGTTAATAATATTAAATCTAATGAATGGCCCTGGATATAATAGAATGATCTTGAAAGGTTAAGTTATGCTATTCACCAAAGATTGATTTTCATATGAATTCCATTACTGAGCACATTAACTGTTATTTTAAGTCTTAAGCACTACATTAGTGGAATTAGTTCATAATCTGCTGGTATTGCAAATTATCCAAAGTGTTTTTGAATGTCACTCCTGGCTGTGACATATCATGGCCAAACACAGTCTATAAATGATTGTCATTGGAGATAAGAAATGTTCTTATATCTTTGTTAACACATAAAAAGAAACACAAGAGAAAAATGCATTGCATAAATAGAGTTTTGTTAAGAATGTAACCACTTTATGGTTATGTTATCATAACTTTAAGAAAAATTTCAGTATGTGAAGTACAACTTTCCAGAAATGACTAAATACTATATTTTATTAAAAAGAATACTTCTGGGCTGGTGGGAGCACCCTACTTCTCCCCAGGTAAGCCCCCACTCTTTGACCACAAGCACTCTTCAAGAACTCTCCCAGCATAACTCTAACAGCCCCTGGACACCCTATCCCACCCACATCTTCAGCAGAAGCCCCCTGCTCCAAAAGAGGCCATACCAGCACCCAAAAATCCCCAGAGGCCACTACAACACCTAGATCCCAAGCATACACCTTTGGCGGAAGCCCTCTGCTCCACCAGTGGACATACTGGCAGCCAGAGCTTGAGTATGCCTGGCTAAACCAGAGGCTATTACAGATACTAGATCTCCAGCCCCCAACTGTGGTGATATTGTGTTCCTCAATATATTGTGCGCCCTAATAAACTTATCTGGATTCAGAGAACAGAACAGCCCCTAGATATAGAGGCCAGAAAATGGTGGCACACACACCTTTAATCCTAGCATTCCAGAGGCAAAGATGCATCCAGATCTCTGAGTTCAAAGCCACCCTGGAAACAGCCAGGTATGGTGACACATGCCTTTAATCCCAGGAAATGATGACAGGAAGCAGAAAGGTATATAAAGCATGAGGACCAGGAACTAGAACCTCTTTAAGCTTTTAGCGTTCAGCAGCAGTTCAGCTGAGATTCATTTGGGTGAAGACTCAGAGGCTTCCAGTTTGAGGACACAGGATCAGCTGAGAAGTTCGCGAGGTGAGGTTAGCTGTGGCTTATTCCGTTTCTCTGATCTTTCAGCATTCATCCCAATACCTGGCTCCAGGTTTGTTTTTATTAATAAGACCTTCTAACAATTTGTGCTACACCCAACTTGAGCAGAAACCTACACTCTGAGACCCTCTACTTAACCAAAGGACAATCCCACAGTAAGACTACAGGGAACACAGAAACCAAGGAACAACAACATCAGTGAAAAATCCAACAAAGGCAAACTCAGAATTGGGACCTAGACCTATAACCACCCTAAACACAGATGCCTAAAATCCAGTGTAACAAGACAATGAACAACAGCCAGGACAATATGTTACCACCAGAGTTCAACCATCTATTCTACCAAACCTTGAATATGCCAGTACAACTGGAGTATATGAAAATGACCTTAAAAGCACATTTATAAAGATGATAGAGGCCCTTAAAGAGGAAATTAACAAATCCCTTAAAGAAATCCAGGAAAATACAAAGAATTGGAGGAAATTAATAAATCCCTTAAATAAACCCAAGGGAGTAGGGGACAAACAGTTGAAGAAAACTGTTCAAGGCTTGAAAATGCAAGTAACCACAATAAAAAAAAATACAAACTTAGGGAATTCTGGAAATGGAAATGCTGAGTAAGCAAATAGGAACTAGAGAGGCAAACATCACCAAGAGAATAAATGAGATGAGAGAGAGAATCTCAGGTGTTGAAGATACAATAAAATAAACCTGTCCAAGAAAGTCCTAAATCTAAAAACTCCTGACAAAAAACATCCAGGAACTCTGGGAAACCATGAAAAAACCAAACCTAAGAATAATAAGAATAGAAGGAAAAGAATCCCAGCTCAAAGACCCAGAACATATTTTTAACAAAATCATAGAAGAAAAATTTCCTAACCTAAAGAAATACATGCCTATAAAGATAAAAGAAGCTTACAAAGCACCAAATAGATTGGACCAGAAAAAAACGTCACCTCACCATGTAATAAACAAGACTAAGCACACCAAACAAAGAATATTAAAAGCTGCAAAGGATAAAGGCAGATCTATTAGAATTATACCTGACTTCTCAATAAATACTATAAAAGTCAGAAGGTCCATAGAGATATCCTACAGACTCAAAAAGACCACAGATGCCAGCCCAGATTACTATACCCAGCAAAACTTTCAGTCACCATGGATGGAAAAAACAAGATATTCCATGCTAAGCTCAAATTTAAACAATATCTGTCCATGAATCCAACCCTACAGAAGGTACTACAAGGAAAACTCCAACACTAGGAGATTAACCATACCCATAAAAATACAGCCAATAAATAATCTCACACCAGCAAAGCCCTAGGAAGGAAAAGACAGACAGACAGACAGACAGAGAGAGAGACAGACAGACAGACACACACACACACACACACACACACACACACACACACTACCAACACCAACACCAGCAACATAATAACAGGAATTAACAGTCATTGTTCATTGATATCTCTCAATATTAAAAAAAAGACACAGACTAATGGAATGAATGTAAAACCAGGATCCATCCTTCTGCTGCATAAAAGAAACACACCTCAACATCAAAGATAGACATTTCCTCAGAATAAGGAAGAATTGGAAAAAGATTTTCTAGGCAAAGGGACCTAAGAAACAATCTGGTGTGCCATTCTAATATCTGTTAAAATAGACTTCAAACGAAAGTTAATCAAAAGACACAGAGAAGGACACTTCGTACTCATCAAAGGTAAAACCCCAAGATGAATTTTCAGTAAATAACATCTATGCCCCAAACACAAAGGCACCCAAGTTTATAGAAGAAAACTTAAGTCACATATCGACCCCTACATTAAGAGTTGGAGACTTTAATACCCAACTCTCACCAATGAACAGTTAATCCAGACCAAAACTAAACAGAGAAATACTGAGCTAACAGACATTATGAAACATATGGATCTAAGAGATATCCACAGAACAATTCACCCCAACAAAAAAAAAATACAGGTTCTTCTCATACTCTCCAAAATTGATCACACACTCAGTCACAAAGCAAGTATCAACAGATGCAAGAAATTTAAAACAGCCGGGTGGTGGTGGCGCACACCTTTAATCCCAGCACTCGGGAGTCAGAGCCAGGTGGATCTCTGTGAGTTCGAGGCCAGCCTGGTCTCCAAAGCGAGTTCCAGGAAAGGCGCAAAGCTACACAGAGAAACCCTGTCTTGAAAAACCAAAAAAAAAAAAAAAAAAAAAAAAAATTTAAAACAATCCCCTTCATCCTATCAGACCACCATGAATTAAAGCTGTATCTCAACGACAACAGAAACAATAAGAAGCCTACAAACTCGTGAAAATCAAACAGCTCTCTATTGAATGACCACTGTGTCAAGGAAAAAAAAGAAGAAATTAAAGACTTCTTAGAATGCAGTGAAAATGAATACACAACATATCTGAACTTATAGGACACACTGAAAGCAATGCTAAGAGGAAAGTTCATGGCACTAAGTGCCTTCATAAAGAAACTAGAGAGATCTCATACTAGCCACTTAACAGCACATCTGAAAGCTCTAGAACAAAAAGAAGCAAACACACCCAAGAGGAGCAGATGGCTGGAAACAGTCAAACTGAGGGTTAAAATCAATAAAATAGAAACAAAACAAAAGGCAGACATAACAGCAGACACCAAGGAAATCCAAAGAATCATTAGGTCATACATCAAACCCTGTACCACACAAAAATGGAAAATATAAAAGAAATCAAATTTTTTTATATACACCACTTACCAAAGTAAAATTAAGATCAGATAAACAATTTAAATACACCTATAACCCCTAAGGAAATAGAAGCATTTTCTAAATTCTTCTGTATAATGTCTGGCTGTGGATCTCTGCATCTATTTCCATCTGCTGACTGAGGAAGCTCCCCTGATAATGACTGAATTAGATGCTGATCTGTGCGTTGATGGGTGATAATGCTCTGTATGCTGTGAATGTGTTGCTCTGATTGGTTGATAAATAAAATGCTGATTGGCCAGTAGCCAGGCAGGAAGTATAGGCAGGGTAAGCAGATGAGAAGAATCTGGGAAGGGTAAGGCTGAGTCAGGAGTCACCAGCCAGACACAGAGGAAGCAAGATGACAAGGCAGAACCGAAGAAGGGTACCAAGCCACATGGCTAAACATAAATAAGAATTATGGGTTAATTTAAGTTAAGAGCTAGTCAGTAATAATGTATTTAATAAAAGAAAGAGTTTCGGTGCATAAAGTAAGTAGAACAAATTAAAAGTATGTGATAACTAAGAGATGATATTAATTGAAAAAGTATGATATGATCTGGGTATGGTCCAACTGTTACATAAGTATCACTCAAAAGACAGCTGTAGGAAAGCAGTATGTCTAAAGACTGGCTTATAGGAAAGTTGAGGGTAAAAATCAGTGAAATCTACTATCCAAAAGAAAATTGAATATTATGGTGACTAAGATACAGAAGTTATACTTACTCAAGATAAATAAATGGAAAGTGGATGAACAAAATATATGGTACTGGAACAGGTGTGTAAATATCAGTGTAAACTGCTGCTTTACTCTACACACTGGCACTAATTACTTTACAACAACGTCACAAATATATGAGATCATTAAATTAAAAATAAAACATCTCATTTTGATCATGTGTTCATGCATCTCAATCTATATCATCTTTATGCCTTGGGCTTGTGAGGGAACAGTAATTGTTGTGCAAGCATGTAATTGAGGAAGACTCTTTGTTTTATGGTTACCTGGAAATAAAGGAAAATGTATCAATGGGATGGGATCCCAATATCTCCTCCCTCAATGCTGCCTTGTCCCAAGTACAATCTGTTTCTGAAAGGATTCACTACATTCTAATAGTAATTTGGGATGTAAATTAAAAAAAATGGGCCTTAGAAGTACATTTCAGTACTAGTGGACAGCGTGTTCAGAGATAGAGATACACAGATATAAATGATGATGCAAAAGAACTAGGTAAGTAGATAGAACATAGACATCTAGAGGATGATAAATGATAGATAGACACATAATGCATATTTATTTGTGATATATGCCATACTGTTTACATTATATTTATAGCATAAATACAATTGTTTATTATCTACTTAATATATGATATATAATGTGTACCTATAATTACACATATATAATTTGTATACTTCCATTTTTTGGATCTGCCAACTAATAGAAATCCAATCTTTTTATTAATTAATTAATTCATTAATTAGAGAAAGGTTATTGAGCACAGCCTGGCCTCAAATTTGCCTGCAGCATAAGCTGGCTTTCAGCTTCTTGTCCTCATGACTCCACATCCTGAGGACTGGGAGTATAGGTGTATATTGGCAAAAAATGATTTGAGGAAAAGTCTGTAGCAGTTTCCCAGCATTACCAAAATCATCAAAATTCTGGAAAATATAGTGAAAATAGAACTGTTACAGACTGGACACTGTTTAGTAAACAGGGGAAGAAAATGCAAGATTATTTGGATTATTTTTATTCATGTATTGCAATGTGTTTATTTTGAAATTGATCCTAGAAAAGGAAAATTCTTGAAAATGCTTGTAGTTTATTTTTCTGGTAAAATAAAAGCAATTTTGCATTTACATATTTTTCCATGATATAAAAATATTAGCATCAACAATTCTCGCTCATATAAATCCTCCTCTTTCTCGCTAATTGGACTCCCAGAGATCCACCCGGGGCCTAGCCATGGATCTCTGCATCCAGTTCCCTCAGTCATTGGATGGGGTTTCTAGCATGACAGTTAGGGTGTTTGGCCATCCCATCATCAGAGTAGGTCAGTTCGGGCTATATCTTGACCATTGCCAGCAGTCTGTTGTGGGGGTATCTTTGTGGATTTCTGTGGGCCTCTCTAGCACTTTGCTTCTTCCTATTCTCATGTGGTCTTCATTTACCATGGTCTCCTGTTCCTTGTTCTCCCTCTCTGTTGTTGATCCAGCTGGGATCTCCCACTCACCCAAGCTCTCTTTCCCTCGACCCTCGCCCTTCACTACCCCCACTCATGTCCAGGCTGTTCATGTAGATCTCATTCCATTTCTCTGTCATTGGGCGATCCCCGTGTCTTTCTTGGGGTCCTGTTTTCCAGGTAGCCTCCCTGGTGATGTGATCAGTCATCCTTGTTCCACATCTAGTATCCTGCTATGAGTGAGTACATACCATGTTTGTCTTTCTGAGTCTGGGTTACCTCACTCAGGATGATTTTTTTCTAGATCCATCCATTTGTCTGCAAACCTCATGATGTCATTGTTTTTCTCTGCTGAGTAGTATGCCATTGTGTATATGTACCACATTTTGTTTATCCATTCTTCAGTTGAAGGGCATCTAGGTTGTTTCCATGTTCTGGCTATTACAAACAATGCTGATATGAATATAGCTGAACAAGTGCTCTTGTGGTGTGGTTGGATAAAGCACAGGGACAAATAGCCAAACGAATGGAAACACATGAACTATGAACCAATGGCTGAGGGGTCACCAACTGGATCAGGCCCTCTGAATGGTTGAGAGAGTTGATTGGCTTGATCTGTTTGAGAGGCATCCAGACAGTTGGACTGGGTCCTGTGCTCATTGCATGAGTCGGCTGTTTGAAACCTGGGGCCTATGCAGGATCGCTTGGCTTGGACTGGGAGGAGGGGACTGGACCTACCTGGACTGAGTCTACCAGGTTGATCTCAGTCTGCGGGGAAGACTTTGCCCTGGAGGAGGTGGGAATAGGGGGTGGGCTGGGGGGAAGGTGAGGGGGGTGGGAGGGGGGAGAACAAGGGAATCCGTGGCTGATATGTAGAACTGAATTGTATTGCAAAATAAAAAAAAGAGAAGAAAATATTAGCATCAAGGAATGTACATATGTGTGTGCATGGTGGTATGTACATGTGTATGTTATACCAGCATACAAAGTGACCTATGCATAAAGAAAGGCACACTACAGTTTAATGAAGAATAGTAAAAAAGCAATAAAATATTACTTCACCAATTAACCTTTCAAAATGATGAAATGGCATGATGAAATAAATTAGTCAATGACAGAACACTTATAAAAAACCAACACAGTATTGACCCATGGATGTTGTTAGTGTGCTTGCCACTCAAGTATGAGGACCTGAGATCAAATATACAGAACTCATGTTAAATGCAATATATGTGGGTAACCTGTGTTCTGAGGTAAAAGTTCAGGCCAGCAGAGGAAAAATCTCCAGATGCTTGCAAGCAAGATAGCCTCACGTAAACAGATTGAACAACAAACAGACCCCATTTCAAACATGACAAAAGATAAGGGTTGACTCCTGAGGTTGTCTTCTGAACCCTACTTGATGGCAGGTGCATACCACCAAACACCACACACACATACACACACACACACACACACACACACACACACACACACACACACATATACTCCAATTAAAAACAAACAAACAAACAAAATATAGTGGTGTGCCAGTATACACTTTATTTGACTGGCTATAAATATGCATGGTGTTTCCACTGACAAACAAGTACATTATATGGAACTCACATGAACTATGTGAGTCTACCAAACTACTTTGGGAATTATTTGCCACATGTGACTAGTAATAACTTTAAGTGGGAAGCAAATTTGCTACAAACCTTAGCATTATATTTATAGTTAATACTGAAATAAAAATGATTTTACAATTACTAATAAGGTATGTACATTTATGCTTGTAACAGCACTATTGTAGATGAGAGAAAATAAAAAAAACCCTCAAGTCTTAGTAAAAAGAAGCTATATTCATAGCAAATTACTCTAGAACAATCCAAAGGCATGTAGAGTGTACATAAGTGCTACTTAAAGTGACAAGTTATCAAGTATGTTTGGCATATTTCATGAGCCCTTCAAGGGTTCTGTTGAAACAGACTCAACAAACAAACAAACAAAGAAACAAGCAAATAGAAAGTTGTATTTACAATACTGGCATTTTATTCTAAGTGAATAGGTTATCTAAGCGTTCTCAAAACAGCTATTTATTGAGTAAAGTGACAGAAGGTATGGCATTTTGAAACCAATATAATCGAAAGTGGAATAAAAACAACTAATTAACTATGTCATAATAACAATGAGCTGGAATAATCCCCAAGATCTCTTTTAGAACATCTTTCAAGCAGCTAATCTGGAACAAGACAGTAAAGACACACCCAACAACCATATGTAGGGGTGATTTTGGAATTTTTATCATGATCATGCTATAATATATGAACAGAAGATCTTAAAGTTTAACATCTAATGCTATGTATATGTTTTGTTCTTAGAAAAAAACAGCCTTCTTATAAACTATTTATATTCTCTAGTTTAAAATAAAATTAATTGCGAAGTTATATTTAAGTAAATTCTTGCTAAGATTCTAAGCCATCAGCAATCACGAGTTGCTTCCTACAGCTGGCTGGATGTTAGGAAACACTCTAATAAATTCAAATCTTTATATTTCAATGTTTTCAAAGCAGTCAAATTGGGTAAATTTAGTGTTGTATTTTTGAATATCAGGTTATGAAAGTGTACAGAAATGTGCTTTTTAAAACAAATTTACTTTATAATAAGAATCTTTTTCCACAATGTTCTTTAAAATGTTCTCATGAAATAACATGAAAAATTGTGAAGTGTTGACAGCTCTGATTAGCTCCTTACTGAAGTTACATCTGGGTTTTCTTTAAAAAACTTTATTTCAGTTTTTTATGAGTTTTACTATGTTAGTTTAAGATAGGCAGCCTAGTGCTATAATTTGTGTATATATATAATATATTATATATGCCTACTATATTAAACTATGATATTTTATGTGTTTACATGGATATATATACAGCTGTACATTGATGCATATATTAATTGTCACTACTTCTGAGTAAATTAACATATTCTTCATTTCTAATGTTTTGCATTATTTAGGCAAAATAATTACTATTCTATGTAGCAAAATTCCAAAGACAATACTGCAGTATTAATTATAGTCTTCATATTGTAGACAAGATTTACCCTTGTTCATTCTACATATTTGATATTTATAATTATTGCCAGAAATGTCCATATATATTCTTATTCCTGCTTTATCCTACATCTTTAAAGCATAATCTATTTTATTAGTTTTAGGTTACACATATTCGTGAGAATATATATTTTAAGACATATTATAAGTCACAGTAAAAGTTTGTCAATGAAGGCATCTGCTATTAAATTTAGATCTCGAATGTCAATCTAGAATGTCCCCCAGTAGTCATTTGCTTAATGTTTTGTACTCAAAATGATGGTGATACTGTGAAGACATGGAACTTTTAGAATCTGACTCTTGTAGGATGTTTTCCATTGGGGGCGTACCTTCCCACTAAGTAACAGCCATTTGTCTATTCTCTCCTTTTCACTCCTAGGTATGAAATGGTGATTGGCTTTGCTCTAACATGTGCTCTCTGCTAACACACACTGCCTTTCTTCCTACCCCTAACAAGGGGTCCCAAGAGCCCTAAACTCAATCCTTTAGAACCAGGTGCCAAAATCAACCTTTCATCCTCCGGAGTTCATTTTCCTGTTCTCTTTTTCTTCTCCAGCAACGTAAAGCTGAACAACACACATCTGTCACAGATAGCTTTCCAAAACACTCAAAAGTAAACAAGACAAGTTTCTTTTCTGCCATTAGGAATTCATTTAATACAGCAATCAAGAAGCCACTCTGGCCAGGGAAACAAGTAGACTAACACTTGATTTTCACATGTCCCTTACCGCCTCCAAATTCAATCCCCCAGTATCATCCCTAGCTCTGCAGCAGAATATCTGCTGCAACCTTCCTTCTCCCTTTGGATCTGTCTCTAGTGGACCCCAGAGGTTTTTTCCCTCCTAGCCCCCCTCCCCCTGCTTATTGCTTTGTCCCAGCTCCCAATTCTAGTAAGCACTAGCTGGGAACTCACAGGCCACTCTATCAGAAAAACAAGAAAACTGCCTCCCTCCATCCATGCAAGTCTATTCCTTCAGTCTCACCTCCAGCTCTGTAGGAGACTTTCTGCTGTGGCATCCACTCACTCTCTATCCCCATCCCCAGGGTACCAACTAAGTAGATCCATGTGCAACACCATGCTTTCCTCCCTCATGTGAACCTTCACAGCAACTGCAGCCCTTCCCTATTCCTAATAGGGTCTCACCCCAATGTCCATTTCCTGTGTGGCAAGATGCAGCCACCACAATCTCCTAAGTACCAGAGAGGAAACAGAAGACAAGGGACAAAATACACAACAAAGGCAAGACTAGATATCAGTACCTAGACTTACAGTCATTCTAATCCCAGATGCCTAGATGCCAGCATAAAACAAAGTAACAGTCAGGACAATATGTCTCCACTAGAGCCCAGCAGCCCTGCCACAAGTGTGGAATATTCCAACAAAGCTGAAGCACAAGAGAAAGACCTTAAAATAGAATATGACAGAGATCCTTAAAGAGAAAATGATTAAATCCCTTAAAGAAATTAATGAAACATAAAGAGTGGAAGGAAATTAATAAAACCATTCTAGTCCTGAAAGTGGAAACAGAAACAGTAAAAACAAGCCAAACTTAGGGAAAACTGGAAATAAAAAATTTCAGAACTCGAACAGAAACCACAGAGACAAGGTTAACAGAATACAAGAAATGGAAGGGAGAATCTCAGACACTCAAGACATGATAGAAGAGATGGATAGATTGGTCAAAGAAAATGTTAAATCATAAAAAAAGCACAAAACATCCAGGAAATCTGCAACACTATAAAAGGACCAAATCTAAGAATAATAGGAATGGAGGAAGGAGAGGAACCCCAGGTCAAAGGCAACAAAAATATTTCCAACAAAATCGTAGAAGAAAATTTCCTAACCTACCAAACGGACAGTAAGGTAACATATCTGACATTATGCAGAGAGTGAGAGACCTTGGAACACTCAGCACTTAATAGGATTTCTCCATCAAATCCCTCCCCTCAGAGCTGAGGAAACCCTGTGGAAGAAAAATGCAGAAAGAGTGTAAGAACTAGAGGGGGTGGAGGAGACGAAGAATACAAGGTCCACTAAATAAACTTGAGCAAAGACCATGCGGACACATAGAGACTGCAGCACCACGCACAGGTCCTTCATGGTTCTACACTTGGTCCTCAGTGCACATATTATGCCTTCCAGTTTAGTGTTCTTCTGGGATTCCTGATTCTTGTCCCTTCTCTTAGACTCCTTTCCTTCTGTTGGTTTGTTTTATCCAACTGTGGTGTGACAGTTTTTGTTTTATCTTTTTATATTTTATTATTATCTCTTAGAAGCTTTTTCTTTCCTAATGAGAGTAGATAGAGATTTCCTAAGGAGCAGATAGAGATTTCAGGGGAGGTGAGGCAGAAATAGGGGGAGTAGAGAGAGGAGAAATGGTCACCAGAAAATATTATGTGAAAAAAGACTCTATTTTCAATAGAAAGAAAACAAATAGAGCAAACAAGCTGATTCTAATAAATCTAGACAGGTTTCTGACAAATTGAGCAAAAACATGCTGCTCACATTCTGCTTTCCTTCACTTCCCATACATGCCTTAAAAGTACATGTTTGTGCTATTGTTCATTCACTAAATTGTTATAGAGCTACCTTTGGGGGCAAAGATTTGTAAGCTATCAAACAGAAAAGGAAAGCCACTGGCCCATAAACTCTACATTCTGGAAGAGAATAAAATAAGTAAAAATAGAAACATTTACCCATAAAAGTACACACACACACACACACACACACACACACACACACATACACACACCACTGGTCCATAAACTCTACATTCTGGAAGAGAATAAAGTAAGTCAAAATAGAAACAATACTGATAAAAAGTACACACACACACACACACACACACACACACACACACACACACACATGCAAAGAGTTTGAGGGGAAAATCAGATGCTAAACAGAACATAGAATACATATTCCGAAGGGCTCGCCACAGTGTCTTCCTGCATGGGATTATCAGTGCCATGGTGGGGAGGGTTTCAAACTCAAGTCCTCCTGCATAAGCAGCAGGCATGTTATTCACTGAGCCATATCTCCAGCCCAACATAGACTTCTTGTTGGCTGTGCTGATTGTTTGGGATAAGAGTAAAATACTGATAAAACATAGCTGTAAGAGTCCCAGGTGAGCCGGGCAGTGGTGGTGCACACCTTTAATCCCAGCACACAGGAGGCAGAGCCAGGTGGATCTCTGTTAGTTGGAGGCCAGCCTGGTCTACAGAGCAAGATCCAGGACAGGCACTAAAGGTACACAGAGAAACCCTGTCTCAAAAAACCAAAAAAAAAAAAAAAAAGAGTCCCAGGTGAAAAATAGAGTGAATAAATATGGAATTTACTGAGATAACATAGACTATAACATAATAGGTATAGATGGACATGCAATTTGTGTGGAAAATCAAGATAAATATTTTGGATATATTAAATATCTGGTGACTATGAGACGTAAAAAAAAAAGATGTCAATTTCTTACACAGATGAGAACAGAGGGTTTAAAGGAAACTCAGCTACAGATACAACCTTGGCTATGTGAGTTACTGGTTTTTTTTTTTTGCTGTTTTGATTTTGATTTTAGTTTTTCATATGTAAGGTAAGAGTCTATTAAAGAGGCTATGAGGCATCAACAGAGATGGAGAAATGATAAAGATCAAAAAAGAGACAGAGGAGGAGAGAAACTGAGTAAGAAATGGGAATGATAAGGAAACTGAAGTTAAAGTGGAACATTTGTTAAAGGAAGGGTGGCCTCTTAGGGGGGAGGCTTGTCACAGCTTGAGTAAAAAGCGAAGGAACTGGACCAGGCCCTCTAGGTAAGTGGGACAGTTGATTACCTTGAACTGTTTGGGAGGCCCCCAGGCAGTGGAGCCGGGACCTGTCCTTGGTACATGGGCTGGCTTTTTGGAGCCTGGGTCCTATGCTGGGACACTTTGCTCAGCCTTGGTGTAGGGAGGAGGGGACTGGAGCTGCCTTGGCTGAGTCTACCAGGCTGGGCTGACTCCCCTGGGGAGACCTTGCCTTGGAGGAGGTGGGAATGGGGGGTGGATTGGGGGGAGGACTGGGCGGTGGGAGGAAGGAGGATGGGGGAATCTGTGGCTGATACGTGAAATCAAGTTAATTATTTTATATATATATATATATATATATATATATATATATATATATATATATATATATATATATATATTAAAGCAATGGAAATGTGTGTATGCCCTTGTTGTCCTGTGGTGCCTGACAAGACAAGTTATTGGTAACTTCAACAAACATTTCTGGTGGATTACTTTGCAGGCATAAAATAATCGCGATGAATGGAGTTGTTAATGGGAAGTAAAGAAGTGACATCACAGTCTTTTGTTGTCAAAAATGAGCTTGGTTAAATGTAAGTCAAATAAGTACCATGACACTTAGAGGATGGGGTGAGGGAGTGGATAGCCTTTGGACTCTTACTCCAGTCCTTGGGAAATTGTATAAGTTTAATAGAAATATATGCATTGAGTAACATGAGGACTCTGTATTGGATAGCTGGGCTACATCCTAGTTATTGTACCCTGAAATCATATGACCTTCACAAGACACTACCTCTTTCAGACATGCACTAAAACTAAGGCTCCTTAAAATATGCATATAATATCTACTCATAGTTTCATAGGAGGAGGAAATGAAAGAAAATGTATATGACACAGGACATGATTCCTAATTCATGATAAATACTGAAACAAATTTACTTTTCTAAATGAATTTTTGTGATAATATGATGACATCCCCCCCCCCAATTTTAACATTATAACTAGCCTTGTCAAACTATTATCTGACTATGTTCAAATACCTAGTGGTGGTGGTGGGGGACTCATTTTCTGACATGTTTCAAGATTCCAATTCCTGGTATGGAAGATTTGTAACAAGTATTTGTCAACAAAGAAAAGGACAACTTTAAACCAAAGATGAGATATTACTTCAGATTATACTTGAGGACAGAAGAGGATCAGGCGCTGTTCAAAGAGAATTATTCAGAAGTCAGTTCTAAACACAGCCTTTTTAATTACAGGAATGTAGATACTAGAGTCAAACACTCACTCTAATGAAGTTCATTACTTTTATTTAAATAATGGAGCTCACATATTTTCCAGATACAAAGTCCTTTGTATTTCAGGTAGTCTGGGGACACTCTTCATTTATTAACTTGTATTTTTCCTTCGATTATAATTCTTCCTACTTCTGCATCATATTGCTTTCATTTGTTTCAAATGATGGTTACAATTAAACATTTTGAAAACTAGAGGCTTCTTACTTGGGAAATGGTTTTTCTTCATAGACATCTTTTGGATTACAGTACCAGTTGAATCCCAATCACTGTAGTAGAAAAAGAACAAGACAGTCCCAGATTAGCCAATAAGGAACCAGAGAACCTGGTCTGGAAATGGTACTCCAATTCCCTGTTCCATGCTCCTGAATATGTTCCAGTGCTCTGAAAGCCAAGGTCAGTGCCTACAGATCCAATAGTTGGATTACCAATTAGTGTGCTCTTCCCTAGAGAAAACTATTTTTCCTGATATAACCATTGCTTAGCTGCCTGTAGTTCTTAGGTAGTCTTAAGGTCTTCTGGTATTTCATACATCTAGTTTTGCAAGTCTAATGTTGTGCTTGTTCAGCTTATGTTTAGGCAATCATATATGTATACAAATATATATATATATATGTGCATATGTGTATATGTGTATATACATATGTGTGGTGATATTCTATTTGTGCTACTCAATAAAGTTTATCTGAGGATCAGAGAAAAAAGGCAGCCACTATATTAAACATAGAAGTCAGGCAATGGTAGTACATGCCTTTAATCCTATCATTTGGGAGGCAGGGATTTTTCTAGATCTTTATAAGTTCAAGGTCACATTGGGAAAAGAACCAGGCATGGTGGCACACACCTTAAATTCCAACACTAGTTAACTGTAAAGGTCTGGAGTTCTGTACAGACAGACAGGAAGTGACAGAGCTGGGCAGGAAGAGGAAATAATGTAGCTGGACAGAGAGAGCAAAGGAGACAGCAGAACAGAAAGGCATATAAAACTGGGTAGACAGGAAGTAGGTCTCTTTGGCAGCTGAGGGTAGGTAAGGTGAGGTTGGCTTATGGCTTTTCCTAATCCTCTGATCTCTCAGGTTTTAACCCCAATATCTGGTTCTCGGTTTTTTTTATTTAATAAGACCATTTAACAATTTGTTTTCACGTATGCAACATCAATAATGAAAAAAAGAGGCTAAGAATGTGAAATAGAGCATGGAGACAAATATAAGAGGTATATGGAGGGAAGAAAGGGAAGGGGAAATACTGTAATTATATGATAAAAATAAATGAAAAATCTTTTTAGTAACTCAATAAATGTGTGCTTAAGGTTAATTTTCTTATAGGAGATGTGCAAATATATATATATATATATATATATATATATATATTTTTTTTTTGCTGTGTAACATCTCAAAGTTGTGTACTCACAACCATGATATTTATGAAGTACTCCTACAATTCTTCCAAAAGTGATATCTCTCTTCATTTCAGTAGGAGGAAGCTAAGACACAGAAGGTCTTTGCAACTCACATGATATCACATAACTGGTACATATTGGAGCAGGTATAGAAACTTGCATCAGCAGCGGGGAGAGACTTGGTCCTGCCCCAACTTGGTATGCCAGGCTGTGTTGACTACCCAAGGGAGACCTTACCCCCTATGAGGAGGTGATGGGAGTGGGATAGGGGTTGGGGGGAGCAGGAGAAGGGGAGGGAGGGGAATGGGAGTTGATTTGTAAAAGGAAAAGAGAGAGAAAGAGAGACAGAGACAGAGACAGAGAGAGACAGAGAGAAAGGAAGAAAAGAAGGAAGGAAGGAAAGTAGGAAGGAAGGAAGAAAGAAAGAAAGAAAGAAAAGAAAGAAAGAAAGAAAGAAAGAAAGAAAGAAAGAAAGAAAGAAAGAAAGGAAATTTCATCAGATAAGATGTCCACACAGAAATCAACCTTATTTGGATATTCAAGTCAGCACAGGGAAGATAGTGTAGAACAGGCTTGGAAAGTCCCTTGTACCATGAATCTTAACAGTTCTTATTAATAAGATCAAACCCGAGGCCAGTTATTGGGGTAAATGCTGGAAGGTCAGAGAACCAGAACAAGGCACAGCTAACCTCACCTGGCCAACTTCTCAGCTGGTCTTGTTTCCTCAGACTGGAAGCTTCTGTGTCCTCCTCCCAATGGCTCTCAGCTGAACTGCTGCTCGAAATCCTGAACGCTTAACCAGCCAAACGCTTCTAGTTCCTGGTCTTCATGCCTTATATATCTTGCCTTTCTGCCATCACTCCCTGGGATTAAAGGCTCACTTCTTGGGATTAAAGGCGTGTGTCACCATGCCTGGCTGTTTCCAATGTGGCCTTGAACTCACAGAGATCCAGAGAGATTTCTGTCCCTGGAATGCTAGGATTAAAGGTATGAGTGCCACCATTTTCTAGCCTTTGTATCTAGTGGCTGTCTGTTCTTTGACCCCAGATAAATTTATTAGGGTGCACAATATTTTGGGGAACACAATACCACCACAGTCCCTGCCATAAAAGAACAAGAAGAAAATTAAGAGATGAGTAGAAAAAACAAAGACCATCTACATTCCCATTTGGTCACACTAAAAGGTAGCTAAACTTTCTCTTATTTTTATAGCACAGATAGTCTTATATCTGCGGGAAAGTGGCTCACTGTAGTCAGATGTCCATTGCCTTACAATGATGATTGCCTTTAAAAATGATCATGTTGTCCTTTTTAAAAGAAACTGTGCTGACAAGAGTTTTGCCTGTTTTGTTGGTTGTGGTGATTGTTTTGTTCTTCTTTTTGTTTTTGTTTCAATTCTCCATCTCAAAGGATATCAACTAAAACTTCATTTTTCTGTAATGTGAAAATAAATGAATTGTGAAATTTTAAAACAATATTTTAAGTTTGTTTCATTTTCTCAATTCCTTTGTGTAAAGGTAATTACAAAATAATAGTTAGATTGCCCATATGATAATTAAATGGGTGAAATTTTAAATTACAGAAAGAGATGTGAGGTATGTATTGGTTAATAAGAATCCAAATTCCTAATCCTTACCATTAATTATAACAATACAAATTCAAATATTCTTTAAATGTCTGGAAACATTTAATTTAATACAACTATGCTGACGGGTTGCATATGACCCCTGGTTGTTGCCATCATAACAACAGTAGAGTAAGCAGGTACAATAGATACTGTGTCTCCCACAGAGTGTACATCTTTTACATTGTGGCTTTTTATGGAAACACCTATCCTCTGCCAGGACCATAAGGCATGGATTTGCTTCCTGTGGAAAATTCTTCAATTGTAATAAATAAAGCAGAAAGAGAAAACATCCTATTAATTTTTGCAATATCACTTCTAAATATCTGTATATTAATTTGTGTATATTCTGTTATTCTCACATTGGGCAATAAGCTCAAATAGCCAACATTGTTATGAGCCAAGATATTAATTATATCACATTTTACATAATGGAGACTTGGAAGCAGTTTAACTGTTCAACAATGTAGAAATTCCTCAGAATGCAAGATAGTTAATTTTATAGAGTCATTAATTCCATGTTTGCCAAAATAAGTTTATAGCAATATAGAATGCTGACTTTGTATCATAGTACAAAAAGTGAAGAAACAGTCCTAAAATACTTTTATTGAAAGGAATACGCAAAGACAGAGAAGTAGCATGCAAACTAAAGTGTAAATAGTGGTCTCAATTTCTCAGCAATTTGTACAGATAGTTTTGCTTCCAATCTGTTGTTTTTCTTTTTATGATCGTGAGAATGCTCACAAATAAAAAATAATTAAATACATGCTTTTAAAAATAACTAATATATTAGAAATATTAAGCTCTTGTCTCAAATACATAAAGAATTAATACCCAAATATATATAAAGAACTCAAGTAACTAGATATCAACACACCAAACAATCCAATTGAAAACTGGGGTATATGTTGTAGAATATTATTTTGAGGTGTGTTACATTTGTTTATGCTGTGAATCATTTGTTTAATGATGCAAAGATGTGTTGTATTCTTTTATTTTACATTTGTTTAACACTATGAAGCTGTGTTACTTTGTCTAAAACACCTGATGGTCTAATAAAGAGCTGACCCATAAACAGCAAGGCAGAATAAAAGATAGGTGGAGCTTGCAGGCAGAGAGAATAAATAGAAGAAGAAATCTGGGAGAAAAAGAAAAAAGAACAAGAGATGGAGGAGGACATCAGGGATCAGCCCCCCAGCCACAAAGCCAGCCACAGAGTATGAGTGAAAAAAGATATACAGAAGTAAGAAAAGGAAAAAAGCCCAGAGGCAAAAGGTGGATGGGATAATTTAAAGTTAAGAAAAGCTGGCAAGAAACAAGCCAAGCTAAGGTCTGGCATTTATATTTAAGAATAAGCCTCAGTGTGTGATTTATTTGGGAGCTGGGTAGCAGGCCCCCCAAAAGAGTGAAAACAATCAACAATATTTTGGGGTTCCAAAATAGGGTCAATAGAAGGCTGAACAACAGGTATAGACCTAAACAGAGAATTATCATTAGAGGAATCTGAATTGATTGAGAAACAAAGAAAGGTTCAGCATCCTTAGTCATCAAGGAAATGCAAATCAAAACTACTTTGAGATTCCAGTTAGAATGGCTAAGAACAAAAAACACAAATGACAGCTCATGCTAGCAAGGGTATGAAGCAAGGAGAACACTCCTCCATTGCTGATGGAAACTCAAGCTGGTACAGCCACTATGGAAATCAATAAGGCATTTCCTCAGAAAATTGGGAATTGATCTACCTCAGGATCGAGCTATATCATTTTGGGGAATACATCCAAAAGACGCCCCATCTTATTGCAGGAACACTTGCTCATTTATGTTCATAGCAACATTATTCATAATAGTCAGAAACTGGAAGCAGCCTGGATGTCCCTCAACAGAAGAATGGATAAAGAAAATGTGGTCCGTTTACAATTACTCAACTGTTAAAAAAGTGACATCGTGAATTGACAGGCAAATGGATGAAACTAGAAACATATCATGCTGAGTGAGGTAACCCGGACCCAGAAAGACACACATGATAGGTACTCACTTATAAGTAGATATTAGCTGTAAAGTAAAGGATAATCACACTGCAGTCCACAGATCCAGAGAAGTTAGATAAAAAGGAGTGGTATGGAGAGACTCATTGGTCTCCAAGGGAAAAGGAAATAGAAAAGATTTTGTGGGTATAATGGGGGCAGGTATGATGGGAACAGGAGACATCAAGGGTGGTGTGGAAGGACAGAGAGAGACAATACTGGGAAAAATTAGTGAAATGGGTGGACATTTAGCCAGTGGTAGGGAAACCTAGTGTTGTGGAAACTTCCTAGAACCTAGGAAATTATCCCTAGTGAGGACTCCTAGTAAAGGAGAACAAGGAGACTGAACTAGGCAACTTCTGTAACCAGGGAAGACTTCCAGTGGTGGGACTGGGACACCAACCCAGCCACAAAATCTATCACTCACAGCCTGCTGTGGCTGTAAGATATGCTAGTGCAATGGTTGCTCAGTGCTTATGGGAGCAGTTACTGGTCTAACCTGAGATCCATACCGGTAGAGGGAGCGCATGCTGTATGTACATTGTCTAGATGGTCAGGATTGAAAGCCGAATGATTCAGAGACCAAGCAATTTGTGCCTAACCCAGTCATCAGAGAGACTTCCTCCAGCTGCAAATGGGAACAGATATAGAGACCCACAGCCAAACATTAGGCAGAGCTCAGGGAAGGACTGTAGGCACTAGAGGGTTCTCAGGAGAACACAGGCCACAGAATCAACTAAGCAGGGTGCATCGGGACTCACGGAGACTCTAGCAACAACCATAGAACTCGCATGGGTCTGTGCTAAGCCTTCTGATTACAAGCAGAGGTTGTTTAGCTTGGCTTTTTGTTGTTGTTGTTGTTGTTGGTCTCTAAACAAAAAGAGTGGGGTTGTTCCTGACTCTTGCTGCTCCAGGAACCTTTTTCCATCTACCGGGTTGCCATTCCAGCCCTGATATAAGGGTTTGTATTTAGTCTATCATCATTATCATCATCATCATCATCATCATCATCATCATTTATTTTACATCCTAACCTCAGTTTCCCCTCCCTGTATTCCTCCCTTTCCCTTCTCCTGCCTCCCCTCTGCCTCACCAGAATCACTCTTCCTCTGTTTCTGTTCAGAAAGAGGCCTGCCCCGCCCCCCATGGCTGTCAACAAAGCATGGCACATCAAATTGAGGTAAGATTAAGCCTCTACATTTTGTGCCTAGACTTATTGCATCTTATTATGCAGAGTTTTGTTGATATTTCTGGGAGGCTTGCTCTTTTCTGAAGGGACGCAGGGGCAGCTAATCTGGCAGGGAGAGGCTTGGTGGGTACATTGGGAAGAGGGGAGGGATGGGAGGTGTCTGTTGGGATATATTGTATGAAAAAAATAGTACATTAGACATATTAAGAGATGGAATAAAGATAAACACATCATTACAAAAATCTAATGTATTAAGAATATTAAAAGATTGTGTGTGCGTTTGTTCCCAATCAATCTTGCACACATTTTTTCTTACTGGAAATGAATCCTTTCAAGAATTTCTCAGAGCACCTTGTAGCAAGATTGCCCATGATCCTGTTTCCAGGACCGAATTCTTCCATGCCCCATTGATGGTGTCTGGGTTTTCTTTGTTCTTTAACTGAGTTACTGGAGTACATGGAAGTATATGTTGAGACAAATTGTAGATCTAACTGGCAGAGCTCTCACTGATTTTCCTTCAAGCACAAATAGATTATTACAATGTATGACATACCTTGACATACAGGTAGCCATTCTTAAATCTTATAATCTTACATCTTTTCACCAGCAGCGCATACATATTTGACCATTATGCATTGGTCTAGAAGACTTTTTGCTATGAACTGATTGAAATCTGTACTTATGAAATGTACTTTGACAGCACCTTTACCCCTTGGTATTTTGATGGATTTCTGGGGGAAGTAAAACGGACAGTTTGCACAAGGAATAAAAAAAAAATTTGCTCTGTAATTCAATTTTCTATATGAAAATATCAAAGTGGAATTACATTTACTTGATATTCTTAGGCTGAAGCTATTGGGTGCATTTTCTTACTGTAATGACATTTATGGGTCATAGACAGACAGCCATGGAATAAAGTGTAAACTCTATTATATGACATTTAAAATCTGAATCCAACTTAACTATAATTTTATATAAGAGTCATTGTAGCACAGGAATAAAATTTATGTACAGCTAAAGTTCTTTTTCATGCTTAGAAAAATTCTACTTTTATGAATTGTTTAATTTAATTAACTTATTACATATATAACATATATTGGATGTCATATAATTATTACATATAGAAGTGAACAGAAAGTGAGAAGAGATTCTCGATATAACATTAATAAAATACTTATTCTTGTTCTATTAACTGGTGCATATTTTTCTATAAGATTTTGCAAATATTTCCTGTTATAATAATCATTGCTCAAATGTAGTTTTTATAAGAACTGTAAAACTAACTTTACCAAGTGGTTGATTCTCTCCATCACTCACAACTCTAGTATCTTTTCAGTACTTTTTCAGAGATTTTTTGTTTTTGTAAGCCATAAGAGGGAAATGTAACCTGTGAGAATCTGGTAACTGTTTCTCTCCTCTGAAGGTTCAATTTGCTTTCTAATCTGTCTGAGATGAAAACAGGCTTGATTACCAAACAGTAGATACTCATTAGATATTTCCAGTCTAGTCTCCATGCAACCACAGCTGTCAGTCAACAGAGACTGTACTGATTTTTTTTTAATCATTCTTATAAAAAAAATCTTAAATGGATCTTATTTTCTCAAAGACCATGAGTTTTCAGAAATTCTTCAGTTTGGGATAATTTTATTCTACCTGTCTCAAAACTAACACCATTTCCCCCAGTCTTTTTCTCATTTCTGTCTTCGTGAAGGTTAAGTATATTTAAATTCATGATTCTAATATTTCCTATATATGAAGTTTCCCTTAGATGATTCCTTTGTCGGTCCTCCTTGACAGCGATGCAGTGGTGTTAATGGGAGACAATTAGATCATTACAACTTCAACCTTAATGGATTAATCCATTGACAAGTTCATAGTTGAATGCTTTATTAGGAAGAATTTAGTTGGAAGAAGAAATTCTGTGGAATTTGCCTCTCTCTCTCTCTCTCTTTGCCTTCCCGTTGATGATAATTCTCTTTTCTCTGCCTGATCATTCCATCATATGTTTCTGCTTTATCACAGGCTAAAACGGATACATCTGACTACCTGTTTGTTGTAACTTCTGAAATTCTGAGCAAAAATAAACATGTCCTCCCCGAGTTGTTTACATAAGGTATTTTTATCCAATTGACAAAAGGCTAACCAAAACCTTATTTTTGAATTGTAAGGATAATCTGCTTGTATTTATTTATAACTATAGTTACATTTGTATAAGCTAGGAAAATTTTCATTGAACTTAATAATATCTAAAGTACCTAGTGAAAATGTACTCAAATGATAATCTCATGGTATAAATGTGGGTAAAGAATGCTTAATAACAGTTTGCTATGCAAATACTCAAGAAGTAACATTAGGTAATTATGATTTTAACTTAATTAGTTAACTTAATTGATAATTAATTAATTATGTATTACATAAATCACAATTTAATTAATTATGGTTTTTAAATTAATGAAATAATTATGATTTTAAGTAACATAGGTGGTGTTGGGTTGAATCCACATGAACACAACATATTGGTGCATGCATTTTTATAAGTAAAGATAGATTCTCTCCTTTTTAAATAAGCTCACATACTAAACATCTTTTGAAGCTAGTAGTTACTCTTTAGATCAGTAGACAGGGTTTTTTGTTTGATGCTTATACTACTACTACTACTACTACTACTAATAATAATAATAATAATGACAGAATTTCCTTCTTTTCCAGAATGATTACAAGACAAATAATCAGAGATGACTCAAGCTACACTATGGTTATTTCTTTAGTGAGAATAGAGGGGCACAGTCTGAGTTTCATTTCTGTTTCTATGATAAAGTTCTCTGAAAGATGCAATGTAAGGGGTAAATATTAATTTTTTTCCACTCCACACAATTGGTATACCCCACCATGATGGCAAGATGGCCACAGTAGAAACTGGATAAACTTGGCTACATTGTGTAATCAGTCAGGAAACAAAAAAAAATGAATGCATGTTTATACTCTTGGATATCACATATGTATGTATTTTTGAAGAAAGTAAATATATTTAATTACATATTATAAGTATAACTTAATGCCATGAAGTTTGAGTCTTTAAAATGCTAGTTCATTTTCATAAACACTTAAAGTAGCACAATTAGTCAAGCCTTGTTGGGGTCTGACCTTGACAGTATGAGACCCACCTTCAAAGAAAATGATTGTATGTAAACAAGCCATAGCTATAAAATACAATTACCAGTGAGAATTTTGTGCTACAAATATCCTAGGATATTTATGAAAACATTGAGTGAGTAAATAGAAGAAAGATAAAACTGATCAAAGGAATCATGTAATATTTTTTGTATTTTGGAGCCTGGTCATTATTTATATGCAAATTAGAAGTTATCTATCATGAGAAAATTGGCAGTCAGTCAAGAATGTATAATAATATTTCTACAAGATTATTATGCCATCACCCCATAACAATTACTACTGTGTCTAATATCCTTTGGGACTCTTTTTAAACACTTTGAAATTAGTTACTAAACATTTCTAAATTGAGTTCAAACAGTTCAACTAAAAAGTATTCTCTAATTTATATTCATTCCAGAATTTTTTAAATCCACATTGTTTACTGCAGCTCAGCAGAGATTCATATATATGCTTGGAGGATAACGTAAACACATTCAATAAAAAGATAATAAAACACAATTGAATATGCATCCTGACTCTGTAAATGTTCAAGGAAGAAAGTAGGTATGTAAATTACATCTTGTCAAGCTAAATCTAAAGGAATTAAAATGGAAATATAATATTCCTATTGAAGAAATGTTCAGATGTGGTAGTGTAACTCAGTTTGTAGAGTGATTGTCTACCACACATGAAGCCCCAGATTCCATTCCCAGCACCATCTTAACCAGACCTGGTGTTATATGTCTATAAGCCAACACTGAGGATTTAGGGGAACAAGGATTGTAAATCCAAAGTCATTCTCTACTACACATCAAATCTGCAGTCAGTCTGGTTTATATTAGACCTGGTCTCACATAATGAATAGGAGAAATAAATCGGAATTTTAAATACAAGTCTGGATAAAGTTGCAATGTCTGTCATAGATGTCTCATTATTTTCATTCTTGAAAGCTTGGTGTGCTTTTGTAGAATAAGGTTGTCTTAAAACTATCCCAAAGCAGGCAAATCAGTATTTCTCAGAAAGCAATACTATGATAGATCTTTGAATGTAAATTGGTGTGTGTGTGTGTGTGTGTGGGTCTCCTTTCATGTACCTAATGTATGTAGGCAGTATGCCTTTCCCCAAAGAGTGAATTGCTTTAAGTGTTATCAACCATCGTCTCATAAGGATTGGCAGTTGTGGCCTTCCTGACTATTTCCAAAATTTGCAAATGCATTAGTACAACTCTTCCATAGTCTTCTTTCTTTTCTTTCTTTCTTTCTTTGTCTCTCTCTCTCTCTCTCTCTCTCTCTCTCTCTCTCTCTCTCTCTCTCTTTTCATCTCCCCATTGTGTATTTGTTTGTGTATATAAATATATATCATGTATTTGGGTTCCTGTGGAGCCAAGAAGACAACATGAAATTCTCTGGAGTTGTAGTTACAGAAAGTTGTTTGGCCCAGGACACAAGTACTGTGAACCAAATTCATGAACAGAATTCAGGTCCTCTGAAAGAATAGGGAACGCTCTTATCTGCTGTACCATCACTCAGGCACCTCTTCTTTTCTTTTCTGATTCCTTAAAGCCTCTTAATTTCAGTTTCAACTTTGAGAACCATATTTGCTAAACATAGTGGCAAATTGTGCCGTTAGAGTCAAAGTGCTCCTTGCTTTGTCTTATGTAAATGCTTGAAATTCAAAGAGAATACTACTGCTACACTGTACTTGATTTCTTCTAAGGAATGATACTTCTTTGGTCCAATGCAGGTTTCTATGGAAAATCATCAGAAGGGGTCTGGTGAGCCAAGAGTCCATGTTCATGTGAAGTGTGTCTGCCACATAGATTATCAATGACACTTATCTTGATGTACATTTTCATTTCCTTTTGTTTTATTGTTGTGTTGTCCTTTGCAATAATATATTACATCTCTAGATTCCCACCAGAGTCTATGTTTATTTTATTGCTCAGTGTGACTATTCAAACTAATTTTTTAATTGGTCCTGGGGTCTTTGCCTGGCACAAGAAAAATACAGGCTAGTCTCTAATGTCCTAAAAGAGCTTGTGTAAGTAAATGGAAAAATTCAATTGTCCATAGAAAGCAGATGGAGTCTACCATTTTCAACTGGCCCTTCCCCGAGGCACAAAAACATTTCTTTGTAAAACCTTAATGAGCTAGAAAAAAGGAATAACAAGAGAACAACTATATAAATAAGAGAATACTTTTATATTTTGTAATCCCCAAATATTAGAATTCAGTTTTAGTTATGAGGAACGAAATGGCACTATAAGTATTACAGATCATATGATATGTATTGAGAACTAAAGAAAGAAATAACTGTCTTAGCTTGAAGTTGTGCCCAAAGCTTATAGTTCCAGCACTTGAAAGACTGAGGCAAGAGGACTATGTGGATTCAGGGCAACCTGGTCTAAGGAGCAAGATTCTGTATGAGAAAAAGAAATCGATAAGGTACAGGGGTATTTCAAGCAAATACTTTTTAAACTTTTAGAATCTGAGTTGAGTTACTCATTCTGAAAAACTTAAAAAATGTATTTGAAATGTTATTTAAGTTTCAAACTTAATGTTAAAATATAGCACATTAACCACTTATACTATATTGTCTTCAGTGTATACTGTTTCTGGACATCTGAGTATCTGGCTTTTTTTTTTTTTTTTTTTTTTTTTTTTGGTTTTTCGAGACAGGGTTTCTCTGTGTAGCTTTGCGCCTTTCCTGGAACTCACTTGGTAGCCCAGGCTGGCCTCGAACTCACAGAGATCCGCCTGGCTCTGCCTCCCAAGTGCTGGGATTAAAGGCGTGCGCCGCCGCCGCCGCCGCCGCCGCCGCCGCCGCCGCCGCCGCCGCCGCCGCCACCACCACCACCACCACCACCACCACCACCACCACCACCACCGCCCGGGGTATCTGGCTTTTTAAGTAAAAGTAATTTTCCAGTTTCTAAAATATTTTTACTTATGACACCAAACATAATTATTATTTGTTTTAAGAATATACTTTTGGAAACCTTATTTATATATATTTGAAAAGGGAGAAATTATTTAAAATATTTGGTAGTATATTAAGATGCAAAAATCAGTAGGTCTCCATATACAAATGACAAGTGTACAGAGGGAGAAATTCAGGAAAAAACCTTTCACAATAGCAACAAGTAATATAAAATATCTTAGTGCCACTCTAAGAAAGTGAACGACTTGTATAATTAAAAACTTCAAGTCTTTGAAGAAAGAAATTGAAAAGGGTATTAGAAGATGGAACAATCTCCCATGTTCATGGACCAGTAGGTAGGATTAATAAAGTAAAATTGTCCATCCTACCAAAAGCAATTTACAAATTCAAGACAATTCCCACCAAAATTCTAACAACTTTTTCATAGACCTTGAAAGGATAATTCTCAACTTGGAAGCAAAAAAATAAAATAAAATAAAATAAAATAAAATAAAATAAAATAAAATAAAATAAAATAAAATAAAATAAAATAAAATAAAATAAATAAAAACAAGCAAGCTAACAAATAGGTGAAACCCAACCCAAGGTAGTTACGACAATCCTAAAAAATAAAACATCTTCTGGAGGTATCACCATTCTCAATTTCTAGTTGCATTACAGAGCTACACTAATAAAAACTGCATGCTATTGAAAGAAAATCAAACACATTGATCAATGGAATCCAACAAAGAACCCGGCATGAATCCACGCATCTGTGAATACCTGATTTTGATATAGAAGCCAGAAATACACACTGAAAAAGAGAAACACAAATTAGAAAAAAGACAATGTCTTCAGCAAATGATGCTAGAAACTGGGTGTTTACATGTAGAAGAATGCAAATGGATCCTTACTTATCACCTTGCCCAAAACTTAACTCCAAATAGATTGAGGACCTTAACATAAAACCAAATACACTAAATCAAACAGAAGAGAATGTGGGGAATAACTTTGAATTCATTAGCATAGGAGAAGACTTTCAGACTAGAAGAGAAGAGAAGAGAAGAGAAGAGAAGAGAAGAGAAGAGAAGAGAAGAGAAGAGATTTTCTGGGTGGACTTGGTACAGGAGGGACAGGAAGAAGATCCGGTGGGGAGAGGGAGGAGGAGGGGAGATGGGGAGAGGGAAAGAACTCAGTGAGAAATAGCTAGAATAGAGAGATGTTTCAGGAGTTGTATGAAAACCCAGTGCAATGGACACTTCCTTTAATCCATTAAGCCATTGATAATTAAGTCTCCAAATAATGAAGGAGACAGAGTCCCAATTGGGCATCTCTTGTCACAAAAAGCAGGCTTTGAATACCAGAACTGGGTTACATCCTATTGAGTTATTAGCCAAAGGGATCCCATAGAAATCCCAAACAATGCAGGCCGTTGACAGGAAACTAGGTTGCTCTCCACAAACTGACATCAAGGTCCCATTGCTGAAGACAACAGCCATACAACCCATTGAAGAAGTTGAGCTGGTACCTACATAGAACCTTCACCCACACATTCTAGTGTTTTGGTATGAGAAGATACTTTGCAGGCTACCAAAAGATGAATGTAAGCACTAACCTAGCTATAAAACACTTGATCTACAATCTTTCCTGCCTATAAAATAGGCTAGGGCAATGGTAGCACAAAGCTTGTGGAAGGAACCAACAATTTGACTTAAGGCCCACTCCACAAGATGGAACCTGTATACAATACTGCATGGGTGCCCAAGAGTCAGAGACTAGATAACCTAGATACCTAGGATAAAACCAAATACTACTGGATCAAAAAAAGTAACAATATACTGATTCTTAATGATATCCTACTATACTCATAATTCAGTGCCCTATTTAGTCATCGTCAATGAAGTTTCTTCTTGCACCATGTGGGAACAAATGCAGAGACCCACAGGCAGAAAATATACAAATATAATATAGAAAGACCTTGGAACATACAGCTCTGAATGCCTTAATCAAATCCCTCTCCTGAGAGCTCTGGGTACCCTGGAGAAGGAAATGCAGAAAGAGTGTCAGAGCCAGAGGAGGTGGAGAACACCAGGATGACAAGGCCCTCTGAATCAACTGAGCATACATACATATATATGACTATGTACTTTTGTAAATTCTGGGATCCACAAATAATAGTGAACATATTTGTCATTTTATTTTAATTATTTTTTATAAATACTGCACTGCACTGATTGCACAGTAGTTTTTTTTTAATTTTCAGTGATTTAGTTTTATGTACATTGGTGTTTTGTCTGAACATGTGTCTGTGTGAGAGTGTTGGATCACCTGGAAATGGAGTTACAGGCAAATTGAGCTGCCATGTGAGTGCTGGGAATTGAACCCCGATCCTCTGGAAGAGCAGCCCGTGCTCTTAACAGCTGAGTCATCTCTCCAGGCCCTTTGCACAATAGTTTTTTTTTCATATTTGGCATTTTAAATTAGACTTCTTTTGCATAACATCTTCAGCTGAATCCATTTTCCTGCAATTAGCATAAAATGTATTCTTTTTTATGTAGGAATAGAGTTCCACACTTCTGCTATCCTTTCTTCTGTTGATGGGCAGTTGTTCTAACTGCAAAACGTTGGCAATGCTACAGTCTCTACAGATGTGAAAATATGTCTGTGGTGTGTTGATCTAGAGGCCTTTTAGTACATAAAATACTAAATAGTATTATATATATATATGCATATACATATATATATACATAGTATAGCTAAGTACTTCATGCCTCTTCATGCAGTCTTATCAGCATTTACCTTTCATTGTTTTATTTTTATTATTTTTTAAATTTATTTAAATTTTATGTGTATATAGATATATGTGTGTGCACATGCCTGCAGCAGGTACAAAAGGGCCTCAAATCCACTGGACCTGTAACTACAGGGGTTTGGAAGTCACCAGATGTGAAAAACTGGGAATGGAACCCCAGCCTTCTGCAAAAGCAGCAAGCTTTAACCACAGAATCATTCCTCTACATCCAGTTATTGGTTTTCTTAATGCTGGTCTTTCTAACTGTGGTAAGACACAACTTCAGTAGTGTTTTAACTTACATTTCCCTGATGTATAAGAACAGTCTTGTGCATGTTTATTGATTCCCAAATCTTAAAATTAAACAAGAATGTGTGTGTGGTATATGTGCATATCCCTAAGGGTCTGTGTATAATCAGATGTTAGTATGCATGCCTGTGGTTGCATGTGTATCCCATGTTCAAATTTGAGTATTATCTTTCATTGCTCATGTCCACAATATTTAAAACAGTATCCACCTGCCTCGAGCTTCCCAGCAATGGGCACATATCACATGCCAAGCTTGTACAAAAGTTCATACAAAGGTATTTGGGAACTAGATTCAAGACTGCATGCTTAAAACAGTTTATGTTAACAACTGAGAATTTTTTTCTAGTCCTTATTTCCAAACCTTGATACTTCTGGTTTAGCTAATTTATTATTGCATTATCACTTCTGGCAAATAGATTTCAATTTATTGTGGATTAAAAGAATGAGCATACATAAGGGAAATTTTAGCATGTCAAAAATTAAAGTTTTGTCTTTAAAATACTTTTATGAAATTAAAATATAATTATGTAATTTTCTCCCGTTCATTTCTGCCTGCCCCTTCTCCCTTGTATCCTCCTTACTCTATCACAAATCCATTTTCTTAGGGGACTCATCTCTCAGAAGAATTAGTAGTGAAACTATTAACAATGTTTTTAAAAATATATTGTGAATCTTTCCCATCTTCTGGTACCCACAAATTATTATAAATTGCAGTAAAAAGAAAGCCTGTTTTATGCCCTCATACTCTGTTTTTTGACTATTTAAATATATCCTTTCTTCTGAGTATTTTACAAGAAATTACCTTTATTTTTGGAAAACAACCAAAAGTATTATGAGGTGTGAGTACTCTAATTCTGTCAGCACAAATATTTACTGTGTGATAAACATTATGAACTAGATATATATATGACCATGTCATTTTGTTTTACCTATAGGCTATTGCCTCAGGTGATATATCATCTGTGTTAGTAAAATCTAGTTACATAATGTTAGTAAAATGTACTTGAAATCACTTGAACTTCTGACAGACTAATGGGAAAATGAGTTGTTGTGGAAGATGAGTTACATTCATTTACTCTGTGGAATATTTGTTTAATGATGCAAAGATGTCTTGCATTCATTTATGTTGCATTTGTTTATCTCTGTAAAGCCATGTTACTTTACCTGTGTAAGACACTTGATTGATCTATTAAAGAGCTGAATGTCCAATAGCAAGGCAAGAGAAAGGATACGCCTGGCTGGAATGCAGAGAGAAAAAAATAAAAGGAGAAATCTAGGCAACAGAGCAAGGGTCGAGAAAAGGAGGAGAGGAGGAAGCTAGGGTCCAAGCACTTAACCAGCCACAGATTAAAAAGAAGAAAGACATATAGAATAAAGAGAGGTAGAAAGCCCATAGGCAAAATGTAGTTGAAGGGAAATGGGATAATTTAAGTTACAAAAGCTGGCTAAAAACTAGCCAAGCTAAGGCTGGGCAGTCATAAGTAAGAATAAGTCCCCCTGTGTCTATTTGGGAGCTGGGTGGTAGGTGCCCCCCCCCAAAAAAAAAACTACAACGAATGTCCCTTACATTGTGTGAATTAATTCTAATGTTATGGCATGCATTTTCCTTTGCTAATATAAATAAGTTGAACACAGCTTAACACAGACATCCTAGAAACTTTAAAAACAATATAGTTAAATCAAGACGAACTTAAAACCCACAAATTGCAGTTTACCCTTGTCATCCATAGTCTTATATTTGATCTATATTTTAGCTGATTGCAACGTTGCCTTGTCTCCCAGCATAATATCAAAGACTTGAAAATTAGACAAGAACTTTCCTTTCTTTGTTATTATTGCTCTTTTATTCATTTATTTATGTGTATTTTAGTATGTGTGTGTGTTTGTGTATCTGTATGTGTGTGTGTGTGTGTGTGTGTGTGTGTGTGTGTGTGTGTGTGTGTGATTTATACATTTAATGCCTACCACATCTACAAAATGTAGATTATCTGGTCTTTCTTAACATCAATGTTCCTGCATCTTGTTATATGTGATGCCTCACCTATATTGTAACAAATGAGAATACTTGAGTTTCAGTTCTTTGAAACTAACACTATTAATATTTTATAGACATTTCTCCATAGAGCTGATATATCCCTATCTATCAGTCTGTCTGTCTGTCTGTATGTATCTATATCTATATCAGATATAGATATGTGAAATTGAATTATTTGAATCTAGAATTGGCGTATGTAGTGTTTTCAATGATAAATGTACCTTATAATCCCAGACATTTAAATAGTTGGTCCTAGTTTATGGTACCGTTTGGGAAGGCTTGGAGGTGTGGCCTTGTTAGAGGAACTATGTTATGTCACTGAAGGTGAGCTTGAGAGTATAAGGATGACATGACATTTTCCATTGCACTCTCTGCTACCTCCTTGTGGTTCAATATGTGAACCTCCACCTCTGCCCCAGCCGTCATTTCTGCCACCTAGTGTCATGCACCTCACCATGACAGAATCTTACATCTATGAAAATGTCAGAATAAATAGAGTTGCCTTTGTCATGGAGTTTCTTCACCTCAATATAAAGTAACGGACATGTCATACAATGAGTAAACATGAAGCCAAACCATTACTTAGAACTTCACCATCTGTTTTGAAGACGCTAATAGGGATAGTAGGCATTAAGTTAATAGTAGAATGTATATATAATATATACATTATATTATAAACTGTACCACTCAGTGACCTAATCATCATACTATACAAAACTTGAAAATTAGTGTTTAATTATATCTCAAAAAAATCCATTCAATAGTATTAAATTAAAATGTAAAGCTTCTATATGGTGTTAATAACTGTTTCCTGATTATTTCTGAATGATAACTATTTGTTTAGATTTTTTTCTTTCAAAATGCTACTTAGCAAATAAGGCTTACTACAGTGCCTAAAAGTGAATATTCATATCCACTGACATAAAGGAATGATTTAGTAAACCAATATAATACAACATTGTAATATATAAACTTCAGAACAAGATATAAAATAATTATGTTTGAATATTTAGATATTTAGATATTCAGTTCGAGTTTCTTTCATTTCATGGTCTAATGGAAAGAATCTTCATTTCTTGCTGTCATCTGCTTATTTCAACCTCAATAACTTTTCTATTTAAAACTACTAGGAACTGATAGGCATTCTTGTTTCTGATCATGCTGAACATATTGAGTCATCAAAATGCATGCTTTTTTTTTTTTTAAAGGCTAGCACTCTAAACAAATGTCCATGCATCTGGAACATTAACTTCTTATATTTCTAACTTGTTTAAACTTTTATTTAGAAAAAGCATTCATAAAATGCAAAAATCACCTTTCTCCTGGACTTTTTCTTACCTTGTACTCCTTATTGTAGTCCTTACATACAAGCAATGATAATAATTGACTTATCTCTGAGCATTCAAAATTGTTCTGAGGGCACATAATACATACACTTGATTAAAATGAAATAAATTCTGTTTATTTTTGGCATAATGTTCTGTGTTTCTTACATAATATAATTTAAAAAGTCAGCATATTTCTTTGTGTACTTTCTCTTGTAGGGCATATCTGAATTTCAATGACCATACTTTAAGGAGCTACACAGAAAAGGAATAAATGATTCACATTTCACTCTTTAACTAACTATGTACTCTCACTTGGCCTAGTTTGCTCAAATTCTTTATCATTATTGTAGATATGGACTTTTAGCAAAGATGCTTATGTAATTATATAATCATCTTAATTTTTTAGTTGTTAGTGATTTAAATTTCCTAGAAATGTAAATGTTAGCACTCATTTGTTGGAATAAACTTAGTTGTATGGACATGTATAGGCTTTGTTTATACATCATTATATTAAGTTCATTAATATTTTAGGCTCTTATATATGTTTATAATGACAATCAGTCTTTACTACATTAGTGGTGATATTTCTGTTTTGTCACAGAGGTGATGTTATGAGAACAGCTTGTTTCTTTTGCTTTGGATCTAGCACCTACAATGTTGCATTATTTTTTCTAAGTTTTATTTTTTTATTTTTATTGAAACATGTAATTGTCCAGATTTCTATTATCTTGTCTATCATTACCTTTAATTTTCTTTTCCTAATATCCCTCACGTTGTCAGTTTTTGTTTGTTCCTTTGTCTGTTGTCTTGACACATTGGCTCACTCTATAGGCTCACAGGAAGCATGAACTTCTGGTTTTCCAGATTCAGAATCTTAGGTTCTGGGATTGGAGATTACCAGCATAGTGACCAGCTCATAGTTTTATTCCTGATACTATCCGTGTGCAATTTTTCTCTGTTATCAATCTCAACCACACTATATGAACATGAATATTATTAAGTTTTTCAAAATGCTGTCTGTTAAGCTTGTTGCTTTTTGTGTTTTAATTTTTTAGTTCATTAATCTCTAGTGTTCTCATTTAATTTCACTTTAGTGACATGGATATGATTAATTTGTACCTATCTTTTTGAAGTGGGTAGTTGGATAATTTATTTCTCAGTTTCTTTTTCTAATAGATAAATTTAAGTTTTAAAAAAAATCTATGTTGTTATCAGTATTGCAGCAGTTCTAAGATATATTTTGTTAAGTTCAAAATATTGATTTTTTTTTTGTCTCCCAGAGCTGAGGACTGAACCCAGG
This sequence comes from Peromyscus eremicus, assembly GCF_949786415.1. Taxonomy (NCBI): domain Eukaryota; kingdom Metazoa; phylum Chordata; class Mammalia; order Rodentia; family Cricetidae; genus Peromyscus; species Peromyscus eremicus. The sequence continues at coordinate 50,805,619 of NC_081436.1, forward strand.
TCCTTGCTCTTGCTAGGCAAGCACTCTACCACTGAGCTAAATCGCCAACCCCAATATTGAAATTTTTAAATTCATTTTACATACCAAGCACAAATCCCACCTCAGCCCTCCTCTCACTCCACCACTCCACCACACACACACACACACACACACACACACACACACACACACACCTGCCTTCCCTGCCTGCCTTCCCTGTACAATAAAGGAACTTCTGGAAGTATCGTCATTCCTGACTTCAAGTTCTGATATAGAGCTATACTAAGAAAAACACTTTGGTATTGGCATAAAAACAGACACATGGATCAATGAAATCAAATTGAAGACCCTGATAGAAATCCACACACTTATGAATACATGATTTTTGACAAAAAAAGCCAAAACTGTACAATGGAAAAAAAGAAAGCATCTTCAACAAATGGTGCTGGCATAACTGAATGTCAATATGTAGAAGAATACAAATAGACCCATATCTCTCACTCTGCACAAAACTGAATTCCAAGTGGATCAAAGACCTCAACATAAATCCAGTTACACTGAACCTGATAGAAAAGAAAGTGGGAAGTAGCCTTGGATGTATTGGCACAGGAGACAACTTCCTGAATATAACATCAGTAGCACAGACACTGAGAGTAACAATTAATAAATGGGACCTCCTGAAACTGAAAAGCTGCTGTAAGGCAAAGGATGCTGTCAATAAGACAATGGCAGCCTAAAGAATGGGAAAAGATTTTCACCAACCTCACATCTGACAGAAGACTAATATCTAAAATATATAAAGAACACAAGAAACTAGACATCAAAATATCAAATAGTCCCATTAAAAATGGGGTACAAATTTAAATAGAGAATTCTCAACATAAGAATCTCAAATGGCTAAAATATACTTAAAGAAGTGTTCAACATCCTTAGCCATGTGGGGAATGCAAATCAAAATGACTCTGAGATACCATCTTATACCTGTCAGAATGGCTAAAATCAAAAACAATGATGACAGCTTATGTTGGAGAGGTTTTGGAGCAAGGGGAACACTCCTCCACTGTTGGTGGAAATGCAAACTTGTCGAGCCATTTTGGAAATCAGTATGGCAGTTTCTCAGAAAATTGGGAATCAATCTACATCAAGACCCAGCAATTCCACTTTGGGCATATACTCAAGGAATGCTCAATCATACCACAAGGACATTTGCTCAACTATGTTCATAGCAGAAATATTCATAAAAACCAGAACCTGGAAACAACCTAGATGCCCCTCAACCAAAGAATGGATAAAGAAAATGTGGTATATCTACACAGTTGAGTATTACTCAGTGGATACAAAACGATGACATCATGAAATTTGCAGACAAATGGATGGAACTAGAAAAAACTATCCTGAGTGAGGTAATCCAGACCTAGAAAGACAAACATGGTATGTACTCACTCATAAGTAGATATTAGATGTAAAGCAAAGGATAACCAGACTACAATCCTCAGCCTCAGAGAAGCTAGGTAACAAGGAGTAAAAAGCAGGACCCTAAGAGGGATGCATGGATCTCCCTGGGAAGAGGAAATAGATGAGATGTCCTGGACTAGTAGTGGGAGTGGGGTGGGTGTGGGAGGATTTGGGGGGTGAGGAGGGGTGGGGAGTAGAGGGCAGGGGATGGAGGATTTGGGAACATGATGGATCAGGATGATTTAGTTGAAGGTGGGACAGAAAGGGAGAGTAATAAAAGAAATATGTTGATAGAGGGGGCCATTATGAGGCTAGGGAGAATCCTGGTGCCATTGAAACTCCCAGGAAACCACAAGGATGACCCCAGCTAAGACCCCTAGCAATAGTAGAGATAGTGCCTGAACTGGCCTTCCCCTGTAATCAGATTGGTAACTACCCTAACTGACATCACAGAGCCTCCATCCGGTACATAATAGAAGCAGAAGCAGAGATCCACAGCCAAGTACTGGGCCAACCTCCAGGAATCCAGCTGAAGAGAAGGTAGAGGGATTATATGAGCAAGATCATGATGGGAAAACCCACAGAAACAGCTGACCTTAGCTTGTGGGAGCTCATGGACTCTGGATGGACAGCTAGGGAGCCAGCATGAGACTGACCCAGGCCCTCTGCATCTGGGTGACACTTGTGTAGCTTGGTATTTTGTGGCGCCCCTATTCCCTTTGATAAGGATGCCTTGTTCAGCTTTGATCAGTGGGGAGGAGCTTGGGCCTGCTCCAATTTGATATGCTAAGCTTGGTGGATTCTCAGGGGAGAACTTACCCCATCTGAATGGAGATGGAGGAGGAGTGGATGGGGCTGATAGAAGGGAGATGGGAGAGGGGTAACTGGAGGAGAGGAGGGAGGGGAAACTGGTCGGCATGTAAAATAAAATAAAGAAAGAATTATATTAATTCAGTTTTAAGAATTGACAATAGAGAAATGGGAGAACTATAAATTTCATTTCTAGGCAAGCATATATTCAAGTGCACTTTCATTATAATCAGAAAAGTAGAATTATATTTGTGCATTTGATGTTGAAATGAATAAAATATCAAAGGAAGATACAGTTTCATTAGATATTTAGGATTTCTTTTTTGGAATAGAAGTTAATTCTGTTTGCTCTATGTGTGTTTTTGTGTGTGTACTCATGTACTCACAGTACAGTTCATGTACTATGTAGAGCAATATGATAGTTCAAACCTGTTTCAATATGCCTATCTTTATGTACCTGTCCATATTTACTAGTGTTTGTAAAACAATGCATAATATTATAATATATAAACTTAATGTTACAAGGAAAACTCATCCAGTTATCTATTTAATCAATCCATCTAGAGAGACACTCCTTATTCTGTATGTCTTCTGGAATCCTCTGGGACGGCTAATCCCTGAATCACTAGCCCGGGCCACCTTTCTCATTCCAAAGCTTTGGGACATCCTTTTCCCACCTAAAGTCATTTTGTTGAAATGTGTTTTATCTCAGTTTTTAGATCACCAACTCAAACCAAGTTTTCGTGTAATTTCAAATCTTAATAGAAACAAAGGAAAAGGTAAATGGCATTTTCAGATTTACCTTAATTGATTTTGTTTTACTTGACGATATAAAAAGGTTGTGAAACCTTCATTTACAGTATCAGAAACAACATGCTAATTTGTTAGTTTTTCATTTGTTAGTTTTTGCTTTATTTTAATTAGGTCTTCTGTAAAACAAGTTGTGGAAAATACAGTGTTGCCAGAAGGTTGCAAAGGATGGGCCTTGAACTCTTGATCCTTTACTCCCCATGTATCAGAATCATAAGAATGCACCACTAAGCTGCATCTGCCGATTTCTCTTTAAAGTTCAAATTGCTATGATTAATGAATTCATATTTGTTTTTACTAAATGTTCTTTTTTGTGAATAATGACATTTTAGTTATTTTGTGTATTTTTTCCTCTTTTAAATTTTGTGTGAAATTTGTCATGTAAAAAGTGTCAATAAATAGTTGGGATTACTTCAGGTCTCTCTGATTTTATGATTCAGTTATTTGCTTATTATATTTATGCATGTACATTTTGAATTATTATTTCACTTTATGGGGATTAGTATAAACATTTATCTAATTTGTGCAATGTATTTTAAGTAATTTTCAGAATTAAACTGATTTCAATTAAATGTCGAAGTTGATCTTTTAGAATGTATTTTAAAATATATTTAAAAATGCTTTTAAAAATATTTATTATATTTTGTGACATTATAAAACAACTATATCACCTTTTCCTTTTCTTTCCTTTTTCTAAACCTGCTTGTATACCTTCCTTGTTCTACTTCAAATCCACAGCCTCTTATTTCATTTAGTCCTGTTACACACACACACACACACACACACACACACACACACATATACCTATATATATAAATACAACCTGTAAAGTCTGAATAATGTTACATATATATATATATATATTTATGTATATGCTTTTGGATGAAAATTTGGTATTGGATAAAGAATTACTGTGGTCTTCCTTGAAGAAGATTGTTTTCTAACTTGCAGAATAACTGGAATTTAACAAGGACAACATCAATAGATATGCTAATGTGGATGGCAACATGGTGGGAGGTAGGAGTTGGGCCTTAGGAGGCTTCAATCTTCTACAAAGAACCAGAGGAAACTAGGAAAGTTGACACTTATTTTAGTAACTAAAATATTAGAATACTTATTTTTCTGAACTTCGGTTTTACTTCCGTTCCTATTGTAAAATCTTTAGCTAGTAGGAGACCCTATGTTTATTTTGTTCTCAGAGTTAAAAGTAATCAGCCAGCAGGCTTATCCTGAGAGTCCTTTATTAGCATGTGCACTAATCCAATAGTCCATTTCAAACTTCTTTTGTTGGCCAGACGATGGGCTCCTATTGCTGACATCCTGAACCATAATTTTAAAATGAAAAGGTTTATTTTGGCTCTTAGCAGAAGAGATTGTAATCTGTGGTTGGTTGAAACCGTTACTCCTGGGTCCACAAAAAGTTAGGAACATCTTAGCGAACAACTTAGAGGCAGAGAGTTGCTCAATGAAGAGTGACAAGGGATCAAAAAGCTGAAGAAGACCGAGCTTTGCCTATATTCCCACGGCAGACACGCCTATCTCCTAATAGTCCATTATAAATTATTTCCATTGAGTTCACTGTGGTCCATCCTTGAACCATCTCATCTGGTCTGATAGATTCAAACATCAGTGGTACTGTATTTATTTCAGAGTTTACATGCCTAATCTGTATATTCTCATGAGTGTTGCCTGTAGATTCAAATCCCTTTTTTGTTGCTAATTGGATGACCAATAAGTGTATCAAAGTGGACCAGTTCAAAGCCGAACCAGGCTCTATCCCTACTACATAGGAATGATTCTGCCACAAGCTCTAAATCTCATAAATACTTTAAAACGATTACGAGTATGAATAATTCTACTCTTAAGGCTGTATTTTTAAAATGGAAATTCCTATATTTTGAAAGATAATAACATTGAAAATGTAGACATTCAGAAATAGCTTAAAGATTAACTAAAAATCCCATTATTGTAGAGACTTAGAATGAAATTAGGTGGGAATAACACTTTAAAATGCATTAAAACTATTTTCCTTTTAGGGCTGCCATGGCACAGATCTTTTTTTCTACAAATCTTCCTTTTATGGGGAAGATTTTCACAAGTGAAAAAAGCTGAGGATGAACTATGTTTTATTGCCATTGTTAAATAAATTAATATACATGAGACATTTTGTTTATTAATACTGAAATTTTAGAAGGCTTAAGCAACAGCTCATGACTTGGTAAATTTAGTGAACAGTTTAATTAAGTTCAATAGCAATGGAGTTATAGAGTAGTTTTTACTCTCAACTAAATAATGAATGATTTTACACAAATAATTTATATGAATTATAATCCCATGGTGAAAAAGTTTCTATGAAATACAGTGTCACACAATAGTCTTGAAATATCCATCTTTCTTAAATTATTTACATAGGAAAGTATCAGTTTTATGACTGTAATATACATGTACATATATATTTAGATAAAACTTCAATGGGAATTTAGCCTGTAAAATTTAATCAAATATTCAAATTTATTTAAGCTTTTGCTATAATAATTATTTCAAATGCCCTACAGGCATAAGTATTTTTAAGGCTTTAGTTTGAAAAACTTCCCCTGCTTCTCTAAATAATCGTACTGTCCCAAAAATAAAACAAATAGTTGTGAAATCAATCCACGAAATTCGAAGGCATTTCTTTATATTGATAAGTGATAAGGCTTTTAATTGTAGGGAAATATTCTTGTGATGTCTTCAGTAAATGTCTGCCTCATTGTCTCTTTTCCTACAAGAAACACAAATTATTATGATCTGTTAAAAAGATTAACAGTTTCATATTGAACTTTCTCTGCCATAGGATTTCATCTTCCACAATGACAGCACTAGTGACATGATTGACATATATTTAGATACTTTAATCACCTAGGAAATTGAAATGCCTGACATTCTATCCATGCACACAGCACTTCATCATCCTCATAAAACCACAGATGCTTGCAAAGGCACACGCATGCACTGTTCAAGACACCATGCTTCTTTCATTGGACAATTTTGTTTCTAATAGGCTGTGTATGGATCTTATGTTGTCATTATAACCTAATTAAAAAAATAAAATTTATTGCATAAGTGCGTTTTCACTTTTCGTCATGGAAATGAATTTACCGCTCTTTGAAATCTGATGTGACAGCCTCTTCAAATTCAGAAATTGGCTTGCTAAGAGACCTCCAAGGACATGATCCTTCAAAGTGCTGTTTGTCAAATTGCCCTGACACACCTCCTGTGGGAAAACTAGTCTTTGATTGTAAATGTGAAGTGGAAATATGGAATATCCTTCTGTACTGATCTTATAGATCAAGAGAAGCATAACAAAATTTGAGCAGGTGAAAATACCTAAAATTAAATCTGCTGTGGGTGGGAATGGGGAGGGTGGAGGGTGAAAGGGTTAGAAAAAAGAAAGATTGATGTTAGAAATACCTCTATACTGATTCTTTTATTTACACTTGAAAATAATAATTAGTAATATTGGATGACAAGTAAAATTACATTATTTTCTGATATCATTACTCTTTAGTGCTTATTATACATTCATAACTAATTATGTATCTGTAATTAATAAATACCTTCACTGATCTGATGTATTTTTCTGAGGCCAGTCTATAAATACATGCAAATAAAAATATGTAGTATATGAAGTCAAAAGCTATTTTTCAAAAATCAGTAAACTTCTTTCTTCAATTTTTAGTGAAATTCAGTTATGAAATAATACATATTATCCATAATATTCCACATATCTGTAAATACATATAAATATTTATGACACTACTAATAAAAGTGATCTACTTCAAAGCATCTGAATTATGAGTCAAAAATCTTAATCTTCCTCAGGACTTAGGAAGATAATGAGGAATTTTTATTAAACTTCAGAAAGGAGGTAAACGGTAAACTCATGTTTTATTTAATTCATCATAAGTAAACTGCTCTCGAGGACTTTGAAAAGGGCTTTCTAAGGAAGAAGGACTTTGACTTGCCAATTTCTTACTAATAAATATTATTTTTGAGAGAATGAATGTTCAACCCCCATGTATTTTCTGTTATGTAAAGACCTCATGTTCCTTTGTCATATGCCTCACTTGTCAGAAAACTCTCTTCAGCAATCTCGGTAACCAAATAACTGAATTAGAAGTTAGCAATTCTGAATTCTCCAAAATAAGCGAGTTATTGTAACTTTTCTATACCACACCCACAAAGTTACTCCTCCATGTTTCAATTGGGAGATAGTAAGTTAAAGAGTGATATATCTCCTTAAGAAATTATATGTAAAGCCGGGCGGTGGTGGCGCACGCCTTTAATCCCAGCACTCGGGAGGCAGAGCCAGGTGGATCTCTGTGAGTTCGAGGCCAGCCTGGACTACCAAGTGAGTTCCAGGAAAGGCGCAAAACTACACAGAGAAACCCTGTCTCGAAAAAAAAAAAAAAAAAAAAAAAAAAAAAAAAAAAGAAATTATATGTAATAAATGTGCCACAGTTTAAGCAAAGATCAAATAAAAAAGATGGGTTATGGATGATTTGCTGATTAGCATATATAATTAATAATCATTCAAATATTTGCATAAATTTATAGAACCCCAGTTGATGAGTTTTTATATCTCTGACTATATATCACCATATTATCCTGATGATTGTGTCATTCCATTTTGTCACCCTCATATGGTACTAGGGAGGCCAGAGACTAACTTGTCTGCTTTAGGGTCAAAAATTTTCATAAACATCTCTATAACAAATATTTGGAAACATTTATATTTGTGTGGCTGAATGTTACTGAGATACAGAGCAATACTAGATCTTTTAAATATAGAGAGTAAATACAACAAGTGGAAGATTTGGGTTGAATCAAGTTATGAAGAGATAAATATGAATTTGGACTGATTTTTATAAAGAAGTAGGTAGTTACTGATAATTCCTTTAATTGTGTTTGTGTTGCCTTCTGAAAGGATTTGACAAATAACCATGAGTGCATAGGCAAATGAAAATACTTCTCAACATACCTCAAAGTATCTCCTCCAAATAATCTATACTACTTAATGTGTATCAATTCTGTGCATTGCTTTTCTGTTTTCAGAATGAAGGTGAATTTCTTCTGGCTCTTAAGATTTTTAAAAATAATTCACTATTTATTTTTATTTTATGTGCATTGGTGTTTTGCCTACATGTATGACTGGATGAGGGTGTCAGACTCCTGGAACTGGAGTTACAGACAGTTGTTAGCTGCCATGTGGGAACTGGGATTGAACTTGGGTCCTCTGGAAGAGCTGTCAGAGCTCTTAACGACTGAGACATCTCTATCCCCCTTCTTAAGATGGTTTCTTAAGTTTGAAAAGAAATCCCCATAAAAGTTTACTTTATATGAAATTTTGTGAAGTGATTTTAAATTTATTTGGTTTTCTATCAGTGAAGTACTATTTATACTTTACATATCCATTTTTATGCTTATAAGCTTAAAATTTTAAACAATATATTTTGATCCATGTTCTTTCCACTCCCCCAGCTCCTCCCAAATCCTCTCTACCTTCCTACTCTCAGCCAACTTCAAGTTATTTCTAAGTCACTCCCAAAACAATTCAAAATAAACAAATGGAACCTAAAATTACATAAAATGATACTAAATCAAACCCAGTCATCAAGAAGACAATGAATATTCAGAGAGTGAGAGATTTTGAAATAGTGGTAAACCACTGTCTTTTTCAAACCCTTCCCCTCAAAGCTCATTGATCTATGTAGATGAAAATCTGGGAAGACTATTAGAGCCCAAATTGGTCTATGAATCCTAGGAAATGGCACTTTCCAGACAGTCAGAGCTGATACACACATGACCTCACAGAGACTTTGGTAGCACTCACAATTCCTGCACATGTTTAAACCAGACTAAATCTTATAAAAGAAATGAAGTGGATACAGAGTCTCTTCCCTCTATTCAAACAGCTATTTGTAATCAAACTTGCTGAGATCAGGCAAAAAAATTAATTTTCTCTATGGAGTGTTACTGGACTTGTCAGTCAGGAGTTGTTGGCCAATGCAAAATGAACTACATGTTTTTATCTGCTATTTTTAAAATTTGTTTTGACTTGCTTAAGTGCATGTTAATTTGTTTTACTTTTAGAAAAAATACATTAAAAGCAAAATGAGAAAGTTATGGGTTATGTGTATTTACTGCTAATACTGGAGATAACTTTAACATATTCAAAATGTTATGCATTATAATATTTACATACATTAATTTTAAAGTGGTTATACGCAACTAGATAGTAAATTTGCAGTTATGATATGATCTATAGGGCATCTATATTGCTTTTGTGCTTTATATTACAACCTATTTTGAATTATTTGTAGTTATTGCAGAGATACAATTTACTATTCCTTAGAGTCACTACTTAAAACACCATCATATTGATCTCGGGGCTTTGAAATACAGGCTCAATATGTGGTACAGCTATTGCAATAAGGGCGAAAACAGAAGTCAAAGAGAAACCCAGAAGTGAATACTTTCTGAAGAAGAGCAGGAGCACACAGAACGAATCATCAGCTAAAACATATGTGAGTGTTCGTGGCTGTGTTTCATTGTTCAGCAGAAATCAATATGACAAACAAGCCAGATACTATAATAGAAATCACTTATTAAGCCTTGGAACATTTATTACTCATTTTTCTTGTGCCATTTGATTCAGGGTGCTGCAAATTAAAAGCCATTGGAGTAGAATGCAATCGTTGCGTTTGAAGACATTGGAGGCAGTTCAGAACTATTGTGTGTTGTGTTTGATGCTCCTGGTAATATTTTATGCCTTATAAAAAAGACCAAAGGAAAACACACTTTCCAGAGAAAACTCTGTTAACAGTACATATGTTTTCATTTACCGGCTTTTTATATTTGTAAATTGTATTTCTGATGATAAACAGAAGCACACACATGCGCATGCACGCACACACACATAAACAGGTTAGGCTGAAGAATGAATGAAGGTTTTCTCTTTGATATGTCATTGATAAACTTTGTTCAACATACTGTCTGGATTGTGAGTTAATTCAGGCAAGTCAGATGGCTAGAAAGCAGAAAAAAATGAGGCTTATTATGTAGAGACTGGAGAACTGAGAGAGTAGAGGAAGAACAAACCAAATGCATTCATGAGTGCCACTTACCACACCACTGTATTAATCAATATCAGTTATTTTCAATTCATGTTTCATTTCTTAAAACTAATGTTTGAATAGAAATAAATCAGTTTTTGATTTGTACACTTAGTGAACAGTTTTATTAAGCTAAATAAAGTTAAGTTTAGTATGATTGTGTTGCCAGATTATCTCTTTCAATATGTGGTGTTATGTTATTTTGTTACTTATTTTCATTTTTTCTTAAATTTATTTTGTGAAGAACAAGAGATGGCATGGTAGGTAAGGGCATTCACTGTTCTTGAAGAGGATCTGGCTTCATTTCTCAGCATTGTATCAAAGGATTAAAATTGACTTTAACTTTAACACCAGGGAATTTAATCCCCTCTTCTGGCTTATACAGGCCCAGGGTGTACATACAGCCAAGTAGGTTAATGCACATAAACATAAGTGAAAATAAGTAAAATAAAATAAAATAAAATAACTTTTGTACAATTGTGTTTTAGAAAGTTATATATTTGTTAAGAGAGAGACACTGAGAGTATGATATTGAAAGTCTAATCAATTATGGATAAATATATATGAAATTGAGTAGCTCTTTCTCTTTACACACACACACATACACACACACACACACACACAAACACACACACATACATGCATGCGCGCACACACACACACACACAAACTGTTTTGCTGCCTTGTATTTATGTCTGTGACTGTAAAGTGCAAAATTCCCATCATTCTTCTGTTGCTATAAATGGTGAGTTAAATTTATTTGAATTTATTACTCATATGCATACCACTTTAAAAGATTATTGATGATCATGTGTGACCTTCCATTTTTTATTTCTTTCTTCATTAGACAATTAATTATATTTGAAGGTTCCATGCCATTTAATATGTTTTGAAATCTGGTTGAATGTTTAGTAGATTTCACATTAACACTGTTGTCATTATCATGAAATGATTATATCCTATGTACATATTTCAGTATGAGAATACCCCCATTAAAAAAGCGAAAGTTAGGCAATGTACTTACTTATGCAATAAAATATTTGTGTCACATATTTGTAAAAAAACATAGTATCCTATTTGAATCTCAACTGAGCAATAGGTCAGAATATATTGTAGTTGTTTAGGTATTGTCCTATCAATTGGGTATTACTATTTTGCTATTACAGTGACAAAATTCAGGAGCTGCCTCAGCACTGATACTATAAAGGCATTGTAGCTAGAGTTTTCCTGCCTGGCCCATGGTCAGGGCAAATCTCTCTCATCCGCCAGTCCCACAGCCACTCAGACCCGATCAAGTAAACACAGAGACTTATATTGCTTACAAACTGTATGGCCGTGGCAGGCTTCTTGCTAACTGTTCTTACAGCTTAAATTAATCCATTTCTATTCATCTATACCTTGCCACGTGGCTTGTGGCTTACCGGTACTTTACATCTTCCTTGTCCTGATGGCGGCTGGCAGTGTCTCCTTCACCCAGCTTCCCGTTCTCTGAATTCTCCTCTCTGTTAGTCCCGCCTATACTTCCTGCCTGGCCACTGACCAATCAGTGATTTATTTATTGACCAATCAACAACACATTTGACATACAGACCATCCCACAGCACTTCCCCTTTTCTTTTCTTAAAAAGGAAGGTTTTAACCTTTACACATCTCCAAAGTCAGCTTGGTATATTTGGGAATTTGGGCGTAGCTTCTCTTACTACTTCCTGCTGGAGGGGGGCGCTGTATCTTATGGGGATACAAAGAAAATTTTTAGGATAATGGAATAGTCCATGAGAGTGTATCGTCTGAGCCAGTTGCCTTTAAACCATTCTGGATGTTGGATCATCTCAGCCATGGGGTCATCGGAGACCTTTCAGGGGGTCTTGGCTGGTCAAACTGGATGTATCTTAATCTGGAACAAATCCATAGCCTCTGGCTTTCTGTGGAAACAAAAGAGACTCTTTTCCAAAGCAACATATCCTTACATCCAAACTTTGAAGTCAAGGTACCTTTAAAATATACATTTTGGCATAACTCAACAGCTTTTGTAATCAAATGTTTTTCTTCAGTTACGAATATCAAAGAGAACATAATCCAAATTCTCTGTGTGGTAGCCATCTTTATGTGGCTTATTTTTTTATATTAGCTTGAGCCTATAGCTTTAAACTGTAGCCTTCTAAGCCTGAAATGGCGCTGGCGCTATGGCTGCTGGCTCCGCCCACTTCAGCTTCCCAACATGATGGTGGTGTGTGTTTACCACCAGCTCTGGGAGCTATCGTGGGTCAATGCTTTTATCCAAGCAGCATGCAGCCCAGAAACCTCTGTTTTTGTTTTGTACTAGCAAAGGCTAAATCCACCACGCAGCTTAATGTGCCACGGGCAGAGACCTCATTCCTGCCATACGGCGGCAGGTCAAGCACGCACGCTAGGAACCCGCCAGCAGTAGCTCAAACACACAGGCTGCCACTAACTTGAAAGAGACAACTAGGAACTGTTTTCAGCTCCATTTTAGAATCTTTTTACTCAGGTTTTAGGTGGAAACTCTTGCCAACACGTTGGGCGCCATTTGTAGCTAGAGTTTTCCTGCCTGGCCCATGGTCAGGGCAAATCTCTCTCATCCGCCAGTCCCACAGCCACTCAGACCCGATCAAGTAAACACAGAGACTTATATTGCTTACAAACTGTATGGCCGTGGCAGGCTTCTTGCTAACTGTTCTTACAGCTTAAATTAATCCATTTCTATTCATCTATACCTTGCCATGTGGCTTGTGGCTTACCGGTACTTTACATCTTCCTTGTCCTGATGGCGGCTGGCAGTGTCTCCTTCACCCAGCTTCCTGTTCTCTCAATTCTCCTCTCTGTTAGTCCTGCCTATACTTCCTGCCTGGCCACTGACCAATCAGTGATTTATTTATTGACCAATCAACAACACATTTGACATACAGACCATCCCACAGCAAGGCATCTTCTCTAAGGTGGGGTTAACAAAAAAGTTACGTTGCCCGATAACATTAATTAATTACTTCTTTATCCACAGTGGTATTGTGACAATCACAATGGCTAATTGTCACCTTAATCCACTGGCCCCATGATGGCTAAACAAATAGTCCTAAAGAGATTAGGGTGATTTTAACTGAAATCCAGCATCTAAAAATGGGAAAAAATTATCAAAAAAAAAGATTGAGCCCCCGTGTAGGAAAATGTATTCTAGAAACCAAAATTCTATGAACATTCCTCTAGAGCCCCCCCACCCAGTTCCAAATTATAAGTCTATTTATTGGGAAGTTTAAGGCTAATATTACCTGTACCAGGAAAACTAGGGAAGTTGTTCAAGTGTGATATGTTGTGGTACTTCTCTTAGAGACTTTGGTTCAGTGCATCACAATTAGATCACAGCAATCCACACCTTAATCATAGCTGATGATTATGATTTATAGACAAAGAAAATTTTAAAGATATTTATGCTTATGTGGCAAGGTTTATTGGTAGACAGTTCCTGTAATTTTAAGCTCCTAACATTAACACTATATTAAAATGGAATTTTAATGGAAATCTTTTTTATACTTAGTCAAATTAATGTGTATATATATATGTATATATATATATATATATTATTTCAATGGTCTTTATACGTCTATGTAAACTTAGAATCCATCTTATTATTCGTATGGAATAGTATCTTTAAATTTTGTATTAGCATTTATAATTTCATTTTAACCATTCTAGTACTTTTAAATATATTTAGAAACTCTTATAGTAATTTTCTATGAATTATATATCTTACATTTTATTAAATGTATTCCTATTTAGATGTATATTTTATAAAATAACCCTTTGCAAAATTGCTATAATAATATCTAGACTATGTGATTTGAATTTTATAAATTATAATATATGTAAATACTCTAAAATTGTCTTCTTAATATAAGTGGTTCTGTTCCGACAAAAGCTAATGACCATTACAAAAGATCTAGAGTCTGCTACATTAGCATTATTTGAGGAAGATTTCTAAAGCCAAAGGCAGAGATGTTGAGTTCCATTGTGGATAGCAGCATGATGTATAAGGAGGAAGAGGAAGAAGGAGAAGAAAATATTATGAAACTAAAATGCTAAATAATGATGTATGTTAAGATGATAACCTAGAGAATAAAGCCAAGGGCTTAATGTTAGAACACATCTTGCTTAATATGAAGATGTCACTAGCTTCAATCTCTAGTCCTGATATTTAAAGAAATCTTCTGTACGGCAAAGGTGAGCATCAGTTATTTTTTTGTTGTTGTTTTTTAACCAATATGCAGTCAATATGGGGCTAATATTTAAAATATATAAACAACAATAAAACAAAACAACAACAAAAACTTGGACATCAAGAAAGCAAATAACCCAATGTAAAATGAGCTGCAGATCTATGCAGAGATTTCTCAAAAAATGAAACACAAATGGCCAAGAGACACTTAAACAAATGTTTAACATCCTTAGTCATCATGGAAATGCAAATCAAAGCTACTTTGTCATTCTATCTTACACCAGTCAGAATGGCAAAGATCAATAAAAGAAACGACAGTTCATGCTAGTGAAGATGTGGGGTTCGGGAACACTCACACATTCCTAGAGAGGGTGCAGCTTGTACTTCCACTTTGGAAATTAATGTGGCAGTTCCTCGGTAAGATAAACCCAAAGGACTCTACATATCACTATGGAGACACTTGCTCAAACATGTTTATTGCTGCTTTATTCACAATAGTCTGTGGTAATATGTTATTTGTGCTGAAATGTGGTGATATTTTACTTGTATGTTAATAAATAATGTTTGCCTGGAGATCAGAGGTCATAGCAAGCTGTTTTAAGTAAACACAGAAGTCAGGCAGTGGTAGCACATGCCCTTAATCTGATCACTTAGCAGGCAGAGTCTCTTGTGTGTTCAAGGCCATACTAATCCCAGTACCAACCATAGAGACCTAGATGTCTGTACAGATAGGTAGTGGCAAGGAAGTGAGGCAGCTGGGCTAAGAACTAATGAGAGGGCAGAACAGCAGGGAAAATAAAGCCTGGGTAGACAGAAAGTCTTGGCATTTGAAAGCTGCAGAGATAGTGAGGCAAGGTTGGTTGGTGTCTCTCAGTATTTCCCTCATCTCTAAGGCTTTTACCCCTATAGTTGGCTCCGTGTTTTTTATTTAATAAGACCATTTAGGAATTCGTCTACAATAGCCAGAAATTGGAAAGAGCCTTGATGTCTTGGAAGAATGGATAAAGAACCTATGGTACATTTACAAAATCATGATATTCTCAGGTAAATTGATGAAACTAGAAAAAAAAATCCTCCTGAGTATGGTAACCAAGATCCAGAAAGACAAATATGGTATGTATTTGCTTATTATGTGAACATTAGCTGGTACATCTTCAATAAGCAGGCTACAATCTGTACAACTGAGGTTATAAGAGATCAGGTACAGAGTAAGGGACTATGAGAAGGGAAAGATCTCTAGGAAGAGGTAAAAGAACAGATAGGATGGATGAATTGGAGAACTGGAATAGTTCAATAGTTCAAATAGTATCAAATGCGGATGTTGAAGAAGGGAGTAAGGGAATGAATATGGGAGTGACAGCTAAAATTAAGGGCCATTTATAGGGTTGTGTAAAAACCTAATACAGTAGAAGCTATTTAAAATCATATATACATATATAGAAGAAACTGATACAGAATCAGCAAAAATAACAAGGGAGACAGAACTCCATCTTCATCACCAGATGAAACCTCCACTGCCAGAAATGGTTTATAGCTAATCCAGTTGTCCTTCAAGAGAGCTCCATGAGAACACCCGAACAACCCAAGCTATTGTCAAGGTTATTGATTGCTTTCCACAAACTGATGATACGGTCCTATTGCTGAAGACAACAACTACATAACTCACTGGACACGGAGAAGTAGACCTGGTGTCTACCTAGAGCCTTTAACATACTGAGACTAGTGTTCACGGAACTGAAAGATATTCTGCATCTGTTTGTCTATTTTTGAGAAAAAGAATGAAATTTGGGTGGGTGAGGAAGTGGGGAGTATCTGGGAGGAGTTGGGGAAAGAAAACTATGATGAGACTACATTGTATAAAAATGAAAACTTAAAAAAAAAAAGAACAAGCCCAAGTTTGAACTGGTAGATAGAAACAGTTAAGATTATAAAAGGAAAAAAAAAGAAATGGAAGTAAAAAATGAGAATAAATAAATAAATATAAATAAGCACAGCAAAGAGATAAAATACACATAAGCATAATTCAGTTAGAAAGAAACATATTCTGGGATACAATAACAACCTTTCACATTCATAATAGTAAGAAGAAGGAGAGAATAGATGACAGTGATACAGTAACGGGGTCATTGGGGGAACAAGGTACAGATTTGCAATGAATAATAATACGAAAAATATCAAAGGTTTTGCCAGGCCCCGCCCGACTATTGAACAGTCCTGAAGGGAAGAGTGAGGATTGAGAAATAGTAGATATGAAAAATAGACGATGTGAAGGATAGCACCTAGTGTAATAGACATAAAAGAGAAAGACGGAGACATAGAATAGCATCAGGAGGGCTCTAGGTCAGTAACACCGTCACCCCAAGTTTATTCCCCATGGGCTTTTTATACACCAGTAAGAGGAGAGGCAAAAGACCTCCCCCTTTCAAGGACACCATGGTTCAAGGTACAAAGTACAGACAAGTGTAAACAATTCCTTATTTCTCAAAACATCTGGTAGCCATGCCTTATGGAAAAACATCCTGTAATTATGCCTTGAAGTATATAAGACACCTGGTAACCACACCTTGTGTCAAAACATTCTATTAGGCAGCCTTGGGGGGCAAAACAAGCTCAGATTCTCTGACCTTGGGTCAAGACAGAATAAGGCCACACACTATGGAGTCTCTGTAGACCCCTACAAGGTTTTAAATACAGGCTAGGTTTTTTGTTTTTTTTTTGTTTTTTTTTTTTTTTTTTTTTTGTAAAGTGAAAAAGAGAAACTCAATATTCTCCTGCCTCAATGTCCTAAGTGTTTGGATTAGAGTGTTGTTTCTCCATTTCCAGCAGTATAGTAATATTTAAAACCATTGACTACATAAGTCTCCCTGAGAGTGAGAGTACAGAGAGGTGAAGATACTTGAAGACTGAGAAGAATATAGTCAATGATATATGGTGCTAAATACTCCGTTTTAAGTATACTCAGTGTATGCACAAATTTGAGAAACAGATGTCTTGGAACATAAAAGAACATGATTCAACAAGTCCAACAGTCCTCTCTGTTAACAGTGCTAAATTGGGTAACATGAAAAAACAGAAATAAACAGCACAAAATTCGGGATTATATAACATTTGATGCATTGAGTTTGTTTCCAAATTAAGATTCTTTATAAGGCCTACCCTCCATTTACCTGAAGAAAAACTGTGTTCATGAAAGAAAATAATATTGGCAATAAGGGGGATAAAAAATTTTTTTTCATAAAAATCAAAAGAAGTTTGTATCTTGCGGTGAAATATCAAAGAAAAACTCATGGTTAATGGATAAGTTACAAAATTATATGTCTGTATGTATACACAAATATGTATTCATCACTTAATATGTACACAAAATTTTAGATATGTTTGTGATTATAAATAATATTTAAATAGTACAAATCTTTTAAACTATGGGTGCAAGTCTCTGGAAACAATTATTTCAAAACCTCATCTATAAAGAAACTAAGCAGTTTGCTTTGGCACAATGTTTAGAAATTTGTATAGAAGACCTGGCTTATGACCTCATATTTTAAAGTTAAAAGATAAAATGTCCTTCTTTCTTCTTCTTTTTTTTTTTAAATTTTGCTGGAAGTTATCATATGTGCCTTTTTATGAACTGGGGGATGCGATGGCTTGAGTATTGTTCATAAGCTGATTGAAGAATTCTATCAGATCTGTCCACTAGATCTGCACATCTGAGGAAATCCTGGTGACACTTTTGTTAGCCTTGTAATTCCACAAACGTAGCCCTTGAGGAAGGGAATTGGGATAGTCACCACTTTTCCCCTACGGCTAAAAATTACTTAAATGTTTGGCTTCAATTTGTAGTACAAATCAAAAGGGTCTCTAAAAGGAAATTCATCTTGGATCTCAAAACCAGATCATTAGGAATATCTTGTTCAGCAAATATAATGTTACAGTAAATAGAAGTTAACCCAGGAAAAAACAGAGCCCTTTCTCACTTGAATGTAAAATGGATTTGTTATTCATTGACCAAATAGCTGAGCAGTAATCACATAAGAAGGTGTTTATATGAGTCCAGCTTCCCACATTTCATATAAATCTCACATGAGGGTCAAACATTATTAGCCTCTGATAAAATAATTTTACTTTTCACATATTAAAGTGGGTCCATATATATCAGATACATAAATAAGAGGCACACAACATACAAATGTATAGAGGAATGAACTCTAAAAAAATGTAAAAATAATAAATACAAAATAAAGGAAATGGTGGAAAATATTAAAACAGTCTCTGTCTCTTAAAAACCACAAATTCAAATTAAATAATTAACATTTTATTGTAAATATAATATTTGAACACATTACATACAATTCACTTTTTAAATGTAACTGTAAGGAGAGTCAAATTTTTTTTATTCATTAAGAACCTCTAAATACTAACCTGTTTACCAATAATGGAAACTGAAATGAAAACAAAAGATCATTG
Organism: Peromyscus eremicus; assembly: GCF_949786415.1. Classification (NCBI taxonomy): domain Eukaryota; kingdom Metazoa; phylum Chordata; class Mammalia; order Rodentia; family Cricetidae; genus Peromyscus; species Peromyscus eremicus. The sequence continues at coordinate 50,824,519 of NC_081436.1, forward strand.
TTCATTCATGAATCACCCTCCTTTTCTGAGTGTTCCAGTCATTGACTCTTGGGGTCAATGAACGGTTGGAATCACCTTTGAATCCTTGCTATAGGTACTTTCTTAATAACCTAAACAATTGTCACAAGTCAATATATCAAAAGTAAACCAATGAGACTGCTGTGTTGTGGTCCTGCCCTGATGGGCTGAAGGGTCCTTGAAGGGGGCAGGGGTGAGGAATTGAGAAATGCTAGATAGGAAAAAAATATAGACATAGATGAAGAAAAAGATAGAGACACAGGATAGCTTAGGGAGGACCCTGGGTCAATCAATACCCAGTCGCCTCAAGCTTATTCCTAATTGGCATTTTATACAGTAGCAAGGAGAGAGGCAAAAGACCTCCCCGGTTCAGGATCAAAGTACAAACAACTGTTAACCCTTTCTTAATTCGAGGAACACCTGGTAACCACACCTTACAGCAAAGCATCTTGTAATTAGGCCTTGAAGCATAAGATACCTGGTAACTATGCCTTCGGCCAAAACATCCTGTTATGCAGCCTTGGAGAGCAACAAACGCTTTGACTCTCTGACCTTGAGTCAAAATGGAAACAAACCACAAGTTGGAATCTTTGTGGGCTCCCACGCTGCTGTCACATTACTGATTTGTAAAAGGACAATAACCATTGCTTAATATTGTTCTTACTAGGTATTATAAATGTTTTTGCTTTTTTCAAATTTCCCTGGTTTTAACTCACATCAGTCATGCTTTTTCTTCCTAGTTCTGAGCTTGCTATACTCTCATGAACTCCTTTAATTCTGTTTGGTTTTCTTCACACATACCTTTATTTTTAATCTAGTCTCTAAACTAAAATGGCTTGCTATTAAATCTATGAAAATTTCAAACTTTTCCATCAGAGTAAAACAAAATATTTTAGACACTTCTTTGGCTCTGGCATGTCTGTCATATTTGAAATTTTGTTAGTTATGATAGCAAATTATTATAGCTGGCTGACCTAATACATTTCTATTGATTGAACATCTGTGCTTATCTTTACTGACTTTTAAAAAGAAATTAATTTCATCATTTTAAGTCTACAACTGCAACTTCCTTTTAAATTTAGGAAATGTGACTTTTTTCAATGATGTGAAGTCTTACTAAATTAAATAGCACTGTGACTTTCTTTTCAGTCTTTGAAAGTTTCATGTACTTTTATGATGTAGGTTGATCATATCCATCCTTTACCTCTTTTCTTCAACTTCTCCTAGCTGAGTCCCATGTTCCTGCAGGCTTCATGTCCTCCTTTCTGTAACAGTTATTATTAACCACCTGAGTCTAAATAATGCTGTTCATATATATATGGGTGTGTTTCCGCTGACTGGGTATGAGCTGACTACCAGCAGCCACACAAAGGGCTACACTGCAACAATAGTAACTTGTGTGTTATGGACATAACTACTTTCTTATTAGATAAGAAGCCTGAGCCACAGGAGGGACTTCATGCCTGCCTGCAGGGAATCGTGGAGCTGGCCTGGTCTAGTTACCTTGAGAGGCATGCATCACAGGGGTTTCAGATTAGAGTCTATGGCTCCTGGGCACTATGTGCCTTTTGGTTCCCAAGAAACTGAGGCACTCCCTCAGGCAATGGGGCATTCAGACTATGTGTGGAACTCTGTGTTCCCTAGAAGTCAGTGAAGCATATGGAAGTTTGGCGAAACCACTATTCTTAAATATTATCCTTGTGGACCCTGTATAGCTTGCAAACATCATTGTATCTTGGCAACTACAATGTTATTCTTCCTGGAAACTGACATTTTATTATTTTTTCTTAAAGGGGTGTAAAAAGTCTGATATCTTGCAAAAACTTGTCTCAGCCTCAGTCTTGCTGAGCCCTGTTCAACTCAACCTCGTTTTACCTCCCATTGACCATATCAGGAAATGCTGGTTTAGTAAGTAAGTGCTGGCTCTTATACCTGGTACTGTAAACTTTTCAAAATCCAGTGGTTCCAAAGATCCTAGGTCCTAGGAGGTAACCTACTGCTGTTATTTGTCAAATTACCATGCTGTTGGACTGCATTCTAAATACTTATGTCTCTATCCATAGATTTATGCTTTTCTTGACTTTGGTAACAACAACTGCCTTTTCCACTCTATAGTGGTTAATGTAAAAACTCATACCTGGCCAAAGCGCCAAGATTAAATAACACTGAGTGGTTAATTGTGGATGGGTCATAAACACTTCTATAAATTATTAGTCAGATAATCCTTCATTCAAAATACATAGTTAATTTAGTTAATAAAAGAAAAATCAGAACAACACTGAATATGTTAATTGTTCTTTTGCTAATGACCTACTATGACAAGTTGACAATTTATTAAGCAAGTGTTAAACTAATATATTGTTTCCTATTTTAAAATATCTTAACTTACTAGTTCACTACCCTCTTTTAAGTAAATCATTACTCTTTTCTAACTAATAAGACATTAAAATAACAAACTACAAATCCATCTGGATTTGATACAGACAGTACAAGAATTCAAGGAGTTTTTTCATGGTTGACTAAATATAGTTATCAAAAATGTACAACAACAGGAGATAAGAATGAATGAGACATCCTTCTATTTTATTTACTTATTTTAATTTATTTGTTTATTTATCCCCCCGTCCCCTCCTCCCAGTCCCTTGCCCATACCCCCTCTGTTCTCACCCTCAATCCACTCCCCCTCCATTTCTGTTTAGGAAAAGGCAGGTCTCTCAAGAGTATCCACAAAACATGGCATATCAAACTGCAGTAAGACTAGGCATCTTCCCATGTATTAAAGCTGGGCAAGGTGACCCAGTTTGAGGAGTAGAGTCCTAAAGGCCCATAAAAGAGTCAGAGACAACTTTTCTTTTAGCTAGTAGTCTAAGCTGGGGTCATCCTTTTGGATTCCTGGTAACTTCCCTATCACCCAGTTTCTCCCTATCCCTGAAATGTCTCCCTCTATCATGATATCTCTTTTATTGCTCTCCCACTCCATCTCTGCTCCAGCTCAACCATCCTGATCCCTTATGTTCTCATCTCCCATCCCCTACCTTCCATTGCCCACCCCTTATCTCCAGTTTACTCTTGGAGATCTCATCTATTTCTCCTTCCCAAGACAATCCATGTGTCCCTCTTAGGGTTCTCCTTGTTAGCTAGCTTCTCTGGAGCTGTGGTTGTAGTCTGGTTATTATTTGCTTTATATCTAGTATCCATTTATGAATGAGTACATTCCATGTTTGTCCTTCTGAATCTAGGTTATCTCACTCGGGTTGATATTTTCAAGTTCCATCCAATTACCTGCAAATTTCAATGATGTCATGCTCCTTTGTTCAACCCCCTGGGAGGCCTTCCCCATTCTGATTGGAGAAGGAGTAGATGGTGGAGAGGGGTAGGTGGGAGGTGGTGGGAGGGAATAGGAGGAGAGGAGGCAGGGGAGACTGTGGAAAAGATCACCTACGATGAGGTTCTCTCTCTCTCTCTCTCTCTCTCTCTCTCTCTCTCTCTCTCTCTCTATATATATATATATATATATATATATATATATATATATAATTTCCAATGGGAAATAATAAGTAACATTTTTTCAATGCCAATTATTCTCAACTTTCACCCATTGCTTACAATCTTATGTAATAGTAAATCATGATCGACTTCTATTACAAGTATTCAAGACATCTAGTCACCTCCACTACTCGTCCCTTCACAGCATGATTGAATCATTAAACTGCTCAGATTGCACAATCACTTCTTTAAGTGATAACCCTAGTTTTAATCTTACATTTTCCTAACACGTGTCAGGCTCTATATCAATAGTATTTCAAATTTAAGGCATGACTATAACAACATAACTTTGAAAGCATCATCGATGCTGACAGGAAGCAACATTCCCTTGTTAATGTTGTGCCACCATAGTCTAACCTCTCAGTCTAAATTCAAAGACTATACCTAGCCTTGTTGCCTTAAAACCTTGTTTTAATTAGTCACTGAATAGGGAATAATGCATTCTTTTCTATTTACTTGCTACAGATTAGTACAAAGCAGACATTTATGTATACTGTCTTCACCCTCTATTTGCTTTCTTTAAAACTCTAACATATTTTCAAAATTAGCTTTGTTACAAATATCACACTTCCTTTAGATCTCAATACACAAGAGTGTAATTCGATGACATAAATAATTATCATTTGAAATAGAAACTGCTGCCATTTGTTAATTTTTAGTTTGCCATACTTTGTTTACTTACCTATTCATTATCATCAGCCACTAGCATAGTATAAAGTATTTAATATAAATATGTGAATAAACTTTATTCTTCAGTGTTTTTTTTTCCAAGACAGGGTTTCTCTGTGTAGTTTTGGTGCCTGTCCTGGACTAGCTCTGTAGACCAGGCTGGCCTCTATCTCACAGAGATCTGCCTGACTCTGCCTTCTGAGTGCTGGGATTAAAGGCATGTGCCACCACCATTCAGCTGCAGTGGTGTTTTTAAGATTGCAGAGAGTGTTTAGGATGAAAAAGTAGCCACCACACAGATTGGGGACAAAACACCTACCCAAAGAATTCATAATATTTTTATTTTGATGAAATTTTTCAATTCAAATATTTCAAAGTTTATTCCAGTTAATGTACATGAACAAATGGATACACAGAATATTGAAAGCTCTTGAATATCTATCATTTAAGTTAAACACTAAAAAAAAGTAATGCATAAAATCTTTTCATAGAGACAATAATGTATCCCACTTTATCAGTGTTCTGCTCAGTAAATTCAATTCTAGAAAATAAACAAAAGTGAATGTAGATAGATTTTTCAATTGTGCTAATTTTATATCTGAGTTATAATGGAATAAATAAAACATGTATTGTTTTTCTTGTCTCCTTGGTTGTTTTCTAATATGAAATAGCTCCTTGTGCCCAGGCTTTCAATTAAAGTTAATTACTTCTTTGATTATAGTGAGTATTTGATGCAGTTTCTATTTCACTAAGACAATTTCTATAAGTAAAAAATAGATTGTTTTGCTGAGCATGAATCTACTGTATTATACAGACAATTTGTATGAAGTCATTATTCAAAGGGAAGCTAAAATGATTAGTTTCAACATGATATGTGTTTTCCTTACCATGCAAGTTAATTATGTCTCCCAAGTAAGTGGGGGTGAATGGTCACAGGGTACACATAGAAGCAATTTTCAGACAATTGCAGAAGCCAGGAAATAAGTTCTCCTGTAAGCAAGATAAATAGTGATGAAAATCAGCATTTCTGATTAGTATGCACGAATTTCAATCTGTGACCAAATTTGTTATTAAAGTGTCATTGTGACAGACTGTTCATTACCTTCTTCATCCTACTATATTGAACTTTTTACATAATAATTTTTTGCTGTCAAGGAAAGTGATGTTTTCAACCATTGTTTATTCTGTAAATCCTCAAAATGTAAATATATGAGTATAAAGTAACTTGAGTCGTTTTAGCACAAATTATAGTTGGCATATAAACACTAACATTCCCTTAAGTAATGACTAGTAATAGAGTTAATGTTATAGATTTTCTAGCTAAGAAATGACTCCTTCAGCAAGACTATGGCACAATTGAAGATGAAAGAGAAAACTAATGGAATTTGTGTTCTCTTGTCATGTAAACTATTCAGTGCAGGTAGATATCTCCATACATTTGCGTACAAAAACGTGGAATTAATATATCATATAGTAAGTGGTAATGTAACGTTCTTAAAATGATGAAGTAATTTCAAAATGAGCATACCACTTTAAATTTCATCAGTATATGAACATTACATTAATAGAGCAAAAATGTAACTTGATATGGCTGGAGTCTCTCTTTGATGGTGTATATACTTATCATGAGACAGAAGCTGAATTGCAAAAAGATAACTAAATAAAACAAGGTTTGGGGATGTAGAGGAACTTAACTTGCAGAAATATATAGGTATTTGATTATATTAATAACATCTTTTCCTTAACAGCTGTGTAAAACTTAAAATATGACAAAAATGCAAATTCATTTCACATGTATACAGAAAATTTTGCATATATGAATTTATGAATACATGAAAAGCTTTCTTATTTATTATATGATAATATACTCTGTTTCTTGCTTAGTGTGCATTTTCTGTAATACTAAATTGTATGGAATTATTCTATAAAAATATATGATGTTAAACCAAGACTATTCTGATAACAAAACTTTTATATATCTATAACACTTAGCATATGTCTTGATTTGGAACACATAATGTGTTCAATAAAAAGATGTTTTTCTTTTTTTAGTCCATTTGTCATTTATATAAGAAGAGCTACTGATTTATGGTTTAATTTTGTATCCAGCTACTTTGCTGAGAGTATTTACCAGCTGTAGGAATTTCATTTTGTAATTTTTTTTGGATCACTTATGTATACTATCCTGTCATCTGCAAACAAAGATAATTTGTCTTCTTTCTTTCCAATTTGTATCTTTTTTATCTCCTTCAGTTTTCTTATTTCTCTAGTTAAGACTTCAAGCACTATATTGAATAGGTATGGAGAGAGTGAACAAGCTTGTTTTGTTCCTGATTCTATTAGAATTGCTTTGAGTTTTTTTCTCTCCATTTAAGTTGATAGGGGATATAATATTAAAATTGTTCACACACACATTCCATTCCACTTCCTTCTTACAATCTGAAATATACTTAATTGTATTTCTACTGCACTGCAAGAATAAGTGGATTAAATAATATGTATCAACAATTAAAAACAGCATGAAATGCTTTTACTGTCATGCTTGACTTATAAGTCCCTGACTGTGAAGCACTTAAAGTACATGTAATGACATGAATATGCTTCTGATTACACAGGGGAATTTTACTTTCCCTGACCAAGAAAGCATGGCATGGTTGATGAGTACAAGCATAGTTTAGAACGAGGAGTTACCTCTATTTTTCTTTGTTCATTTGCACTGTTTTATATATCAGATACCCAAGTTCAGGGGATTTAAAAAAAAAATCCAACCTTTCAAGTTCCAGTATGAATGTCATTTGCAGGAGTACTATTAAACAGATGTATGTTGGTATTGTGTTCCATCCTGTTTCCAGAGTATCTGTCTAGCCTGTGGCTTGACCTTGTCTCTATTTTGCTGTAGGCTGTATGATGACTTGTGTTTGTCTAGTGTTGTCTCTTTGTGATCTGAACTTTTTTGGAAAATAATGTGCTTGATGATCATCTTGTTTATTTTAGAACGCTGCTATATTTCTTTGTGATTCGTCTTATGGAATGAATAGATATAGTGAAATATTTTAATTGAAATTAGGTAAGAAGACATTACTTAACTATTTCAGAAATTATATATTATTTACAGAAACAATACAGAACAATGTCTACTCAGAGAAATGATATATGCTGTCTGATTTCATAAGTTTTAATAGGTACATATAATTTTTTGTTTTGCATACTCTAAATATATGACATAAGTAATGTTGCTACATTTAACTTTCTATATTTCTCAACTTTATCTACATACTTTAAGTGGATGCTCTAATGAGCTTTTTTCCCCCTTTTCTACTTAATTCTTTTTTTAATGATGGAACAGAATCTCACCCAGTAGGTTAGACTTGCTTGAAATTCACTATGCAGCCCAAGCCAGACTAAACTCATAGCATATAATGAAATTTGAAAAGCATCATCATATTTTACAGTAACACTACATTCATTGTGAAATACCTCCATCATTCCAGAGAGTATTCATGTAATACTGTGTAATCGATCCCATATCCCACACAATATACCATATCTCATTGTACTGAAGCAGTTTGAATTGATTTCAGTAGCATTCAATAGTCCTACGTCACTGTAAATCCAATAAACTACAGCAATGACTGGCTTAACAAGATAACCCCAATAATATAATACTGGTACTTTTACTTTGGGGGTAAATTACATTCATGTAACTGAACATAAGACCAACTCAATGGGAGAAAATTGATGCTTGGTCTATAAATATAGCTAACTACAAATGGATGGAGAAATCATAGATTCTATAAGATAACACACAGGATTGCTTCTTTGTGCATCAACGGAAGCTATTGTTACAGTTAATTTATTTTTAATTGTATGTACATTGGTGTTTTGCCTGTATGTATGTGTCCATGAGGGTGTTGGATATTTTGGAACTGGAGTTACAGACAATGATGAGCTACCATGGGAGTGCTGGGAATTGAACGCAGGTCCTCTAGGAGAACAACCAGTAATCTTAGTAGCTGAGCCATCTCTCCAGCCCTGTAACCAGAACTTTTAAAGAGATCCAGACTTCACAGAATTCAGAACATAAATGGTCATGAAGTGTACAATGCCAATTAATGCATCTATACCACAACCCTTACAAATAAACATCGGAGAAAACCACAGAAAAGGGGTATAAAGCATTGTAAGAATCAGAAGATCCGCCGGGCGGTGGTGGCGCACGCCTTTAATCCCAGCACTCGGGAGGCAGAGCCAGGCGGATTTCTGTGAGTTCGAGGGTCAAAGCTACACAGAGAAATCCTGTCTCTAAAAACCAAAGAATCAGAATATCAGGACACCTGCTATAAGAGTGTCTTGTTGACATGACAAAGGAATCTGTACACATGAAATATCAACAACATGGTTACTTAAACAAGATCTGCACGATGACAACTCAAGTGTATATTTAAGCACATCTCAGCTAAAAATCTATACAATATTCCATCTTTTGTTGTGAGTTGTTACACTAGTTATAAAGTTTAAGCTCTCTCCTTATAGTCTTGATATAGATAATCAGCTAAAAGCACAATGATTTGTTAATATTTTTTCAGATTATAGCTTTTATTTTTATTTTATTAGAACTATTTCTTGTTTCAATATTTGAAGAGATTTAGGTATATGTTATAATCACTATGCTAACTAAGCTCTGACATTTCCAGCTATAATAATGGCTATGAAGGTAACCACTTATACATCTTTCACCATCTCCCGTACAGGTGTATTTTTCCATTAGTCAGTGAATCAGGTAGAAGATGCTTGTGTCTTTTTGACAGACAACTATTCTGTCATTCCATAGTGTTTCACCTTATACTTGATAACATTACATCTTCTGAAGTCACTCTTACATGATTGATATAGACATCTTGGTCTCTTTTTATTAATGTCTGCATGGAATATCATTATGAATTTTTAAGCTATCATAATCTTTATAAATAAAACATTTTTTTTTTTTGACACAGGGTTTCTCTGTGTAGCTTTGCACCTTTCCTGGAACTCGGTTTGTAGACCAAGCTGGCCTCAAACTCACAGAGATCCGCCTGCCTCCCAAGTACTGGGACTAAAAGCATGTGCCACCACCGCCCAGTAAAACATGGTTTCTTATAGAAAAAGTGGACATGTATCTTATATTTTTACCAAGTTTGATAATTTGTCTTTTAATTCCAATATTTCACGACTTGTATGCACAGTGACTCTTGATGTATTTGGTTTGGCATCTATGTTTCTGACTTCTGTTCAATGCACATTACTTTCTTTTTGACTTCAAAGCAAGTTACAGAGTTATTTGAAGGACTTAAGTAAAATTTTTGAAAATTCAGTTACGTATTTTTAGCATATGTGCTCTATTTTGGTTTCAATGTTTTTTGGTTGTACTGTAGTATTTTTCTGTATGTAATTAACTAATCCTTCTCCATATCAAATACATTCCAATTTCCCATGGATTGAGTTATACAAATATTCATACAAGATATCTCCTTTTTTCTTTTTTTAAATCAGCATTTCATTTGTTCTGTAGTCACCTACATGCCATTAATATTATCACCTTAATTTATACCTAAATTTCTCTCTTCTCTCTGTGTTCCCCTAGACCCATTTCATCAGATTCATCCCTAGTGCTGCAACAGAACATCAGATTTATCCACCTCTCCCTGCCCACATCTCCTGTGGATTATATATACCATTCTCTCCTAACCTCCCTAATGCCACTCATTGCTGTAGCCCAGCCCACAACTCCAGCAGGCAACCTCTGCCTGCCAGCAAAATAGGTAGACTGCCCAAAGACTTTCTCTCTCTTTCTTTTCTCCCAGAACAAATCCCTCATTCTCACCCTGAGTTCTATAACAGATCAACAGCTACAACTTCCTTTACCACTGCCCACATCTACAGTGGATCCCACAGGCCATTCTAAACTCTATCCTTCCACTTTACCCCTGTAACCCAGTTTCCAACACCAACAAGCATTCCCTGTGAACATCCCAGCTGAGTAGGCCAGGAAAAGAGGTAACATACAGCCAGCACACTCTCCAAAAATCAAGAGAGGAAGCAGAAAGCAAGGAACAAAATACCCATCCAACAAAGTCAAACCCAGAAATCAGGATATAGATCTACAATCACCTCCAACCAGATGCCCAAATGCCAACAGAAAAACACAATAACAGTCAGGGAAATAGGTCTTCATTAGAGTTCAGCTATCCTACCACAGCAGGCCATGGATATTGCAACATAGCTGAAGTACAAGGAAAAAAATATTAAAATGAACAAAATTATAGAGAATTATTTACTTGAAGAGGAAATAAATAATCCCCCTAAGGAAACCCAGGAAAACACAAACAAACAATTAGAGGTAATAAACAAATCCCTTAAAGAACACAAAAAAAATTAAAAACAGTTGAAGGAAATAAATAAAATTGTTCAAGACCTGAAAATGGAAATAGAATCAATAGAGAAAACACAAACTAAGTGAATTCTGAAAATGAAAAAAATGTAGAAATTTAAACAGGAAATACAGAGGCAAACTTCTCCAACAGAATACAAAAGGCAGAAGAGAGAATCTCAGGCATTGAAGGTTTTACAGAAAACATGGATATTTTGGTCAAAGAAAATGTTAAATCTAAAAATTTGCTGACACAAAATATCTAGGATATCAAGGACACTATGGACAAAACAAAACTAAGAATAATAGGAATAGAAGGAGAAGAATCCCAGCTCAAATATCACAGAAAATATATTTAATAAGATAATAGATGAAATTTTTACTGACCTAAAGAGAGACATGCCTATAAGGAACAAGAAGATTACAGACCATCAAATAGACTGGTTTAGAAAAGATAGTTCCCTTGCCTCATAATAATGAAAACAGTAAACATCATCACACACAAAAAGAATATTGAGGGAAAAGACCAAGTGACATATAAAGGCAGACATAATAGAATTACATTTGACTTCTCAATGGACACTCTAAAAGCCAGAAAGGCCTGGACAGATGTGCTGCAGACTCTAAGAGACCACAGATGACATCACAGACTACTATACCCAGCAAAACTTTGAATCATCATAGAAGGAGAAAAAAAGATATTTAATGAAAAAGTCAAACTATGTCTATCCATAAACCTAACCCTATAGAAGATACTACAAGAAAAATTCCAACCTGAAGAGGATAACTACACCTACAGAAACACAGGAAGTAAATAATTTCACACCAGTAAAACCAAAAGAAAGAAAATTTGCACACACACACACACACACACACACACACACACACACACTAATGAACACAGATGCAAAAATTTCTAATAAAGTATTTACAAGGAGAATATAGTCATACATCAGAAATTTCTTATCATGATTAATTGGTGCAATTCCAGAGATTCGCGGGTAGTTCAACATACATAAACTAGTAGATTTAATACATGAAATAAATGATAACAAGGAGACCATCATATAAATCATGTGATTGTTTAGTTGAACCAGAAGAGAGGCTTTTGAGAAAAATCCAACACTCATCACAACAAAAGTGTTGGAAAGGGTAATCACAGTGGATGGATGTTTTCAGTCCCATCAAAAGTGGAGGAGTGTTCCACTTACTCTATATCCTTATGATCAGAAGTTGTCATTTGTTTTTTGTTTGTTTGTTTTTTTCCATTTTAGCCATTCTGACTGATATAAGATGAAACTCAAAGTAGTTTTGATTTGTATTTCCCTGATGACCAAGGATGTATATTTCTTTAAATGCTTCTCAGCCATTTGAATTTCCCCTTCTGAGTGTTCTCTGTTTAAGTCTGTACCTCATTTTAATTGGATTATTTGTTTTCTTGGTGTCCAGTTTTTTTCCTAGTTCTTTATATATTATGGGTATTAACCCTTTATTTGATGCATGATTAATAAAAATCTTCTATTTTGTAGGCTTTCCCTTTGTCTGCATGATGGTGGTTTTTGCCTTACAGATTTTCAATGTCGTAAGTTCAAATTTATTATTGTTGTTATTATTGTTTATGTTAAAAGTGGATCATATTTCCAAATAATAAATGATATATACGAAAACTTATAGCCAACATCATGCCAAATGGAGAAAATCTCTAAGTATTCCAACCAAGATGAGGAGCAAGACAATGGCGCTCACTCCATTCAGGCTTACTTAATATAAAACTTGAAGTCTTAGCTAGAACAGTAAGACAAGAAAAGGAAATAAAAGTGTTAACAAATGGAAAAAGAACTAGCTAAAGTATCTGTATGTATAGATGATGATATTCCAAATATAACAGTCCTTAAACATTCCATTGAAGGGAAAAAAAATAATTAAAGCTGAGAAACACATTCCACAAAGTAGCAGGTTACAAAATTAACAACAACAATAAAAAAAATCAGCAAGCTTGCTATATATCAATTTTTATCATAAGAAAACTAAACTAGGGGATGAATATTTTCACAATAGCCCTAAAGAAGTGGTTAAGAACAAGTATAAATAAGAATGTGAATGACTTAGAAAGTTAAAACTGTAAGACACTAAAGAAAGAAATTGAGGAAGATACTAGAAGATGATTGTTTGCTTATAATTCTTGCTTATAGATCAGAAAAAGATTAATATTGTGAAGGTGGCCATTTACCAAAATAAATCTACTCACTCAATCCAATTACAATGAAATTTTCAGCACCTCTTCAAAGCTAGAGAAAAAACAAACAAACAATAAAACCCAAAATCTTAACATTAATATGGAAGCAAAAAAAGTCCAAAGAGAGCCAATGAATCTTTAATAATATACATATTGCAGTAGATACAATCACACCTGATTTTAAGTATTATCTCAGAGTCATAGTACCAAAAAACAGGACAATATTGACAGAAAACAAGCACTTATTTCAACAGAATAGAAGAGAGGAGCCAGATATAAATCCACACTACTACATATGCCTGAGTTTAGAAAAGGTATCAAAAATATAAATTGGAAATCAGTTAATTAATATTCTCAAAAAATATTTTCATGCATAGAGATATCAACATGAAGAAGAATGAAATTATCTTTGTTCCTCTCCTTTCACAAAACATAATTCTAAGTGAATAAAGTATTTTAACTTAATAGCTTATTCTCTGGATCTACTAGAAGAGAAAAGTAGAAACTATAGTTTGATGGGTAGCGACTTTCTAAACAGGATTCTAGTCATGAGGGGAAATGACTGATATGTGACAAACGCAGCCTCATTAAACTAACAAGCTTCTGTAAAACAAAGGAAACTCTATTAATGGAGTAAAAAGGGGACCAACAAAATGATAAAAAATATTTCCAGCTATACATCTTATACATACTTAATGTCAATTACATAGCAAGAGTTTATAAAACTAAACGTCAGTTAAAAAAAAAAAAAACAATTAAAATGGGCTAACAAACTAAACAGAGAATTTTCCAGGAAGTAATATATAGGACAAGGAAACATTCTGTTAAAAGTGTTTAACTTTGTTAGACTTCAGAATGCAGATTGAAGATATTTGAAGATTGCATCTCATCCCAGTCAAAATGACTGACAGGTTAAGTATGAGTTGTAAGACAAATTGCTAAACGGTCTTACTATTATAAAACTCAGAGCCAGATATTGGGGTGAAAACCAAGAGATCAGAGGAATAGGACAAGCCACAGCCAACCTCACCTTACCGACTCCTCAGCCTCCAAAGAGACCTTCTTCCCGTATACCCACGCCTATATGACTTTCTGTTCTGCCATCTCACTTTCTCTCTCCACCCAGCTACATTACTTCCTGTCTGTCTATACAGACCTCTAGACCTCCAGACCTCCATGGTTAGTGTTGGCATTAAAGGCATGTGCCATTGCCTGACTACTATGTTTACTATAGTGGCTGGCTTTTTCCTCTGATCCACAGATAAGCTTTATTAGGGTGCATAATACATTGAGGGACACAGTATATCATGACATTTCCCCTTTTTTTCTAAAATAAAAAATAAAAAAGTATAACTAATATAAGAAAAACTATATACAATAAGTACAATAACTATATACAATATATACAAGCAACAAATATATCAACAATGTTTGCATTTGACAAATTCAGAGAATATATTCCATATCTATCCTATTTTTGTGAATCCAAAGGGTTGTATCTAATTTACCTTCTATCCTAATTTGCATTACCAAAGCTATCTTTTGATGTCTTTCAAACCAATACATTTAACACTTCTTTAGTGAGTTTTTTTTTTAATTTCTTAACAAGGAAAGCTATAACTATCTAATCTTCAACTCCTTTAGATAACCGAGAAGGTAATAATATTACCTAATAAAACAGGAAGTGCAAACAAGCAACTTCAAAAAAAATGTGAATTGTGACAGAAACATACAGATGCCTGGACAGTCACCCGAGGTTCCTGTGCATGTTGGGGCATGATCTTCAGCCTACAGGCTTAGCATATCTGACAGACTCAACTGTGAAGCAGGATTTTCTAAAGAGCTTTCTTACCTTGTTTTGGCAAGAATTGGCAGTCTTTTGTTTTGTGTCCTGCTTGTCCATTTTGGACAGCATACTGTCAGTAGTCGGTGTAAGGACACTTTCTTGCCCAGTGACTAATTTTTGCCACAATGAAAGTAAACTTCATGTGTAGTTTCTTCAATGCCCATCATCTTCTCTGAAGGAGATTGCTTCTGCTAGGAGCAGACATGTCTCATTGTCATAAAAGAAGAAAAAAAAAACCTATATTATTAAAACATCTTAAATGCCATATCCTGCAGATCTCTCAAATGTTTGAAGATGACCTGCCTATCTAAAATATATCTCTGCTTGACCTTGAAAACATATATGACTACAAGTTCGATTGTAATGACTAACTACTAACCTGCATTTCATTATTATCATAAATAGTTGGTAATAGCTTTCAAGAATTAGCAAATTGCATTACATTGTTAAATGAACTGTGTAGGTACAATGCCTTTAAAAAGATTAGAAATATAATTACAGTATTTTCTAACAAAATCAATCTCACATTTGTATCAATATACATAATTTGTATACAATATACAAAAATTCAATCCAATGTAAAATATTTAAAACTAGTAGTTGCTTTCTAAAAGTAGATTCAATAATCTACCTTTTGATCTTATCATATCTATATAAATCAATCTCAAATTTGTAGCAATATACATAATTTGTATACAATATACAAAAATCCAATCTAATGTAAAATATTTAAAACTAGTATTTGCCTTTTAAAAGTAGATTCAATAATCTACCTTTTTATTTATATCATATCTATATACTCTCTTTTTTCTTTTCAGAGTAGATTCAGTATTCTACCTTTTATCTATATCATATCTATATTCTTGCTTTTTTTCTTTTCAGAGTAGATTCAATAATCTACCCTTTATTCTATCATTTGTATATCTTTTTTTCAGAGTAGATTCACTAATCTATCTTTTATCTTATCATATCTATATCCTCTTTTTTTTCAGACAAGAACCCTGAATCTAATTTTCTTTGTTTAACTTTTTCATGACCCTTAACAATTAACAATTTGTAATCAACCATCCTAAACAATGACAATTATGCAAAACCCATTGAAAGGCTAAAATCCACCCACCCCACCTCTTGGGTATGTGGGTGTCCTGTTTTTAAAATTACTTCCTGCTGTCTGGGGGTGAAGGTATCTTTAGGGGATTCTGAAAGGAAAAATTTGGGGATTAATTGTCAAGCTCTGGAAAAGGTGGCTGTATCATTTGTTGTCCAGTCTCTGCATAACGCGAAAGTGCGGGGCTTGTCTCAAGTCCTTGCTTGAGTAGCCTGTGAGCTGGCCATCTCAAAATTGTCCTGAGCAGATTGTAGTTCAAAACTGATCTTTGGGTGATGTTTGTCAGCTTAGTGGTATCATCATTGTCCTGATGGAATCGTCATTGTGGGGCCCCATCATCTTTCTGGAGACTTCAAATTTGCTGTTAGGCATGGTCATGATTCCCTGTAGAAAACTGGTAGAGGCTCAAACATGAAAACATATACAGGCAGCTAGATGAAGTCTTTTTTCTAGAGTTAGTTAGTACTCTATATAACCATTAATATCATGACAAAAGTTTAAAATATATATCTATATAAATCTTATAAATTTTGATATAAAATGAATACTTTAAAATGTTGAGTCAAATCTGGGAGAGGGGTACCTTTATGAAATGTTGGTGGGAGGGCAAACTAAGTATAGCCATTTTGGAAATAAGTCTGGATATTTCTCACAAAACCAGAAATAAATTCTATACTATTTTGGTCATAGTGACCCCAAAATCTGTATCATATCACAAAGTGCATCAATGGTTATTTCTTCTTTGTTCACAATAATGAGGATACAGAGAGCACAGATATCTGTCCACTAGTGAGTGAATAATGACATTACAAAATGGAATTGTGTTCAGATGTAAAAACTAATAAAAATATAAAAAATCCAGGTAAATAGATGAAAAGTGGAAAAATTATAATAACTTAAGTAACCTAGACTGAGAATGAGATGATGCAGGCCTAAAAAGGACATGCATATCACATCATATAGAGCTCTGAGAGCATTATAAATAGGGGTTATGAAGTATATACAAGCCATAAATTAAGGTGGAGGGCTATGAATTTGCATATTCTATACATGATATAATCATTGCAACTGTAAACTCATAAGTGAGGTTATTTATACTGGGGCTGTAGAGGATGTACTTTGTAACCAATCAATTGTAGCAGGTATAGGGTTTCTCTGGAGCTCTTCCCTCACTGCTGAGCCATCAACTATTAATATATTTGGGTAAAGGGAAAACCACTGTCTTCAAATGTGTACCTGTTGCCAAGCTATTCAAAAGAATCAATCCTGTGGCCACACAGAGGGTCCTGGTTAAAGTCAGAGGCATAGAAATGAACAAAATAAAGAGATTTAAAGGGAAGGTAGACATAGATGGAATAGTAGGAAGAAAAAAGGTGGTGGGATGTGGTCATGTTCAGTAAGAATTTTATACAAAGATGAGGTTATCAAAGACCAAGGTATATATTAGTATGGTATTTAAAAGGTTGTTGAAGAAATTTATGACAATGAAAACATAAATGAATGACCTGAAAAGTAAACAAAATTTTTTGATCCTATTTTATAAATCTTGGTTACTGATTAAGTAATTTCAAAGAGTTCTGTGTAGTTTACTGGGCGAAGGCATTAGAGATGATAATTAGATATCAGATATAATTAGGAATTTAAAATAATTGTTTTGAGATTTTGTTAATATTATACAGATAGTATTAATTAAACTAATTTGAATGAAAAATATTGTATAGATGCATTGGGGCAATCAGAAAGTCTTAGATATTAGGCATTCAATAGTAAGCAATTTGGGCCACATCCCTGCCTCTAAAGACATTTTATTCTATACTATTAATTGAATCTTAAGTTAATTGATATTACTGAATTCTATATCCTTGTAACAGAGGACATTCTATTCATATGATAACTGTAACTAAAATTTGTTTAATATCTGCATTTAATAAACACCAAACCAAACACAATTCCACACTGTCCATTTAATTCCAATGAGACACATGATTAAGTAACATGTTTCCTTTAAGTTATGGATTAAAAAAAGAAACAAAGTGTCAAATATGTTAGATGACAACTGTCATAAAGCAGACAGGCAGGGCATGATATGACACCAGATTTGCTCTCAGTATCAAAGTGTTAAAGAAGGTGCCTAGAACATTAATGAAACATATTGCAGTTTGTACACATTATAAATTAATAAATTGTCTATAAGATTCAAAGTGTCCTGTGATTTGATTTAATGCAATTTAAAAACCGGCAAATTGTTTTTTTATTGACTTCCACTTCCACATTCCCTGTCTGCATTGTGTACCCATAGCATCCAAGAAGCATAACAAAAGCAATATGTGTTTTATGAATAAACATCTGAAGAAACTGAAGCCAACAGCTGCTGCCCATGACAGCTTCCATCATTTGTGATTTCACACATTGCCCATAATAAGCTGCCCTTACAATGCATGGGCTGTAATCATTGCTCTCTTAGCAGTAATACAGGGACATCATATAGGCTCCAGAGGAGGCACACTGCTGATCATGGTGGTATTCTCCACCTTAATTATGCACTATATTTGCATTATTGAGAGCACCATTGCTGCCAAGGAACTGTTATGATGTCAATGCAATTACACTGATATTGTGCTGTCTCAGCATTGTTCAAAGGCAAGATCCTTACTATGCAAAATTCAATCAAAATGCAATTGGATATTTATTTCATTTCTACCAAAAGGATGTTTGACATAAATCAAATTCTCTCTTAAAGATTACAGAAGATGTAATTTAAATATGTATAATCCGCATGCTGTGTACAAGTTAATGTGCATGCACATTTATATTGGCCATAAGATATTTAATTGAAAAAATAAAGTTGATAATAGCTAAATATTTGTAATAATATAAATTATAATCTCCCATGACCTAACAATGTAGTAAAAAATAATAGTTATTGAAATACTTGTGTGCAAATAATTGCTATATTTGATTATTGAGACATTTGTTTATTGAATATGAAATGATATGTTGAAAAATAAGCAGAGCAGGAAAGTACACTATTATTCCAGCACTTGTGAAGTAGAAAAAGAGATAACAGGAATTCAAGGCCATCCTCAGCTGCATATTGCATTTGAGGCTAGTTTGATTTCTCAAAACACTGGTAAGACAAAAAGAAAGAAGGAAGGAGGAAAGAAGAAAGTAACTCAAAGCATTTATTTTAAGACCTTAAAGCATGCCATGATATTACATTTCAAAGAGAAGACATGTGGCATGAGGCTCGGTGATCATTTTATGAGTTCATTCACAAGTTTAATCAGTCACTTTATCAAGCGTTTTCTTTCATTGATAAGCAATGTTGAACAACAGAAAAATAAACTAAAAAGAAAAACAAAATCTATGCTTGATAAAATTGCAGTTTAGAAAACCTGAGAAATAATATAAATTGTAATACACTGACAATTATCAATAATTTAAGAATCAGAGATACTAATACATCTAGGTACATAAAGAGAAATGAGAATTAAAAAAAATTAACAGTATACTTAATTAATGAGATCATACCCAATTTCTTAAAGAACAATAGATTTTGTTCAGTTTTTGACATAGAGATGTGAGAGACCATAAATATTTACATAGAGGGAAGGGGCCTTCAATGACGATAGTAAATTGGAGATTGCTTAGGTGGCCATTGCTAGAAGATCATTTCCACAATTACAGTAACAAGCATGAAGTAGACATGCATTGGAAATTTAACAGTAGCGTTGTGACAATTCTTCACAGACCTGGAAAGAATAATACTCAACTTCATATGGAAAAACAAAAAACCCAGGATAGCCAAAAGAATCCTGTACAATAAAACAACCTCTGGAGGCATCACGATCCCTGACTTCAAGCTGTACTATAGAGCTACAGTAATAAAAACTGCTTGGTACTGGCATAAAAACCGACATGTGGACCAATGGAATCGAATTGAAGACCCTGACATTAATCCGCACACCTATGAACAAATAATTTTTGACAAAGAAGCCAAAAGTGCACAATGGAAAAAAGAAAGCATCTTCAACAAATGGTGCTGGCAAAACTGGATATCAACATGTAGAAGGCTGCAAATAGATCCATATCTATCACCGTGCACAAAACTTAAGTCCAAGTGGATCAAGGACCTCAACATAAATCCAGCTACTCTGAACCTGCTAGAAGAGAAGGTAGGAAGTAGTCTTGAGCGCATTGGCATAGGAGACCACTTCCTAAATAGAACACCAGTAGCACAGACACTGAGAGAAACAATCAATCAATGGGACTTCTTGAAACTGAGAAGCTTTTGTAGAGCAAAGGATACGGTCAACAAGGCAAAGCGACAGCCTACAGAATGGGAAAAGATCTTCACCAACCCCACATCTGACAGAGGACTGATATCCAGAATATATAAGGAACTCAAGAAATTAGACATCAAAATGCCCAACAGTCCAATTAAGAAATGGGCTATAGAACTAAACAGAGAATTCTCAACAGAGGAAACTCAAATGGCTGAAAGACATTTAAGGAATTGCTCAACATCCCTAATCAGCAGGGAAATGCAAATCAAAACAACTCTGAGATACCACCTTACACCTGTCAGAATGGCTAAGATCAAAAACACTGAAGACACCTTATGCTGGACAGGATGTGGAGCTAGGGGAACTCTCTTCCACTGCTGGTGGGAATGCAAGCTTGTACAACCACTTTGGAAATCAATATGGCGCTTTCTTAGAAAATTGGGAATCTATCTCCCCCAAGATCCAGCTATACCACTCTTGGGCATATACCCAAGGAATGCTCAACCACATCACAAGAGCACTTGTTCAGCTATGTTCATATCAGCATTGTTTGTAATAGCCAGAACATGGAAACAACCTAGATGCCCTTCAACTGAAAAAATGGATAAACAAAATGTGGTACATATACACAATGGAATACTACTCAGCAGAGAGAAACAATGACATCATGAGGTTTGCAGACAAATGGATGGATCTAGAAAAAATCATCCTGAGTGAGGTATCCCAGACTCAGAAAGACATGTATGTACTCACTCATAACAGGATACTAGATGTGGAACAAGGATGACTGGACTGCTAATCACATCACCAGGGAGGCTACCTGGAAAACAGGACCCTAAGAAAGACACAAGGATCGCCCAATGACAGAGAAATGGAATGAGATCTACATGAACAGCCTGGACATGAGTGGGGGTAGTGAAGGGCGAGGGTCGAGGGAAAGAGAGCTTGGGGGAGCAGGAGATCCCAGCTGGATCAACAACAGAGAGGGAGAACAAGGAATAGGAGACCATGGTAAATGAAGACCACATGAGAATAGCAAGAAGCAAAGTGCTAGAGAGGCCCACAGAAATCCACAAAGATACCCCCACAACAGACTGCTGGCAATGGTTGAGAGACAGCCCGAACTGACCTACTCTGGTGATGGGATGGCCAAACACCCTAATTGTCAAGCTAGAAACCTCATCCAACTACTGAGGGATCTGGATTCAGAGATCCATGACTAGGCCCCGAGTGGATCTCTGGGAGTCCAATTAGCGAGAATGAGGAGGGTTTATATGAGCGAGAATTGTTGAGACCAAGGTTGGATAAAGCACAGGGACAAATAGCCAAACGAACGGAAACACATGAAATATGAACCAATGGCTGAGGGGTCACCAACTAGATCAGGCCCTCTGAGTGGGTGAGACAGTTGATAGGCCTGATCTGTTTGGGAGGCATCCAGGCAGTGGGAACGGGTCCTGTGCTCATTGCATGAGTCAGCTGTTTGACACCTGGGGCCTATGCAGGGTCACTTGGCTCGGCCTGGGAGGAGGGGACTGGACCTACCTGGACTGAGTCTACCAGGTTGATCTCAGTCTGCAGGGAAGACTTTGCCCTGGAGGAGGTGGGAATGGGGGGCGGGCTGGGGGGAAGGTGAGGGGGGTGGGAGGGGGAAGAACAAGGGAATCCGTGGCTGATATGTAGAACTGAATTGTATTGCAAAATAAAAATTAAAAAAAAAAAAAGAGTAGCATTGTGTAATGGTAAGTAGGCAATTCATATGTCTATTCAAAGAAATTCAATTTTATTTTTGAGCCACAGGGTTCCATAAAAGTTTTTTGGATTTGGTTTGCTTGTCTGTTTTTGTTCTTTTATGTATAGACAAGAAATGTTGAAGTTCCTCCAACAGGAAATCATACAGGCAAGAGGAGTGAACAGCTTGTCTACAGTATTCCCAACAAGATGTGCTTTGTAGTAAATGATCTAGAGAAAGGGCACCTATCAATACTTGGAAGTGGAAGAAGGGAATGCATAAGTGTTGAAGAGGCACACAGTTAATACTAAAAGTTGGAAAGCGAAGATTAGAAAATCGGTGGTAATTTTTTTTTCATTGAAAGTAATCTTTGTTGTCTAAATAATCACATTTTCTTTTCATTTTTAACTTAGAAAACTCAGTTCTAAAAATTAATTCAATGTGGCACCCCATTTTTTTTTGGACAAACACCTCTAAAAACTTTCTTGATTCACTCTTAGTCACCTAACATTTTTCTCTTTTATTCATTCTAAAAACACATTTATTTGATGACTCTAGGGGTCAGCACTGCAATTCTCACTTGAAAAAAACAGTTTATTTCTTAGCTCATTGCATCCTATACTTCTCAGTAGGGCTTGCTTGAATCCATGGGTCAGTTATGTTTTCTGTTGTTTTCACACTGTCTTTCCTATGGTGCTGAAATCTTTTTACATTCTTTTCCTTTTCCTGTATATCTTTGTCTTTCCAAAGTTTGTATTTTGGTTTCTCAAATGACTTTCTATGTTCTCACTTTATACTCTTATTTTCTTCCCTAGACTAGTGTGTTTCTATTGTGAAGACTCAAGGCAGTAAAAAAGGCATTTAAAATATTGCAATCATATTTTGAAAACAGTGAACTTAAACCTAACACATGCTAGTATACATGATACATACTATGATAATAAGAGAGAGATGAATTAGAGGGCCCTAATTGGTAATATCTGAAAATTTTCAAAATTTTGTATTGATGCTTTGGAAAGAAAATAATGAATCTAAATAATCAGGAATGTGTAATGTAGACTCTAGCTAAGAATAAAATCACAAGAACATCCAGGACAAGCTATTTGCATATTTACCAGTAAATATGAGGAGATGATTGTAGCTGGAATTTTCTCCAGTCCCACCCTGGCCCGCAGCCACTCAGACCCAAGTAAACACATAAAGGCTTATATTAATTAAAACTGTATGGCCTAATGGCTCAGGCTTCTTGCTAGCTAGATTTTACATCTTAAATTAACCCATTTCTATAAATCTATACCTTGCCATGTGGCTCATGGCTTACCAGTATCTTTACATCTTGTTTCTCCTGGAGGCAGCTGGCAACATCTCCTGACTCAGCCTTCCTGTTCCCAGAATTCTCCTCTTTGCTTGTCCTGCCTATACTTTCTGCCTGGTTACTGGCCAATAAGCATTTTATTTATTAACCAAATCAGAGCAACACATTCACAGCATACAGAGCAATATCCACAGCAGACGATTTGTAGAATAAGAGCACTTGTTTGCTCTCATTAAAACCTGGGTTTGATTAGTTTTAACCTCAATGTTGAGGGTGGAGAGAGTCAGACCCATTCACTCTCTCCCATTCACTGAGAGACCTTATATCAAGGGAAAAATCAGGGCTGAGAACAATACAGGAAAAAACCCAAGCATTCTGGTATGGCCTTGATATGCATATATGATTCAGACACCCACACACTCATTAGGTTAACACACACACACACACACACACACACACACACACACAAACACACACACACACACCACAAGTTTAAAAGAATTCAATTAGTAGTTGTACCTGCATTAGCAGCTAATACAATCATACTTGCCAATCTGAGTAGTGAGGTGTGGATGACTTAACTGGAAACATTCCAAAACAAAGATGCCATATGCAGAGCTGAGTGGTTCATAAATTAAAGATGAATGCAGTCTGTGCAATTCAGAGAGAAAACCTGGGAACCATGCCTAAAAATCTCTCCATCACCAGCAACTGTCAGTACATCCTCTGGGATCCCATATTCTCTATCTCTATGAAATCTTCAGGGCATTTGTAACCTGCAATATCTTGTGAGACCTTTCAAACATCAGAACCCCGCAATGAACATGAGTGGTTCTAGAAGGCTTGATAGTATTTATGCTTTCATACAAGTTAATTTAATGATAATTTGCATGTAGTAATGTTGACATTTTATCAACAACCACTTCTCTAAATTCCAGACCTACATAATCCATTGCATACTCAATAATGAATATGAAATAGATATCACAACTACAGCTACATTCTATAGTATACATTCTATTTTTCTAATTAAATATGTTCTTATTCTTTACATTTTATGTAAAGAACCATGAGGACAGACATTTAGAATAATGAAGAAATAAGTTACCCTAGTGGCTTTTGTCACCCTCCTCTATCATATCAAATACAAGGTTAGAATATCATTCAAAATGTATGGAAGATCTATTGCTTTTTTACATTCTTCTTTATAGTATCCATTAGGACATTAACTGCTACCATCGTGCCTGGACTTCTCTCATCCTGTCTCTGTCTTTTCATGTGTAGTATACTGTCTGATGCCTATTGCCTGTTCTGACTCTTTTATCTCTCTCTGCGTGTCTCCATCTCTCTGTCTCTCTTTTTCTCTCTGTCTATATATGTATGTTGAGGGTATGTGTAGTGTGTGTGTGTGTGTGTGTGTGTGTGTGTGTGTGTGTGTGTATGTGTGTGTGTGTGTGTGTGTATGTGTGTGTGTGTGTGTGTGTGTGTGTGTGTGTGTGTATGTGTATCTTTTATTCAGATGCTAGGAATACCTCTGATCTCTACACCTCTTTTCATACTGTCTTTATTCAAAGGATGTAGCTCTCCAACAGAGTCAATAAAGACTATCTGATACAGTGGCATAAAGAATCAAATGTCCTTGATTCACTTTGGAACAATTACACAAAGACAATTCTGAATTTGGATGTGGTATTTTCTGAGGAACAGTTATCTTTCCCATCTTCCCAACTCCATTTTCATTCTGATATTTCTGGACTTTGAGAACAAAAGGTATTATGTTAGAACCATTTAACCTCAAAATGATAGAAAATTACCCCATTAACCTCATGCCCACACAAACCCCAAATATCTAATGTCTTTGTTCTGTAGAATAATAATCTTGAATAAATAATTATTCAAATACATTCTCTGAGAGAAGGAAAAATTTTGTAAACATAGTACAAATGTGTGATATTAAAATAAATAAATAAACAAATAGAAGCTATACCAAGAAGGAGTAAATAATTTAAGTATCATTTTATTTATAAAATTTAGTGGAACCACCCATGGTATTAAATTTCACAGGTATAGGCAGTGATGGGAGATGTATATGGGGACACTAATATACTGATCTTTTTTATTTTTATTTGAGATATATTTCTTACAATATAAGCTGATTCTGTAATCACTAATTTGCTAGAAGTTATGGCCATCATGAGTATACCTGCACAAATTAAAACTGACAATGTTCCATCATATGTCTCTGTTAAAATGAAACAGTTTTTTGCTTATTACAATATAAAGCATATTATAGGTATACCACATAATCCTACAGGTCAAGAAGTTATAGAAAGATCAAACAGAATTTTAAAGGATATGCTAAATAAACAGAAAAGGGTAACAAAACCCCCCAGAAATAGACTACATAATGCTCTATCAACTTTAAATATTCTCAATGCCAATGAGAAAGGAACAACAGATGCAGAGAGACATTGGATAATAAAAAAAACTACAGAATTAAATCAGCCTATATACTTTAAGGATGTGCTGACCTCAGAATGGAAACCAGGATATGTGTTACATTGGGGACAAGGTTTTGCTTTTGTTTCTACAGGAGAAGATAAGCTGTGGGTACCATCAAAATTGATAAAGGTTTGATTTGAACAAGATAGACCTCTTAATTAGAGGAGGTGGTAGTTCATCAACTAGCATGAACATCCAATTTAAACTAACTTATACCAGTAACACATGCCTTTTCATTTAATCAGATAATAACTTGCCAAAAATGAACATCCCCAAAAAACCTTGGGAAAAGGTTTTTGTTTTTGTCTTTTAGGAGAATGAAGGTTAAGGAATCTGAAGAACACTGGACAAATGAGACAACTGAAGAAAAGCGACAAATCATTTATCCCAGGAAACAGAGTGAAATGGCATATGGGTATATTATCTAAAAAAATCTATGTCTTCCTAAATGTTTGTTTCTGCTTTTCTCTAAAGATTTAACACTGTTGGTCTTCTAATAGTCCCAGTTCAATTATAATTTAAAGCTGATTTTGGAGTTGGAGAATGGCTCTCTCCTTCTTTAAACTCAAGAATGCTGTTAAAAGGAAAATGCAAACTCCCTTTATCATGCCAGAAGAAAAGAGCCATCTTCTGCTATGGGACAGGAGAAAAGCCAAATTAATTAAGACTACTTGAATAAGGATTTGAGATAAACCCTGAATTTTGGCATTATACACAGACTGGATAGCGAAGGATACAGTTACATTTCCTAGAATTTGACAATTAACCTAAATTTTTTCTTTTCAGGATAAAGATACCTTCACCCATACCCAGCAGGAAGCAATTTCAAGAATATGACGCCCACATTCCCAAAAAGGTGGTGTGGGGTGGGTGGTTTTTTTGGTCTTTTAATGGGTTTTGGGTCTGGGATAATTTTCATTGATGGGGGGGGTTGGTTACAAGTTGTTGTCAAGGGTTAGGAAAAGGGCTAAGCAAAGGAAATTAGATTTAAGGTTCTTGTTTAAAAAAAAAGAAAGAAAGAAAGAAAAGAAAAGAAAAATGTAAATACTTTACATTGGATTGGATTGTTTTATATTGTATACAAATTATATATATTGAAATTGATATTGTTAAAATGCTGTATGTATATTTTTAATTGTACTTATACCGTTCATTTAACAATGTAATGCAATTTTCTGATCCTTGAATGTTGTTATTACCAACTATTAGGATATAAAGAAATGAAAGTTAGTAGTTAGACATTATAATAGAACTTGTAGTCATATTAGGTATGTTTTCAAGATTGAGCAGATATATTTTAGATAGGCAGGTCATCTTCAAACCCTTCAGAGATCTACAGAATATGGCATTTAAAATGTTTTAATAACTTAGAAAATTTTTCTTTTTTGTTATGACTATGAGACATGTCGGCCCCTGGCAGTACTAATCTACTTCAGAGAAAATATGGGCATTGAAAAAACTGCAATTGGAGTTCACCTTCATTGTGGCAAAAGTTAGCCACTGGACAACAAGGTATCCTTGAATCAACTGCTGACAAACAGCACAGACAGGACATGAAACAAAGGACTACTGATTCTTACCAAAACAATTGTGGTTATGGCTTTATCAAAAGGCATCTTCTGAGGCCAGGACAAAATGGCACCATCCCTGAAGTGGCCTTCGCAATCAGGAAAAGGTACAGTGGCCTTTTCTTCGAAGGCAGCTGAACAGGCAGTGAGCCGATGGCTTCTGATGTGCAATGGAACAACAGCTGAAACAGTTATTCTTGAAGAGTAATTAAGCTCACACCTCTCAATAGTAGAATGGCATTTAATAGAGGGATGTGGAGAAGAACAAGATGCTGAGATGAAGCCACATACACACATAGCCAAGAAGAATGGACAGCTGAATTAAAAAAAATCAACAATTTCCAGAATTTAAAATCCTGAATCATGACATGACACTAGTGGAATTCAGGTGTTTCTAGTATATAGAATGCTCTCACCCAATGTGAGGTTGAACTGTTGACCTTGTGTACATCCTACTTCACAAATGAGTCTGTCAGATACACTAAGACTATAGGCTGAAGATGATGCCTCAACACTGCAGAGAAACCTCAGATGACTGTCCAGGCAGCTGGCTGCTTCTGTCAACTCACAATTTTTTGGAAGTTGCTTGCATGTACTTCCTGTTTTTATTTTTGTTAGCTAATATTATTTCCTTCTTGGGTCTCTGAGGGAGTTGAAGATTAGTTATAATTGAAGACTAGTTAGGATAGAAAGTGAATTAGATACAATAAGATAGATAATGGAATTATTTTCTCTGAATTTGTCAAATACAAATGAACTAGACATTGTTTAGGTATTTATTACTTGTATATATTGTATGTAGTTATTGTACTTTTGTATATAGTTTTTCTTATGTTAATTATAAGCTTTTTCCTTTTTTCTTTTTATTAAATTAGAAAAGGGGAAATATGGTGATATTTTATTTGTACTAAAATGTTATTTGTATGTTAATAAATAAAGTTGCCCAGGGGTCAGAGCTATTAGCAAGCCATAGGAAAGCCAGGCAGTGGTGGCGTATGCTTGTAATCCCAGCACTTGGTAGGCAGAGCTAGGTAAGTCTCTGTGTGTTCAGGGATACAGCCAGCATTGGAGACACATGCCTTTAATCTCAATACCAACCATAGAAGACCTGGAGGTCTATACAGACAGGCAGTGATGAAGCAGTCATGTGGTCGGGTTTACAACCAATGAGAAGGCAGAACAGAAAGTCTATATAAAGACTTTAACACAGGAAGTAGCTCTCCTTTCGGAGAGGTAGGACCACCGCAGGAGGAAGGGTAAGGTTTTAGCTCTTAGCTCTGACCTCTTGGCTTTCTTCTTTGCATTGGTTCTGTGTTTCTTATTTAATAAGACGGGTGGATACATCTACAGATTACATTAATTCCCTTACCCAGACTTCTCACATACTTCCCCACCTCCCTAACCTGACCACTCAATTTGAAGCTCTTCCTCTTTCCTTCTCAAAAAAACATCATCTAAGAAGCAACAAAAACAAAGATTAAATTAAAATTAAACCACACAAACTAAAAAAACGTTAGAAAATAAAATCATTCAGATCAAACAAATATACCAAAATAAATACACCAAAAAAGACAAAAAATGCACACATACACAGACACAAAACAAAAACAAATAAACAAGGAGTCTATTTGTTTTGGCAATCTACTCATGGGCACAAAGGATGGCCTTGGGATTGATATACTCAGTGACACTCTATTGGAGAAATCTGATTTTCACTTTGCTAACACTTATCAATTGCAAATAGCTTCGTGGCTGCGAAATGGACCCCATGTCTCCCTCATCTCCATGCAGGAACCATGTCTGTCTTGAATCTATGCATGTCTTTTGAGTTTTTATGTATCTCAGTCCTTTTTTACATGGAAGACACTATTTCCTCAGTCATCAGTCACTTCTGGCTCTTAGAATCCTTGTGTCTTTTCTTCTGCTTAGATCTCTTAGCCTTGAATGGTAGGGGTTTGAAGAAGTCCACATTTGGGATTCAGTGCTCCAAAATCTCTCACTCTTGGTACATTGTCCACTTGTGAGTATCTGCCAATTCCTATCTGCTACAAGAATAGGATTCTCTGAAAAGAATTAAACAATATGTCATTAGTTGTTATATTATGTAATAGTCATTTTGTTATATTCCTTTAGCACAATTATAGTATTAGATTTCTACTAAGCATATGAAATATCTAGTGTCAGGTCTTGTCCATTTTAACAATGTCATGTATGTGTTCCACCTCATGGAGCAGGCATTAAATTCAACCAGAAAGTAGTTGGTTACTACCATAACATTTGTAACATTATTATACCAATAATAGAAAGTATGGATAATTGAGAGTCTGTAATGTTATTGCCTTTAAAGTTCATACCACAGTGGATAAATTATACATTGAGAAGTTGACATTGGTACTGGGGATCGAACCAAGTAATCAGGCTTGGCTTTTACCCATCAAGCCATTCCCGTTGTACATTTATTTTGAAAGGAAATAAAAATGAGTTTTCACTTAAAAAACAAAAAAAAAAATTTACCTGGCCATTAAAATATGGTACACATAGAATTTTTTCTATTTCCAAAAAATGATTTCCTTCCTAAAAGTTTTTTCTTTTTCTTTCTTTATATACTTTACATGGTTACATTAATGTATGCACATTTAAATGTATGTATTAACATATTCATTAGTGTGATTTAAAAATTCACTGTCATAAAGGAATAGTTAAAGACTACTAGAAGTGTTGATTACAAAGTAGAGCCTTGGGGGCAAAAAAGTAATTATATTCAAACATCTGAAGATTAGAAATACAGAAAAAAAAACAGAGGTCTTGTTCTAGTTTATCACAAGAGAGAAGGCAGCTGTGCTAACTGATAAAAACAAAAATAATTACAGGAAATATTTTCACTAAAAATTGGATACCAACATGTTCCACCAGGACACTCACCTATCTTTTACAGTAGGTTTGGATCACTGAGTGGCCTCTGCTTTAAAGAATAAATCCTTAATAAATATTAGAAATTATATTGATACAGCAATAAGTCATTTAGTTTGCATTTAATTTTGCTACTTGTATTAAAATAAGAGCTTTTCTGTTCCTCAAACCTCATATGCAAACATTGATGAATATATTCACATAATATTGTATATTGGTTCATTTAAAATTTTCAAGATGCTTTTGTAGGGCTAGAAAAAACCTTCTTTAACAAGTTAATGGCCTTATCATAGTACCACAAAAATAAGACTCTATTAAATATCAGCATTTATTATTGCACATTTGTAGCTTGAGATGAAAATTCAAAATCAAAGACAGCTCATAAAATAATAAATAATTTGAAATTTAATTCAGGATTTATGATTAAAGGCTGCTCACTATGAAAGATTTATTATTAGGTCAAATTTTCTCAGCAATCTGAAAATCCATGTTATAATGAAATATGTTATATCTCCTTATAATTTTAATTCGAAGTCTCTAAGTCTCTACTAACATAATCGCCTGTGGCACTGTACAGTATTGTGAAGGATGCATGGAAAAATCAGGACAACTAAAAAGTCAGCTACGAAGCTAACTCTATACGCTGTGTGTGTAACATAATTGAGTGAAGAAGCATAAATGGACCATAAGTACCCCTTAAATTCTAAAGTTTTCAGCAAGGAGGCAACATACTTTATGATTAAGATGAAAAGAATATCATAAATGTAAGGTTACAAGAAGGTCTGTTTGTCTTTTAGCATTATCACTGTCATGACCATCAATCTTTCCACTGTCTTGGTTGTCAGGGCTTAGAAGAACCAGACTGCCAAAATTTCTGCCTCTAGTTACCTTCACATTATGAGAATTGAAACTCGTTATTCAGTGCTGCCTTTGCTCGAGATCACTGCTATGTAGATGTAAGTAAGATATTACATTAGAGCAGTGGTTGTCAACCTGTGGGTTGTGAAATATTTGGGGTCACATCTCAGATATCCTGTACATCAGATTCTACACACACACATACACACACACACATACACACACACACACACACGTATTACAAGTCATAACAGTAGCAAAATTACAGTTATGAAGTAGCAGCAAAATAATTTTATAATTGAGAGTAACCACAACATGAAGAACTTATTAATGGGTTGAAGAATTAGGAAGGTAGAGAACCTTAGAGTATAAAATCTCAGTTTTAGACTCAGAACATTTGAAGATCTCTTATCAAGGTGATAGCTCTCTCTCTCTCTCTCTCTCTCTCTCTCTCTCTCTCTCTCTATATATATATATATATATATATATATATATATATAAAATTACATATATTTATTTATTTATTTACTTACTTACTATTTATTCTTCTCTCATATATTACATCCTAACCACATTTCCCCCCCTCCACTTATCTCAGTCCTTCTTCTGGCCTCTCCTCTTTCCCAGGTCCATGTCTTAGTTTCCCTTCAGAAAAGATCAGAGGTCCCAGGAATATCAACCAAACATGGTATAACAAGTTACAAAAAGACTAGGCAAGTCCGGGCGGTTGTAGCACATGCCTTTAATCCCAGCACTCGGGAGGGAGAGGCAGGCAGATCTCTGTGAGTTCAAGGCCATCCTGGTCTATAGAGTTCCAGGATAGGCTCCAAAGCCTTGGAAACAAAACAAAAGACTAGGCACATACCCTCAAATTGATACAGCCATACCTGAGCAAGGCAACCCAGTAAGAGGAAAAGAGTCCCAAGAACAGGCAAGAGAGTCAGAAACATCCCCACTCCCTCTGTCAGGAGTTCCATAAGAACACCAGGCTGCACACCCATAGCATATATACAGAAGACCTAGCTTATACCCATACAGGCTCTGTGATTATTGCTTCATTCTCTGTGAACCCCTATGAGCCTTGCCTAGTTGAGTCTGCGGGCTGTGTTCTTGTGGTGTCTTCAACACTTCTGGCTCCTACAATCTTTCCATCCTCTCTTCTGTGGGATTCCCCATGTCCTGCCTAATGTTTGACTGTGAGTCTCTGCATCTGCTCTGATCAGTGGTACCTCTGATGACAACTGGGCTAGGCTGAGGTCTATGATTATAGCCACATGTCATTACAAAATATTACATTGTCTTTTTTGGAGTCATATTTTACTCTATCCTAAGTCTCTGGCCTATCTAGCTTCTAGTTCCTGACACTTAATTAGAAGACATTTCTGTCTTTTAAATAGAAGATAGATGAAATGTTGCATTAAGTAGTATTTGTAGATATTATATAGAGAAATATGTTTAAAGTACAGTAAATCCTAAATTATTATAGGAGAAAACTTTGAACATGTAATAAAGAAAATAAAAATATGGAAAAAAAGAAATATTTCAACATAAAGCTGAAATAAACTGTCCACAAAATAATACATTGAGGAATGATAATAAGTGCAGATATGTATAATTCTAAAATATTTATTCCAAGTGTCAGTTGATTGAATTTAGTCCCAATTAAAGTAAAAACATATTTCTTTTGAAATACTAACACAATAGTTATATGTGCAAATGTATGTATATGTGTGTTGTTATGTGTGTATGATTTAGAAAGATAAAAATTAAAAGATGAAATTCTACTGTGAAGAAAGCAAATATAAAGTACAACTACAAAATTTTAACTAGAGTAACAGCAAAAAATGACATCACCATCATCATTATCGTCATCCTCCTCCTCATCATCATCATCATCTCTCATAGCATCACTTATTCCTAACAGCATATATTTGGGGAAACTCTTTCTCATAAATATGACTGACATATCATCTATTACAATAAATACAATGAGATAATCAACTTTCATTTGCCTAAGGACTAGATTTTTTTCCTTTGTAATTCCCAAACTCATAAGACTGGGATCACAAAGAAATTTTTTGCCTTTTAGCCCATTTTCATGGGGAGAATTGGTACTGCTACATATAGGCTGAAAACAGTGACTTCACAGAAGCAGAAGAAAGATTGTAAGAGCCAAAAAAGGATGGATGACTCCAAGGAAGCAGTGTCTTCCTCACACAACAGAACTGATGCCCTTATGAACACATAGAGTCTGTGACAGCATGCATAGAGAGGGTCTGTACATGTTCAAGCCAGAAAGAATCCCAGAGCTAAGAGGATGAAGTAGACATGACCTCCCATCTCTCACTAAGAGGCAACCTCCAATTGGTATCTACTTGGAAAGTAAAAATTAGTTCTCTTCACTGGGATCTCACTGGGCATAGTAATGACACTTAAGTATAGGTTCATACTCAGCAGTGAAAAGATGGCCAACATAAAACAAACATCAATGGTATTCTTGTAGACTTTGTGTTTGTATATTATGGTTTCAGATGATTTTGTGTTTGCATAGATGTGTGTGTGTTTCTTGCGTTTTTCATTTTTTTTTAAAAAAAATGCTTTGTTTGCATGTTTATCTTTCAAAAAGAGAGGAGTCGGGCGGTGGTGGCGCACGCCTTTAATCCCAGCACTTGGGAGGCAGAGCCAGGCAGATCTCTGTGAGTTCGAGGCCAGCCTGGGCTACCAAGTGAGTTCCAGGAGAGGCGCAAAGCTACACAGAGAAACCCTGTCTTGAAAAACCAAAAAAAAAAAAAAAAAAAAAAAAAAAAAAAGAGAGAGAGAGGAAAAGAGCATGAAGTTGAACGGATAAGAATATAGGGAGGATCTGAGAAACCCTAATCAAAATATATTATATTTAATTTTTTTCAATTAAAAATAAAATAAAGGCTAAAGCAAACCAAACAAAAAAAAGTTTGTTCCAAAATAATGCTTACAAAAAATGTACAGATAGACTGGTGGTATAGTTCTGTGGTCGAATATGTGTTTAGCATTCGTGATTTCCTAGTTTTGAATATGAAACCTACAAAATGCATATCCAAGGAGATATCTTCCCAGCAATTTCTAGGTATTTAAAACCCCAAATATTTAATAGTTAATAAAGTATGATATCCTATAAAAATATACAAACTATAATAATATAATTAATACTCAGATGGTACATATTGAAGAAGGTGCAATGGATGTGTTTGGGACAATTGTTCATTATTTTACATGTAAGGGGATAATAACATGAGTCATGGAACATTGACCAGAATAAAGGTGACAATGATCAGTTTTGCTTTCATCCAGATAGCTTGGTCAGATATAAAACAAAGAAAGCTGGAATATTTCTTGTGATCCAGAAGTACAACAGTAAGTTTTCTTTATAGGTATTATGTCGTTACTGTGCTATGCCATTACTATGTGGCTATTCTTCTCTTAGCAACCAGGAAGTGGGGATAAATAGAGCTAGATGGTAAGACAGGGAGAAAATATTGCCTTCATGACCATTCTCCATAGGACTTACTTATCCCAGATCTACCCTACTCCTAGATTCCACTTCCTTACAGTAATGCCATTGCAGTATGGGCCCATCAATAATTCACTGAGGAGGATAGAACCTTCACAATCTAGTCACTTCCCAAATGCCCATCACCTAGCAACCAAGGGTTTAATCCATTAGCCTTTGGGGGATGCTTCATATTAAAACTGCAGCAAGTAATCATTTAAATAATGAGTAAAAATTCAGGTGGATGGGTTATAATTATACATTGCCCATTATTACAATATAGATTCAATTTAAAGCTCCAAGACCACCTGGAAACTCAGGAAAAATTGAATTCATAAAGTAAAATGTCATCTATCACATAAATAATAAAGAGGAATGATTTCTGTCATACTTGTGAGAATGCGTCCAAAAAAATACTTGAAAGAATAATCAGTTCAGTGGAGAAAACTCAGAAGTATGAGAGTGAAAAAAAAACCTGATTGAAGAACATGGTTGGAGGAAGGCTGGAGACTCAGTTTCATCAAAGACAGATGGAAGAGCAGACAAAATAAGTCTGGAAGATCAGCAGGATTGAAGTCTTCATGTCTTCATGTTCTCTGAGAGAACATCTGAAGGGGACAAGTGTGTGACTGTTGAGTCATTCAAACAAATCCACAGAAGAGAATGTGAAGCCATGAAGCTGCATATTTTTATCAGGAGCATTCGCTGTGAATAGGAAAGGGAACTGGGGCTGCAACATATGGAGAATATGAATTAAATGAGATCAATTTTAGATGTGCAAAATAATTTTGTTTTATATTGAAGAAAATGATATACCAAGATGGAAAAACTCATGCCACTGAGGTAGGGGGAGACATCATCACTGTCTGTGTCATGGAATTTAGCTAGGAGGCACTGTGCAGTTTACACAGGCTTTTGGTGAATTTCTTTTCTATAAACCTTAATTTTCCCAAAATTCAAAATCATTTTTTAGAATTTTCATCTTAGGCCATGTAGAAATGTCTTGGTGGACAGGATGATATCAATTATGCCCCCAAAGAAAAAGTATATTGAATTAGTACAAGAGATTCTATTCAGAAACTAATTTATTTATTATATAAAATATTTTCATTTAAAGAAAGATCATCTATTCACCAATAATGGTGCAATTTAGAATTACACGGTGGAAAAAAACATTTTTAGTGTTTTCAAATTCCTGTGATGCTATACTTTAATACTCAGGGACATTAATTCAGTATTCCCCGATATACTCAGGGTTCTGAAAATTGTATTTTAGACAAGCCCTCTAACCATTATACTTTTGCTGTCTTAGTACTTTTAGAAATATAACAATATATCTATAGGCTCCATATTATTTTACATTTTATGATAATTTTATTAATATATTAAAATAAAGCACAACATATAATAAGAAAATAATGTTATGTCAATGACATACTAAAGTTAAAAGAGAAAGAAAAAGAAATGATAAACTTTTTTATTTTTCTATAAAGTACACTGCTATGATAACAGAACTTAAAAAGAACATTGGCAAAACTTCAAAAAAAAAAAGAATATAAAGTGTTTCATTTACTTGTTATTTATTTTACTTTTATTTTTGTCCTCCAATTCCAGACACTCTTCCTCCATTCCTCCCCTTGTTCTGATCCCTCCTTCTCCTTTCTCCACACTCCTCCGGTTCACCCTCAGAATCTATTATATTTCCCCCTCCCAGGAAGATCCATGCTTCCTGCTATAGCCCTCCTTTTCATCTAATCTCCCTGGGTCTGTGGATTATCATTGACTTAACAGTTAATATACACTTAGAAGTGAATACATACCATATTTGTCTTTCTGGTTCCGAGTTACCTCACTCTGAATGATTTTTTTTTTCTAGTAGCATCCACTTGCCTGCATATGTCATTGTTTTTTAAACAACTGCATAATACTCCGTTGTGTAAATGTACCACATTTTTTTATTTTATCCGTTTTTCAGTTTAGGGACATCAAGGTTGTTTCCAGTTTCTGCCTATTCTTAATAAAGCTGCACTGAACATAATTGAGCAAGTTTCACTGTGGTAGGATGGAGTATCTTTTGGGTATATGCCCCAGAGTGATATAGCTGGGTCTTGACGCAGATCCATTCCCTATTTCCTGAGGAACCACCATATTGGTTTTCATAGTGCCTTTACAAGTTTGCATATCTACTGAAAACTCACGTGAACTTTTAGTACTTGAGGTTCCACAATTCAGAGACAGGGAAAACATTAGTTGACTGGCCATAGTGAGGTGTCTTTAGGACACTGGGACTATGTTCAAAAAGAGGTCCTTGAGACTATACACATGATTGTTTCACCTTTTCTTTCTTCTTAGTTAGAAAGTAAAAAGAAGAATTAAATAAGAGATTGAAAACAAACAAGATTGCAGGTGTGATCTAAACATTTATTTAAGAGCACAGTGCTGCTTTTTAAAAATTGGGCGTGAATTTAAAGCCTTAATAGTAATATATTTGATCATAGGCTTGGTTTACTAAACAGACACAAGAGGCATTTCTCCTACGGTACTCTTAAGTATGAATTTTTCCCAAAAGATTATTGAGTTGCTATAAAATGGTAATGTCTATCAAAAACTTACGCATATTAATATGTATAAATAGCACATATCATGCACAATTAATATATATTTGCTGAGAAACATTTTCATCATTAGTCAATATGTAGAATAATAAAAGAGAAGTACTGGGTGACTTCTTTTAGTTGTATTTTTCTTCTCTGATAAATCAATGCAATGTAATTGATAACACATTTTAAGTTAATTTAAAAATATATAGCAAGTAAGGAAGATAGTAGAAGCAAGCAAACATGTTCTTTTCTTCTAGAAATACAAGATTAGATTGGTCGAGAATAGATTTAGATGAAACCTGTCTTAGGGGATGCTGATATTTACCAGTGTGGACAGGAGTTGCTGGAAATTTTCAATGCACAGGTTTCAAAGCAATAATTATGACGAAGTGTGAGGGAAAAGTCTTATGGATTAACTACTGAGTGGTGGTGGTTGTTTTGCTCTGTTTTTAGTTTTGAGGAAACTGGAAATATTTGGGAATAATAAAAGGAATGGACTGAATGAGACTAGAGGTTGTGTGATGAGGGGTAGAACAGGAGTGTGTGGTGTCAGGTCATGTTTAGAATTCCTTAATTCTAATTCTAAATTTTATATTTGTATATCTCTCATCAACTTGTAATGTTAGATGGTTGTATTTGCTAAAGTCCATGTTAAAGACATTTATCTTATGGAGCATTATCTCCAACTTCGACTCATTGTTCATTATATTCTTTCTAGGAAGATTCCATTTGCTGTTCAATTTATTCTTAAGATTGTTATATTCTGATTTCCAAATCCCTAAATTATATATTATCCTACCTCAGATTAACATACCTTCCTATTTTTATTAATGTAATAGGATTTATTCCTTCCAATTTAATTCCACTGTTTCTTCTAATTATCATTAATTCAGCTATATACAAACATAACTCTTGTCATTCATACACATTTTAACATGTCTGTTTTTTCATTTAGTGTTCCATTTCAAGTTACATAGAACTTAGTTTCATTATTATCTATCTGCCCTTGAATTTTTGCTTTTTTTCTCCATAATATAGTTCTGTTTTTTCTTACATAGTAACAATGAAATTATAATTAAGATACAATAAAGAGCTTAATTTTAATTTCTGATTATTCATCATATTACTTCTCATTCTATGTCTAATAAATTTATTTTGTGATCTGAAAATCAGAATTACATATCTTTATTCACAATCACAGTGCCAACTTTGACCTCTTCTCACCCCGGAGCCCTGTCACATACCAGAAAATCATATATGTAGTTTGCTTCTTTCAGACTTAAAAACAAACAAACATTTCAGTATATTTTTATTTAATTATGACCTGCAGATATTTTAATGGGAAGAAAATACAACCACTCTAAAGTAATAACATAAAATATTAAATGACTTATATAATACATATAAGTTTCAGTAGTTGTCTGTCTTACACATAGGTCAATCAATATCAATGAAATGAAAAATTTTAAAAACTTCCTTCCAGCCTTATTGTTATAAATAATTTCATAGTAGGAAAACCAATGCATACCTGAATATTATAAAGCATCACTGGGATTTATTTTTATTTTTATTGTGATCATTTTTTTTCAATAGTAGCCCATAGTTTGTACAGACTAAACTGCAATATGAGAGGACATTTTGAGGAACAACACATTTCATCAATGCTCTAGGAACACTCATGGTCCAACTCAGCGTCTGCTTTAGTGTGGTAGAAAATGAAAGCATGAGGACCTCAAAGCGTAACTTTAATTACAATGTAGACATCTGAGGACAGTAAGAGTCTGGCAGTACATAAAGTCACAGGCACTGCAGAGAAAAATAATGAAGCAGCAAAAGGGATAAATCTTGTAGATACCAAGGGAAGTGATGAAAAATGAATGAACAATATGAGTGAAGAGAAAAGAAGGGATGAACAGCTGTGCGTACAAAGACTGACCTCTGGAGAGATGGTTTTTTCGATGGAAACAAGGTGGAGTAATAAGCTACATGGGACGATATTCTCCAGTAAGAATGACATTGCCTTTGGTAGAACATAGTCAAGCAAAGAAGGTTAGTTGACTCATTGATAAATTTAAGACATTCTTCAATTTATATGATTCCTCTTGTATAAATGAAGTCACTTGGCAGTTTTAAAGTCCTTATAAAAAATTTGTATTTAAAATGACTTCTTATGGGGCTGAGAAGATGGCTCTGTAGGTAAAATGGCTTGCTCTTCTATCACAGATATCTGAGCTCAGATCCCTAGCACCTATATATAACAAAAGCTAGGCATGGTCTGTGACTTCAGCACTGCATGCAGAGAGACAGGAGTGTCACTGAACTCTGGCTGGCACTTTTCCTTTAATTAAAAAAAATAGAGAAAATCCCCTGAGGCCTCAATTCTACATAAAGAAGTGTATGCAACTGACGAAAGATGGGTACAGGAGAAGCTGCCTTTCTTAGGAAGGAGCACATTCACTGGTTGTCCAGTACCCAACAGACAGCCATGAAAACATACGTACAAGTAACATTGAGCAAGTTGCAATACATAATATAAAACATAAATACGAGTAACTGAAGAAGCTATAATTAGGTATCTATATCTCTCTGTGTGTATGCATATATGTATGCAATAATGGTGATAAAAGAGACTGAATTTGAAAAAGAACAAGGAAGCATTTATGAGAGAGTTTGGAGGAGGAAAAGAAGGGAGAAATTCTGTAATTAAATTTTATTCTCAAAAATAAAAAGTAAAAAAAAATTAGAATGGATATGGAAAATAGCAAATTAGAAATTTTAAAGTACATCTAAATTTTCTATTTCAAACACAAAAGAAGTGAAAATATATGAAATAAGAAAAATAAAAGCATCATTGTTTTATGGAAAGGGGACTAATTATAATCAGGAATAAAAAAGGTTAAAAATCAAATTATATACCTTTTCTACCAAGTATATTTTATATTTTTATTTATTGTTTTATGATCTTGGTGGCCATAATCAATTTTGATATTCTAAATGAGGAAATATAATTTCTTCCATAAAGTAGGAATAAGTTCTCTCAAAAGAATTGCAAGAGAGAGTAACCTGGGACATTTAGATGCATACACGGCTTAGAGAAAAGACAATTGACAGTAATGCTATGAATATTAACAAAGGAGCCACTGCACTAAAGCTTTTGCATATGAAGTCTGGAAAAGAAGAAAAAATAACATAATTTTGATAGAACGTCATAGGTGGTCAACCAAATACTGAAACCCAGAGAAGTGAATAACATGTTTGAAATTACACAAAGAAGGAGTTTATAATTATCTTGTATAACTCAGCAGATATGACCTGATTGATCTCGTATTCAAGACCAGACTGCAGATTAATTCAGTTTGCTTTATGACAAGATGGTGATAGTCAAAGAAGCTATAAATGTACAGATTCAAGAGAAACATTGATATCATCTCAGTTTGTCTGGTTAACAACTTACAGACTGTCAAGGTCATGACATTCAAACATTTTGAGTCTGATATGGACAGACTTTCTGTACTGATGAATACATAGCGTGCCAGAATAAGAATGATGTTCATTTAAAAAGTCTTGAATGCAGCTTGATTATTGTTTACTTAACAGCTAATATTTACTTACCAGTGAATACATACCATATTTGTCTTTCTCTGTCTGGGTTTTCTCCATCAGGATTTTTTTTTCTAGTTGCATTCGTTTGCCTGTAAATTTCGTGATGTCAATTTTTTTTTTTTTGTAACAGCTGAGTAATTGAGTAATATTCCACTGGGTAAATGGACCACATTTTCTTTATCCATTCTTTGGCTGAGGGGTATCTATGTCATTTCCAGTTTCTGGCTATTATGAATAAAGCAGCAATGAATATAATTGATCATATGTCTGTGGTAGATTGGAGAATTCTTTGGGTATATGTCCAAGAGTAGTACAGCTGGGTCTTGAGGTATACAGATTCCCAATTTTATACGGAACTATTGTATTGTTTTCCATAATGTTTGCACTGTTACCAACAATGGGGGAGTGTTATACATATCCTAAGTATAAGTAGGCTTCTTCCTTTGAAGTTTCATAAAGGGACAATGTTAGTTCAACTTGAAGCCGTATATATCTTTAAATATTGTTTTGATAAATGATCAGGAGTTCCTTGGTTGCTTAATTACACTCATTTTCTGTTTTTAACATATTCTTTTTAAACTAAAATTGTTTATTTGTAATTATTTTATTACTTATTTTTTAACAAAAAAACTTGAAAGTTTATTAAACAGGAAGTAAACTTTTAAATCAAAACATGTAACTATAAATAACACCTTGTATGTTCCATATTGCTCTGAAGTGGTGCACAAATACAAATATTAGTTTTGGAGATCACTGGTGGTCAGTAGCTAGCTCTCCTGGATTGTGTGTGAATCCAGGCTGCCTTACTCAAGAAAGTAGGGAAGGCTTTGAAAAGAAGAGACAACTTCTGCCCTGATTGGGGCTCAAAGTCAGTAGGAGGAATCTCAAATGTGTGTGTTGAGATGAGACAGATTATGAACTCACCTTCAGATTGAGTGTGGTGGACTGGGTTAAGAAAATCTCAGTAAGGTTTTAAACTTATGGGAGTGGCCAGTCAAAGTTTGTTTTAACTTGAGGCCCACACCATGAGAGTTAGTGCATGCCATACACTGGCTGATTGGCCAGGAACCAGAGACACGATAGCCAAGAGACCTTGGGTAGAAACAAATACAACTTGCAAAAAAAGTAAAAATAAAATGAAAAGAAAATCAAGGAAATGATTCCTAATGATATTTTGCTATAATCATAGGTTGGTTCTTTATCTACTCATCATCAGAGAAGTTCCCTCTGGCTGCAGATGGGAGTGGCTACAGAGACCAACAACCAGACATTATGCAGAGTCTAAATTGGAAGTTTCCATTGGGTCCAAACCCTTGGAGGTAGGGAAGTCCACTGAAGAAGGGGAGAAAAGATTTTAAGAGTCAGAGAGATGTTGGACACCAGGAGAACATGACTCACTGAATAAACTAAGCAGGGTTTTTACGGACTCACAGAGACTGAAACAGCAAGGAAGGTACCTGCAGGATTCTGCACCAAGTCCGCGTATACGTTTACAATGGTTAGCTTGGTGTTTTTGTGGGACTCCTAACAGTGGGAGCTAGCTCCTGGGACTCTTTTCCTTCTGTTGGTTTGCCTTGTCCAGCCTCCACATAAGGGCTTTTTCTTTGTCTTAAAGTGTCTTCTTTTGTCCTGTTTACATGTCGTGCCACACACACATATGTGTGTGTGTGTGTGTGTGTGTGTGTGTATATATATATATATATATATATATATGTGTGTGTGTGTGTGTGTGTGTGTGCATGTGTGTGTATATACATATATACATATACATGTAAATTCAAATTTACACTCCATATATGAAAGATAATTAAATAAATATCATGCCCTCAACCCTCCCTGCCAAAAAGTCATGGATAATCATGGGAGAGGGAGAAAAAAGACTGTAAGTGTCAGAGGTTAAGGAAGCCAGTAATAAAAATACATTTGTGGGACATGACAGGACCAATGCACCAATGAATTTACGTTGTTTGCGACTGAATACAGAAGACCTGCACAAGATGAAGTCAAGTCTCAACATGTATAGAGGATGAATCATGAAATTCCATTCTTAGCTGAGGAGCTTTTGGCAATTGATGAGTGTTGGGGAGAGCTAGATTCAGTTTTTTAGAGGCAAGCAGCCTAGGAGGAATACCCATTGTCCAGTGCATATATATATGGTCCTATACCCATGCAAATAGAGACAACAATAATTGGACACAGCACATTTATAAACACTTGAGGTTATAAGGGGAAAATGGTAAGAAAT
The DNA here is from genome assembly GCF_949786415.1 of Peromyscus eremicus. NCBI lineage: Eukaryota > Metazoa > Chordata > Mammalia > Rodentia > Cricetidae > Peromyscus > Peromyscus eremicus. The sequence continues at coordinate 50,867,493 of NC_081436.1, forward strand.
TGAAGAGGAGTGGATGTGGAGTAGGTTTAAAAAAATAGAACATGTACTTGCATAAATTTCTCCAATATTATCTTTTAAACAAAATAAATATCAGTTTCCCAAAGAAGCGTTATTAACCCATAAGTCTTACTAATTTTAAGTCCATCATTTTTGTACTATAATATCAAGGAATTTTATTCCTTAGTTAACCAATTTTCATTAGAAAATTTAAATTAAATTTCTACATTAATATTTTCATATGCATAAATTTAACTACTTTTCAAACCCTTCTGTTGCAGATTTACAGGAATAGAACTCTTCATATTTAAATATTATACTAACATGTAGATATTTTTATGGCTGTAATTTGATAATTTTCTTGGTTAGTTAAAATCTTAATTAAAATCACATATAAATATTACTTAGTAGTTTAATTATACTTCATGTTTAGAAATATATTACATACATATGATAGAAAATATTTTAAATTCTGCTTATCTTCTATACTTAATTCAAATGACTGCTAGGTTTAGGAGGTAATTGCTCCATTCAAATTTACTTTCATAAGTAAATATTATCCAGTAGCTTCATGGCTGTTGAGCTGCCATAGGGATTCAGAGAAGGTCCCTCTCTGATTCTCCATTTCCCTGCTGGCATATTACAGATTCTATTCTTCCATAGTCACTGCCACAGAAACTCGTTGACTTACAGGAATTGAAGTGGCCAGGAAGCTCATGGGTTTACATTTGTATCAGAAAATTGCCTATGGATTTTTGCTTGTTTGTTTGTCTGTTTGTGTCTGATCAGAGATTTCTGCAAACCATGAATTAGTTTAAAAAAAAGATATGACAATCAAGGTACAGAACATGGGGGAACACTGAGAAACTGAAATTTAAATATAACTGTAGGTATTCTATATCAATATGTATGTGTCTCTTTCCTCCTTTTTAAGAGACAGTTTTTGTTCCATAATGATCATACATCTTTGCCTTGTTTCCTACTTTATTTGTAAAAGCTATCTCAATTTTAATATAACCATTATTCCCTTTCCAGATCTTTTAATTTTACCATAATCCTGATGTTGATAGGTATTTAATATAAATATTGTTCACTTGCTTGTAATATGAACTGATTTTCTACTTTCCTAAATTACCATTAAATAGTAATTTTTCCCATTATAGTGTTGTTTATATCAAGATAATGTCATAGCCAAGGTAATCATACAGAGACTTGAAAGAAAATTGTGACCTAGATTATACAAATCTGTCAGAATTAATGAGTCAAATACTTATAAAATTATGGCATCCTACAACATTTTAATTATAATAATATTGTTGAGTTATGCAGTAAGCATTGCAATATGAATTTCATTACAGGAAAAGCACTTAGACTTTAATAAGATTTAATTTACTGATTTATATCAACTGCTGTTTAGGCTGTTGGTAAATAGGACTTCTGTCAGATGAACTACCCATCTATAAGCAGTAATTTTATCCCTAAGTCCTTTTCCACATCAGCAGATGACAATTAATGACACTGTTAGACTTTTTAAAAAGAGAAAGTGACCTTGAATATTTATAATGAGTTAGTTTACTTTTTAGTCTAACAATTTCTACATACATGTTAGTACAATGTAAAATTATGTCTACTCAAAACTAAAAGTGAGCAATGTCCCATGCCAAATGTACGTTTTTTTCTTCATGAGCATGATTGCTGAATCTCGCCACTTATGTCGGTAATAGAGACCTAATGTTATTTAAGTGAAAGACAAGCATCCATGTGATCATGTATAAGTGCAGTACAGAAAGTCAAATAAAATGAAAACACACAAAATTTTATTTAAAGGAAGTAATGCAAATAATGACCTCTATGATATTCATTTGACAATAATATATATGTTGAAATATATATATTTCAGCGCTAGAAATTCAAAGTTCTATGGCCTAGATAAAGGCAATCAAACGCTAGAGTGTTACAAAGATGTTATTAAGGTCTGTGGAGAGGATGGAAACTATGCTTGCATCTTTGTTATATTTCTTCTCTCCTCTGTAAACAAGTTTAGAAAGCTGTCAGGATGTCAATAGTTCAGAGTCACTCCCTTTTACTCAAACAACAACAACAACAACAAAATGATTTCATAGTAACACTATTTATCATAGAGGGAATGATTATTTCTTGAATTTTATGGTCACAAATCAGTAAAGATTAAGCTTCATTTTCTCATATATAATAAGAGAGATTCTCAAGTGTTACATCAATTTTAACATGATGCTTCAAAATTATTACGATCCCTTCTATTCTGCTAAAAACAATGCTATTATTTTCCTCTATTCACAAGTGAGAGTAAAAGTTATTGCACACTTTAATTTGAGTCTGTTTGCAATTTTATTGCTAATCACTACCTTTTCAAAGACTTTCACTGCTGTGATAACATTTGTGTCTATAGACATGTTTTGAAATTCTTAATATATTTCACCATTTTGAAACTCCTCTTTCAGGCTTAGCATAAATCCTAATATAGTGGCTGAGCTTATCCTCACAAGAAAGGCATAAGTGTAGTCACAGCTCATTCTTTACTTTCTTTTTTTTAAACATTCTATTTTTATTAAGAAATTTTTTATTCATTTTACATACCAACCACAGATCCCCCTTTCTTCCCTCCTCCCACCTCTCAGCCTTCCACCCAACCAACCCAGGCCCCATTGCCTCTTCCAAAAAGGTAAGGCCTCCAATTGGGAGTCAGCAAAGCCAGGTACATTTGGTTGAGGCAGTACCAAGCCCTTCCCCCTACATCAAGGCTGTACAAGGTGTCCCACCATAGGTAGTGGGCTCCAAAAAGCCAGCTCATGCACCAGGGTTAGATCTTGATACTACTTCCAGGGAGCCCCTTAAGCAGACTATGCTACACAACTGTCTTGCTTATGCAGAGGGCTTAGTCCAGTACCTTGGAGGCTCCACAGCTGTTGGTCTAAAGTTCTTGAGTTCCCACTAGCTTGGTTCAATTGTCTCTGTAAATTTCCCCATCATGATCTTTATGTCCCTTGCTCATAAAAACCCTCTTCTCAATTTTTGACTGGACTCCTCAGAAAGACAAATATTCTTTACATTCTAAATGTTAATCTGATGTTTTGTTTCTTTGTGGCTTCATTTTACTTCCACTGGTAGAACAGTTAGGACACCTGTTATGTGAGACTATCAGAATGGACCACACTGCTCCTTTGCTTTCTATTCGTTGACATTTATTTCAGCATGAAAACTACCATAGAGGTAAAATTAAGATCACTCACACCCAAAGCAAACATCTGGATTTCTTAGGCAAGTTGCTATTACTTGACTCTACTAATGTACTAACTTAAGCACAGATTATTGGGTTTTTTGTTTTCTATTTGTGTTTGTGTTCATGTTTATGGCCAGTTCTAAACCCGGTATTTTCTTCAATGCTATCCGGTTTATTTTTATGAAATTTAAAATGCATTTTTATCCTTTGAGACTGATAGTAAAGTTGATACTCCAGGGAACTTTTTAGTAAACTTGAAATATAGTAAATATTATATACATATTTTTCTTTTTTCTTGAGAATTTCACTTATGTTTACAATTAAAACAGAATCTAAATCAACCCCATTTCCTCGCTCCAACTCTCCACACATCTTTAAAATGTCCTCCTCCAGCCTCCAAGCTGTTTCTTTTTTGTTGTTCTTTTGTGTGTGTGTGTGTGTGTGTGTGTGTGTGTGTGTGTGTGTGTACAGCCCAGCAAGTCCAGCTTCTGCAGCTAATTAGTGCATGAATAAAGGACCATCCACAGGAGCATGAGCATCCTCTCATTAATCACATGCTCAAAAAAGAAAGATTCTACCTCCTCACAAACTCTCAATTGTCAACAGCTCCTCAGTCAGGAGTGAGGCTTGGAGATTATCTACGCATCTACAGAAGACGTTTAGCTGACTTGATTGTATGCAGGTCCTGTGTAGGCGACCACAGATGCTAAGTTCACAGGTGCAACAGCCATTTCACGATCAGAAAACAGTATTTGCCAGAACTACTTACTGTTGTCTCCCTTTAACATCCTTTCTCCCTGTTCCATGATATTTCCTGATGCTTGAAGGTGAGGTCAATATGGATATCCCATTTGTAGCCAAGCATTCAATCATCTCATTGGTCAGTTATACATTTCTTTTATTTTTTTTAAAGATTTTATTATTTATTTATGCATGTATGAGTACTTTATCTGCATGTACAACTTTATGCCAGAAGAGGGCACCAGATCCCACTAGAGATGGTGTGAGCCACCATGTGGTTGCGGGGAGTTGAACTCAGGACCTCTGGAAGAGCAGGCAGTGCTCTTAACCACTGAGCCAACCACCACCACCACCACCAGCCACCACCACCACCAGCCACCACCACCACCACCACCACCACCACCACCACCACCACCACCACCACCAGCCACCACCACCACCACCACCAGCAGCCACCACCACCACCACCGCCACCACCACCACCACCACCAGCCACCACTACCACCACCACCACCACCAGCCACCACTACCACCCCCCACCCAGTTACACATTTCTTAACTGATTGCTAGAAGAAGCAACTTCTCTGGTGAAGAATGACAGCATGCCAAGTCTGTGCAGAAAACTATAAATTCTAGAAGGCAATTTGACAACAGACTATTTATCAAAATAATAATAGCAGGATCTGCTCTAAGACACATGACCTTCCCAGCCACAGGCTTTGACCAGAGTACCAGACATGAAATCCATGCCTGTGGTGCAGGCCTCAGATTCAATAGTGGCTTGTAAATTATTAGAGTCAAGTTACTATTGCACCAATAGCCACATCTTGACTGACAGGTCAGTACTGAAGTTTTCAGGGCCCAGCATTAGGTATGATCACTAATTTATCTAAACCCCCAGCAGCCTACAAAAAGCTCATTCTGACCTCTACAGATGAAGTTTCCTAGTTTGTTTGAGTTAGGTTTCTAAATATTCTTCAGCTAAAGTGTGTGCTTTCTTCATCAGCATAGTCTTACCACATAACAAATAACAATGATAATATTTTGTAGTGCTTTGAGACTTCTGGGTCCTCCCTGGCCTCTGATTTGTAGAGATGCCTTGCTCTATAATTTTCTTTTAACAATACACATATTCTGGGAGCAACATTGTCCATGTATGTGGGTTATTTCTATTTAAACTCGATCTTCTATTTATAGAAGTGTTTTGAAGTTAGATTATTAACAACAAGGCTTCCATAAAACTTTTTTATACAGCCTTAATTTTAGTTAAAATGCCCACTACTTTTCTCTTTCTCATCCCAGATTAATATTTAATCCATATATTCCCTTCTTCTTTAATTTTATGAATATATTATATGCCCTATAATATTTTTTAAATTAATTTGGGAGACAGTATGCTTCTGTATGGCTTTTCATACCATTTTAAATAGTTTTAATCCCCAACTCAATTTCCTTGTTTCTCCAAAACTTCTGTGCTTTTTCCTGCTTAAGTGGTTATGTCCACAGTATTACATCTCTCTACTTTGGATTTACCTACAATCTACTATTTCTCCATTCCCCTCTTAACATACCTCCATACAAGGGCCACTTTCATGCTTTTTTTCATTAGTGCTCAATATTAAACATACAAAACAAAACACCTCAAGCTAGGATCAACATAAGACAAAAATCATATGACATTTTTTATAACTGAGCTGAATTGCTTCCTTATAAATTCTCCCATTATCACCCAGTTACTTTAAAATTATTTGATTTCATATTGCTTTACAGCTGAACAATATTCCATTCTTCATGTGTACTGTATTTCCCCCCATTCATCTTGTTTCAGTCCATTCTATTGCTATTGTGACTAGAGCAACAATGAACAAGATATAAAAGTATCTCTCTAGTGGGATATAATGTCTGTTCATCATATGACCAGAAATGGTATAGATAGTCATATAGCAGTTCTGTTTTTAATTTTTTTGATAATGAGTATTCAGAGATGGGTAATGCCTGGGGGCGCTCACCAACATAAGACAGCGGCCTGGGCAGGCGTCTCCATGATGGGTAAGGTGACCTGCTGATGTCCCACGCAACCTAAGTCAGAAGCTCATTTTTTAGTAAAAGGGGGACCTGTAGGGTCCTGGCCCCTTCTTTGGGTAACTGTTGCCTTGCTTGCTGACCTTGACTTTGATATCCTCCCTATGCTAATTCCCTCCCAGGTTCCACCCTCCTGAATGCTTAAGGGAAGTTCCTTGTCTGTGTATCCTGCATAATGGGCGTTAACAGCTTAGATGCAAGATTAAAACATCGGTAGAGAAATCTCCATGCTACTTTCCATAGTGACTCACTAGTGTATACACCCATCAACAATGCCCAGAGTTCCACTTTCATGACATCCATATCAACATTTATTGCCACTTGTATTCAAAAGGAAGAATATTCTGAGTAGAGTAAGATTGAATATTAAAATGGTTTTTAAATTATATTTATCCAATGAGTATTGGGAGTTGTATCAAAAGTGTTTCCTAGCCATGCAGTGCCTTATTTTTTGAGAAAAATATCTCACTGAACCTGTAACTCACTGGTTTGTCTATACATGCTGGCCAGTGAACCATGGTATCCATCCGTTTTCATCCCCTAACCACTGATGTTACAGACACATGCAACCATAGCCAGCATATACTGGGTTTCTCAGGATCTGACCTGAAAAACTCAAGCATATACAGCAAACACTTTACCCACTAAGTCTCTCATTTGCCCCCACACAACTTTACACAAACAGTTATAATATGTCTTCAACTTCAAAAAATTCAGAATTGTCTACTTGAAACAATTGGGTTTACATTTTTCTTAATCTAGACACCATTGTATTCCTGTTGTCCTAGTTACATATTAATTCTCTTTAGCTGTTGAGTTATCACATAAAATTAGAAAGTTAACATTCCAAATGTGTGTACAGAATATTTCTATAAACTATATCAGAACTTAATCTCAGGACCCTTAGTGATTAGCATAATGTATGTTACAAAAGAATACCTATGGTTGGGATTTGCAGGATTCTGGCTGTTTTATTTTAAGTAATTTCTAAAATCTCATACACTTACTCCATCAGGCCACAAAAATCAAGAGAGTCCTCAATTTCAAATTAATGGACAGCATTCTGAACAGATAGCTCCAAGCTCGACTGGAGTCTGGATAATTATGTAACCTATTCACATTTCCATGCAGTTTATGTATGCACATATATAAATTAGTTAAACACAAAAAAATAAAGATGACTACTGTATTTTGTATAATTGGTAAATTTTTCATAACTAAGATTTACATATAATTTGTATGTATGTGTATACACAGCTAAGGTTAATTTCTCAAAGAAGGTCCTTTTGGGTTACCAAAGAGTAAACAACAACCCCAACAACTAAGAAACAAGTTTGAATTCCTTCTAAATACCAGAAGGTGGTATAAAAGTTCATAGTTATTTACTTGTGTCTATCTTATAGAAGTATGGAGTCTGATGTTATTTCCTTTGAGCCTGGTAATAAGACTCATAGGTTAAATATTTGTATAACTTTGGAAACCTTCATCAGTTAATTATTTGAAAAATAATCTATTGGTTGTATGGTATGTCTTACACACTTCTAAACAGTGACACAGTCAGGAAAAAGTGATGAGAATTAAATTTAAAGACAAGGAAAGAGTTCAGGGGTACTTTATATTTGACATCACTTACAGAGAAGGTTTTTGCTTAACCTTAATGGGTTATTCACAAGGATGAGCAAGATTGGGAAGACAAGACTCCATCAAAGAGACTTTGAATACTGCACTGCCGTAGAAATTTCTACCTCATCATGCAAAATATTTTATCAAATAGTGAGTTTATTAAAAATACCAGATTTCCTCTATGTTAATTAGCTTTTTAATTATGCATTTGCTGTGCCTTAGTGCGTGTGTGGAGATCAGAGACAACTTAGTGGAGTTAGGTTTCTTCCTTTACTATGTGAATTCCTAAGATTGAACTCAGCTTTATGTTTGGACATAAGGATCTTTATTTACTGCATCATTTTGCCAACATCCATCTATATTTTTTAGACTATAAATTAACATCATAATAGCTACAAAATGGTACTTAGTCAAATTAGTTATCCTAAGAAGAGTTATCAAAATTTTATTCTGTTACACTCAGTTTAATGGTTCCTGTTATCTTGCCAGTGAGAAAATATAACAGTACACATGGCTTTGATCACATCTTATGTAATCTGCTGCTCAGATCTACCCATGGAGGAATCAAAGCACTATTAAATTTTTGAGTCAGTTATTTGGTGTTTGCAGGAAGGTGTATGTTCTGCACAGTGGAGGGATGTAGAAGTACTTCAGGTTCATACCTCATGGATGCTGTTACATCTTCTCCAAAACAACCAAGAAACTCTGTAGGTATTGCCAAATGCCTAGAATGTGAGAGCAAATTGTGGATAGTACCTTATTTTAATTTAAAATCAATGGCTTATAATAAGGGAATCAATTCCTGCAAGATGTGAAGTGCAGAATATAATACTATACAGGGGCAAAGGAAAAAGTTCACTGTTCAGTAACTGAGATTCAAGGATGGGTGCAAACTGAATCTAAGGTTACAGTTACACTTTAATGACATGTTTTTAACAAGTCATCCTATAATTTATTTATCTGAACTCCTCCTCAGATGCACATAACAATATGTTAAAAGACCAGTAAAATGATCCATAATTTATACAGTGAAATGCAACTGTAAATGATTTTCTACAAGTGTTTTCTACAATGAAATAGATTTTTAGTTGAAAAATATGATATAAGCTAGTAGTCTAAAGAGTATAAGAAAAATAAACTTGAATCCAATGTCCCCTGGAATTCAGAAATGGCAAAAATCTGGGATTACAGCCGATTTGTGATTTTTGTCTTAGCTTAAATCTGCTCCTTGTGACTGAAAGCTCAGCTATAGACAGCAAAGCAGTTTCAGCTGTTCTGAGCAATGACAGGTAAGAGAGCTATTTAACTCATCATTAACTTGTGTTCCTCACTTACAGTTACTTAAATCAACTCTTGGGGATTGGGAGATTTATGCACTTGTCAGTGAAGAGAATTGTTTTCAAGATCATGTTATTCTAAACTCAATTGTGAAGCTTTATTTTTTCCTTTCTTCTCTGTATTTTTTTTAGGTAAGAGTCTTGCCTGGTGATTCTATCTTTTTCTCTGTAGATTCTGTCTACCAAGTCCTCTACACAGTACTTGAGAGAAAAAAAAAAAACCCGTAATTATGAAAATTTCATCATCTGCAGAAAATATATTATTCTATCACAGACACATTAGATGTTTGAAGAGTTATTCTAAACTTTCTGAGACTGTGTGATAACTGATGGCGTAATTGCACCAGAAGAAGATGTGCATATTTAGCTTAATCCCAGATGTACAAGATATAATGAAGTATTATAAAAATTCGCTCTAACAAATATTCAGAGAATACGTGAAGAGAAACATGAAAGTGGGACTGTTTTACAACACTCAAAAATATGTTTTAAAGAAGAAGCCAGGAGCATCTTTTTCCATTATTTGTACTCCAACACTTGTTATATTGTAATTGTCTCTAATTTGTGCTGTTTCCACCATCTTCTCTACCGTTAGCTGTAGCTGCAGTATCAGCCATCTGCAGCTGTGTGAAGTGATCGGGTTGTTTACTGAGTGCAAATATCATTTGTGCCTAAGGAACCTGATTGAAGAGATGATAGAGAGAGCTCTACAGCTGGGAAAACTGTTTGCATAAACTGTAAGATTGGTGAACATTTTAGAACCTCCTACAAGACCAGGGTGCGGTATGTCCTCACTAATTTTTAGACACCTGGCTGAAGGCATAGATTTTAGTGACTTCATCAACTTAGTTTTGCTGAAGAAAAACACATGACATATATTTACTTATCAAATGCTATGCAATAGGAATAACAGAGCTATTTTATATTCTTAAAACATACTATTATGGTCTTACACTGTTAGATCTGACCTAAAAGAGCATGGGAGTCAATAATCTCTCCTCCTTCTCCTTTTCATCCTTTTTCTCTTCTTGATGTAGTTTAAAAGACTAAACCGATGGCTTGGACGTGTAAAGCAATACTTTTATCAGTGAGCTATGCCACCACTCTAGAAGTCATTTCTTCTTTATTTAAAATAAGAAAAAAAAGCAAAATCAGTGAATTTTCTTTTCATGTAAAAAAGACCCATTTTGTATGGTAAACAACTGGCAGAATAACTCACATGAATTATGCTTACCTGGCAGAAAACTAAATGTCAGTGTAAAGTAAGAGGCGCACTTACTGGTAAGTTTGATCAAGAGCTGGAGACTGACTATAGCTAAGCATGAGATTGAGTAACTTCAGGATTTACACTCTTAAAAGAGACATCCACAATTTTATTACCAAGAACCCCATGTGGTTCTTAGAGTACATACCCAAAGAAAGTCACCCATGTTTGTGCTAGGGAAGAAGAATGATCATTTGGATAGAAACAAAGCCTTCTCTGTAAGAACTTCCTGTTCCTCTGTAGGAGAGGCTTTGACAGGGCTTATGCCAGCTTGAGAAACTTAAGTCATTCCATTATATCAAGCTATAGTTTTCTTCTTTCTATAAAAAAAGAACACAAACAAACAAACAAAAAAGAATGTGTTGCTTCGAGAAAATATATTATGGACACATGACCTAGAGGAGGAATTGGGCTAGTGAAAGAGAGAGAGAAAGAGAGAGAGAGAGAAAGAGAGAGAGAGAGAGAGAGAGAGAGAGAGAGAGAGAGAGAGAGAGAAGGAAGGAAGGAAGGAAGGAAGGAAGGAAGGAAGGAAGGAAGGAAGGAAGGAAAAAATTATTACAGCAAAGAAATAGTTGTGAAAAACCACAGGTACATTCAAAATCTGAAATCTAATAAAAGTTCTAGGGAATGGCCAACTGCATGCCTTCTGCCAAGGCAGAAAATTGCCCTGTAGGCTAGAGTGCTGTTGCACTACACTATCCATCTCTTCACCTAGACAATGGAGTCGCCTGTGACCAAATCAATGTAGTGGAAAATCTAACAAGGAAACAATTCAGACATTTTTTACACAGTGCAGAATTCTCAGGGCCATGATGAAATTTCATGTTCTTCTGCTTGGTCCTAACTAGGTTGTCACACATCTTTGTTCTACATCTTTTGTGCATATCATGTGAGCATTTGTCATTTATAAGTTTTCTTGGAGAATGGTACATACACATATTCATATATTTTTATTAAAGAAGTTCGAGGATACAAAAATTCACAATACCTACACTCAAAGACAGAGAGTTTCGAATTTTTAAACAGAGACTATGCACTGGAATTTGTATTTGACCAGTTCTATTGAAGGGCATTCACCATAGAAACAAGTGAAATGATCAATATTTCAAAAATGAAATAAAAAATGAAATGATAACAATAAAGATAAGATAAACTTGCAATGGACATACTATTGTATTTGAAATTATTAAGGAAGAAATACATTTATTTTAAGGTAGGTCAATAGATTTTCCTCAAAAACAAGAGAGAAAAATGGATAAACAACAAAGGACCCAGCAGGGCAGTCCCCAAATCCTGTGGCTGCATGCCTGACACCAAAGAGCTTAGGTAGCTCTACGTTTCCAACTTTGATAGGTTGTCACACATCTTTGTTCTACATTTTTTGTGCATATCATGTGAGCATTTGTCATTTATAAGTTTTCTTGGAGAATGGCACATACACATATTCATATATTTTTATTAAAGAAATTCGAGAACTTAGAGATAAGTGTATTGTGGTGTAGTAGGAAGTTTTCCTGTGTCCTGCCAGTCCCATAGCTGTCACCACAGACTGGTTCTACTCCTTGTCTTCAGCTCTCTCAGGCAGAGTATCATGGCTCAGGCATGTCTAGCATCTTGGGGTCTCCAAAGTAATCCAGGCGTCATTTTCACAACTTCACACAATGGTCTCTCAGTGTTTCCATACAGGGACTTGCCTTCCCTACCCCTGGCCTCAGCTGCTCTTTTTATCCTTGGAAGAAGATTTCACAACACATATAGTCCGGTATCCTTCATGACTCACATCCCATAAATGACGCTGCCAGTCCTGACTGATTGCTTGGGATGGAGACTGCTCTGAATCACATTTGTATAAACTTTCTATTGCAGTGACTTGTTAGGACCATAAAATTCCTCCGGCACTTACTTTTAACAAGTTTGAAGCTTAGCTGGGTGGAGTCTTGCCCTGGGGGTATACTTTCTTTTGTTTCATTTTAGAGCAGAATTTTCTTTAATCTTCTCACCTCTTTTAGCACAGTACATTTTACACCAACGTAAAACTTTCTGGTGCTTTTTCGCTCCTTATACTCTACATTTTGTATTTCTTTTTTTTTTTTTTTTTTTTTTTTTTTTTTTTTTTGGTTTTTTGAGACAGGGTTTCTCTGTGTAGCTTTGCGCCTTTCCTGGAACTTTCTTTGGAGACCAGGCTGGCCTCGAACTCACAGAGATCCGCCTGGCTCTGCCTCCCGAGTGCTGGGATTAAAGGCGTGCGCCACCACCGCCCGGCTTACATTTTGTATTTCTTTTTGCCTTATTTGTTTTTGTTTTTTTTTATTGTAAATCTGCATATGAGTGACTACTAATAACCACACACAAAGCCAATACCTTGATGCCATGAAATCTCTTCAAAGGAAATTAGTCCAATACCTTCCCCATTAGCCTCAGGCATATTCTTATAACAAGGGCAGAAAGCAGCCATTTTCCTTTCCAAATTATCAGAAGGATAGTCACTACGTCAATTACTAATGTTTCCCTCTGAATCCTCTTTAGTTGGGCCTCCATAGTCCACAATTGCTCTGCTACTACTGTCTCCCAAGATCCTAATAGGATGGCCTGTTAATACCACTTAAGTGTTGAAGCAATTTCCTATTTTAAATTCCCAAAGTCTTCCACATTCCTCCAAAAAAATATCATGGTCAGGTTTGTCACAGAACTAACCCCCTAGTATCATCTTCTGTCTTCTCTACTTCCCTAGAGCTATAACAAAACACCATGACCAAAGCAAATTATAGAAGAAAGTCTTTAATTTGGGGCTTATAGTTTTAGAGAGTTGGAGTCTATGACTATGAGGAAGAGGAGCATGACAACAGGCACACATTACCCCAGTGCAGTGGCTGGAGGCTCATATCATGAGACACAGTCGCAAAGCAAAAGAGAGACACCTTAGGAATTGTGTGAGTCTCTCAAACTGCACAGTTCTTCCCTGGTGATGCTACTGCTCCCATAAGGCCCTTCAGCCTAATCTTTTGCAAAATGTTCCGACAACTTGAACCAAGTATTTGAATATATGCACCTATGGGGACAATTCTCATTCAAACAACCACTATAGGGTGCAAATCAGTTGCATGAGAAGACTGGAATGATTCATGTGGTAATGAATGTAAATTTTAGAAGTAGTACCCACTTATGTTGCATTTTGATAGGTTATGTGCATGCACTTGGACGAGATTTCACATGTTTATTTTCTGTTGAAAGTGTTTATAAGCATTCACTCCCCATTGTCATAAGACATCTTATATGTAGATTTTCATTTATAATATTCTTTGCACATAGCAAGTACAAGGATATCATAGAGTAAATAACAATTAAAGGAAAATCCAGTAAAGAAAACAATGTGTCCAAAGAATCATGTAGTTGCAAATAATAAAAATGTTTAAAGAACAAAAAGTCCATTTTCAAAGGCAGGAATATGTCAGATGTATATAGGAGTTAATGGAAAACTCCCAGTTAAATTGTTTTTGGGTATCTTTTATTTCTTATTTGTTAATTTAATACACATCAACAATGTATACTGATCATATTCACCCACTATTTTCTCTTTTTGCTTTCTTCAGGTACCCTGAAATTCTTCTTCTGAGTCTCTTCTAAGAATTCCCAGTTTACCCCATGTCCCCTTTATGTTCTCTCCTCTTTTATTAATAACCCACTTAATTAGTGTTGACAGTTGGAATGTTATCTGATCTTAAAACAGGAAACTGGTGACACTGTGATGATGTCATGAGTGTAATGGCTATGAGGTATCCAGAGAGAACATTTCACAGCACTCCTCTCCATTTTCTGGCTCTTTTTCCATGATATTCTGAATCTTGGTACAGGAGTAGTGATGTTGATATATGTGTTCCATTTATACTTGGGCAGTCAGTAGTCACTTATTCCCTGTATTTTCACCATTTATGAATATCTGTATTATCTGGTGGCTACTTCCCAAAGAATGTTCTTTATTTCAGATAGAAGACAACACTATGGATATAAGCACAGCTATTTAGAAGACAGTTTGACAATGTATCATTCAGCAAAACAACGGTGGTAAGTTCCTCCTTGGAGCCTATGACATCACAAGTCATGTTCTTGTGGTCAGGTTTACAGTATTAGACACGAATTTCTTCCTGTGGAGCATGCCTCAAATCCTAACCCAACTTAATCAGTTACCCAATTACCTTCATGCTACTATTGCACCAGTGTGTACATATTGTCTTGCCGGTTGGTAATGGAGGATGCAGAGTTGGAAACAAAGGGAACACTGATGTATTTTCTCGGCCTGTAGCTTGCATAATACATTCTGTCACTGCTGCTAGTTCTGTTGCCTTTTGGGTGTGATGGCTATTCTTGGTTGTCAACTTGACTCCATCTGGCATTAACCAATTCCAAGTGGCTCTGTACACCAGTGAGGAAGTTTTTGAATGAAATCATCTGAAGTGGGAAGACCTACTATTAATCCAAATCTTTTGAGGTGGGAAGCTCCACCTTTAATCTGGACCATAATTTTTGCTGTCATGCTACATTATATAAAGTACATGGAAGAAGGAAGCTTGCTCTCTTTGTCTGCCTGTTCTCTCCATCACTGGAATGTTTATTCCTTCATTGACTTTAGAGCCTACTTCTTTGGAATTCTGGCATATACTGAACACCAGCTAAGACATCCAGCCTTATGAACTGAACAGCAAATGGATTCTTGGAACTTCCATTGGTAGACAGCCATTGATGGACTAGATGAATCACTGATTGTAAGCTATTCTAATAAATCCTGTGTGTGTGTGTGTGTGTGTGTGTGTGTGTGTGTGTGTGTGCGTGTTTTATGTACATTCATTCTATAAGTTCTGTTTTTCTAGTGAATTGTGGTGATTTTTTTTTTTTTTGGTTTTTCGAGACAGGGTTTCTCTGTGTAGCTTTGCGCCTTTCCTGAGACTCACTTGGTAGCCCAGGCTGGCCTTGAACTCACAGAGATCCGCCTGGCTCTGCCTCCCGAGTGCTGGGATTAAAGGCGTGCGCCACCACCACCCGGCTGTGGTGATATTTTATTTGTGCTGAAATGTGATTTTATTTGTATGTTAATAAATAAATTTGCCTGGGGATCAGAGCTAAGAGCAAGCCATTTGGCAGAAGTCCGGTGGTGGTGGCAGCTGCCCTTACTTGAATCACATGGCAGGCAGAGTCTCTGTGTGTTCAAGGACTCAGCTGAGCGATGACCTGAACCTTTAATCCCAGTACCAACCATAGAGACCTGGAGGTCTGTGTAGATGGGCAGTGACAAGGAAATCATGTGGTTGGGTTTAGAGCCAAGGAGAAGGCAGAACAGAAAGGCAATAAAAAGACAGGTCACACAGGAGAAGGTCTCTCTCTCAGGGGAAGGAGGGCAGCAGCTGGTAAGTTAAAGGTTATTCGCTAGTGCTCTGATCTCTTAGGCTTTTAACTCTGTATTTGGCTTTGTGTTTCTTATTTAATAAGACCGTTTAGAAGTTTGTCTACAGCAAACCATATTACAATTTGTCATTGTAGGTAGTCCTTAACTATGTCTCCATCTGGGACTGATTTTCGTGGGACTTCATTTAGCAGTTTTAGATTTTAAGATCTTATAATAAAGCCTTTACTCCATTTGGGATTGTTTTTCTTTCAGTGTAAGATATTGAAAAATAGTTTCATTCTTCTTTTTAAAAATATTTATTTATTTGTTTGTTCCCCTCACCCCCCCCTTTTTTTTTTGGTTTTTCGAGACAGGGTTTCTCTGTGTCACTTTGTGTCTTTCCTGGAACTCACTTGGTAGCCCAGGCTGGCCTCGAACTCACAGAGATCCACCTGGCTCTGCCTCCTGAGTACTGGGATTAAAGGCGTGTGTCATCACCTCCTGGCTTCCCCTTTTTTTAATTAAGAAAATTTTTTCATTCATTTTACTTTCTTCTATGTATAATCATCTAGTTAACCACCAGATTTCAGGTGGTTAAAGCAGCTATTTTCCAAAGTTTCAGTATGACACTTTTCAAAATGAAATTGGTGGATATTGCTGTGTGGGTTTGTTTGTGGCCTCTATTCAATTCTATGATAAAAGTGTTAACTTTAGTAACAAAACAAATCATACTATCAGATCATAATCCAAACTACACTATTCATATCCATGAATATCTGTTGATTAAAAAATTATCAAAAATGCTTGGAAAGTAAATCCTAAAAGTATTTCAAGTTGGATGCTTCTCTCTTTTGTATTATACATTGTAAATAGTGACCACCTTACAAAGGATGACGTGAAAAGCAAGAAAACGTTTCTTGCTTCACAGTGAAACAACCAGAGAAGTGCTGTCTTGACAAGATTGTCATCATCAAGATCAATTATTAGTAACAGTTTTTTTAGTATATGGCAGAATAGTATGATATACCTTTCTCATTTTACAAACAAAGCACTTATACTCAGCAGGTTCATGAGTAAAATACAAAAGAGAGCTACAATAAATATACAAGACCAAACCTCAAACCTATTAAGATCATCCGTAAACTACAATGTCTGCAGAGTATAACAACTAAGGCTGTGAAACTCAAAGCTATAACAGTGTTGTGTCTTAACTAGGGTTTTAGAAAACAAACTAACATTTGGTAAAAATACAATGAAGATGTAATATGAATTTTAGCTAATAACAATTTGTAATTTTTGGTAAATTGTGATATACCTTGCTAATTTAAATGCTATTGATGTAGATTTGAATGTTAGGTAGCTAAGAGAGCTATATAATACTTAAAAGTTTTTTGGAGTGTTCATTGAACCTTTTCTGTAACGTGGCAATCAAAATTTCAAGGGACAAATGCCATGTGTTAAAATTTAGCTCTGCAATTCTAAAGAATTTATTTGTAGTTAAAAATATGAGACTTGTAATCTGGTATATAGATGCTTTATGTCCTAAAATGTTATTTATGTTCAATCTCTACACCACCTGCTTCCAAAAATAGGAATTCAAGTTTCTTGGATTATTATTGCTGCATTTTTTCTGAAAGAGGGGTATAAAATTTATATAGCATTTTTTCAGGATATCCTTTAGTATACTAAAAAAATACCCTTGAACAAAGCTGCAGAAAGTTTCAATGACGTTTTCCGAGCCATAAGTCTTGAAGTAGCCACTGTGAGTGACAGATGAACACAAATTTCTGACTACTAAAAGAGGAGTCATGTTCACAGCACATAAATATTCACTGAGATGGTATCTTTAAATATAACTTGCAAATAATCTCACAGCAAAAAATGTATTTTTATGCTTCCCAGCGGAATTAAAGTGAACTTTTCTCCTTTCCATTTTCTTTGATGAGTTATCACAATGTTGCTTTCAATCTCAGCATCTGCTGTATTGATTTCTGTTTGCAAACACACTTGGCAGTTGTTTCAATTGATTTTATATTGACCTTGAAAGAACGATAAAATTTATGATATATTTAAAAGTTATAAGTTTACTGCTGTTTTCTTCTTACTGATACAGGAAACCAAGAATATGAAGTTCTTAACTGAGCATTGATCATAAGTTGAGGAAACAGAATAACTGGTTTCAGAAAGTACCAGACAAATGGAGCAGAGGACATAAACACCAGCATTCACCAACAAAGTTGTAACTATTCACCATTTTCATCTGTTGGAATAAAATGTAAAAGACAAGACATAAGAAGACTTTGAAGGGTATAATGATAGGGTCTTCTGTACTGTGTGACAGAACTTAAATCGAAAGGATGGAACAAAGTCTTACTTTTTTTTGTGTGTGTGTGAGTTTCTGAATCAAGCACAATGATGCTTCTCCAGATTCATAAATAACGATCAATTAGCACCATATTTTTTAAAAAAAAATAAGAGTTCTAATCAGAATTGGTCAGATAGTCAAAAAGTAGAAAAATATCATTTGTGATGAGAGTTATTAATGATATATGACTTAGAAATAATTCTATAAGATCAATGTTCCTGTTTGGACTGGAGAGTGGTTCCCAAGGCCGACTCCTAGCTACAAGGCAAATACCTTTAAAATTTTTACTTGAGAAATTGGCCATCAATATTATTCAATGGCACATGGAAAAGCTTGGCTTCCTCTATTCCTGATAAAAAATTTAAATATTAAGAATTTATGGCCCTGTGCTTTATTCAACCTTGGTCTCAACAATTCTCGCTCATACAAACCCTCCTTTTTCTCGCCAATTGGACTCCCGGAGCTCCACCCGGGGCCTAGCCGTGGATCTCTGCATCCAGTTCCCTCAGTCATTGGATGGGGTTTCTAGTAGCCAAATGAATGGAAACACATGAACTCTGAACCAATGGCTGAGGGGTCCCCAACTGGTTCAGGCCCTCTGAATAGGTGAGACAGTTGATTGGCTTGATCTGTTTGGGAGGCATCCAGGCAGTGGGACTGGGTCCTGTGCTCAGTGCATGAGTTGGCTGTTTGAAACCCGGGGCTTATGCAGGGACACTTGGCTCAGCCTGGGAGGAGGGGACTGGACCTGCCTGGACTGAGTCTACCAGGTTGATCTCAATCCTCGGGGGTGTCTTTACCCTGGAGGAGGTGGGAATAGGGGGTGGGCTGAGGGGAAGGGGAGGGGGCCGGGCGTGGGGAGAACAAGGGAATCTGTGGCTGATATGTAGAATTAAATTATATTGTAAAATTAAATTAAATTAAAAAAATAATTTATGGCAATATGTTTATGTAGCCATTTGTGCCTACACGTTGTGATTTTTGGGGAGATAAGAATAAATATCTATTCACCTGTGTTAGGGCACACACACACACACACACACACTCACTCACACACACACACAAATAATACAAAACAAAACTCAGGTAAAACAAGTTACTCGACCCAAGTCCCCCTTGGTGAACTGAAGAGATCATTGAGATTACTTAGACTAAAAAGGATCAAAGATCATGGGATACTCAAAGGCATCACCAAAAGTCCCATCACTCTGGAGTTTCCTGACTACTAATCAAATACATCAAATTGTATCTTCTCTTCAGCAAACCTTTGCTGCAACATACCCTTGGGGAGATGGCTTGTGAATCACCATTATGGATTTTGTAGATTCTGAACCTCTTGATGCCAAGTTCTGTTAGCTTTCTTAGCCTCTAATCTCATTAGCTTCTATGGTCTCCCTCTTTCTCCCAAGTGAGATTGTTTCAATTCCAAGGGTAGCTGCTCAATATTTGTATGCTTTCTTGTATTTAATACTCCAACACAATTAAAGGTAAATTGTGAAAAGTTGACTCTACCTTGATCATTGAACTCTACTCAAAATTGACTTGAATACAAATGTTTACATTGAATTTTAATGAAAGATCACATAGATATGAAATACAGATGAAATACATCATAAATAGTTATGTATTTATACAAATTCCTCTAGATACATCTAGTCATAAAAACACATATCACAATATATAGTTGCAAGTATGTGCAGCATTTATTACTGGTTTATAAGTTGATATTTGCTGTATAGCAATAACATTGCAAAGTTTAATAATCTGTAAACTATGTTCACATATAAAAGTTCCTTTTTGATATTCAGGCATAAATATTATAGTCAAATAATAATTTTTCATTGGAAATTAAACTGCTTTTTCCTTTTTTTCTTTTATTGAAAACAGATTTTTTTCCTCATACAATATATCTTAATTATAGGCCCCCTCCCTGTACTCCTTCCAGTTCCTTCCCATCTTCTCTCCCCTCTAGGTCCACTCTCTTTCTCTCTCATTAGAAAAGAACAGGCTTCTAAGGGATAACAACCAAACATGACAAAATAAAATATAGAAAAATGAAGCAAAAACTATCATATCAAAGTTGGACATGGCAACTCAACAGGAGCAGGCACAAGAGTCAGAGACTCACTCATTCTCATAGTCTGGAGTCCCATAAAAATACTAAGCTAGTAGCTATAAAGCTATAATTTATAGACAGAGGACCTGATGCAGACCCATGTAGGCCCAGTGCTTGCTACTTCAGTTTCTGTAAACTCCTTTGCACCTTTCTTAGTTGATTCAGAAGGGCTTGTAATCTTGGTGTTCTCCATCCCTTCTTGCTTTTACAATCTTTCTGCCTCATCTTCTTTGGTATTCTCTGAGCTCAAATGGGAGACCTCCCATTTAGGTTCTATCTCCATATGAAGTCCACCTGTGGGTCTCTGCATCTGTTCCCATCTGCTGCTGGAAGAAGCCTCCCTGATGATGACAGGATAAGGTACTAATTTATGAGTATAGAAGAATATAATTAGAAATCATTTTATTGAAAATTTTTTTAGACCAATAATGTTTGGTTTTACCCTGGGTCTCTGGGCTATCTAGTCTCTGGTTCTAGATTCAAGTAGCATTGGGCATGGGTTTCCTATAGTGAAATGGACCTTAAGTAAAATCAGAAATTCATTGGCTTCCACAAATTCTGTGCCACCATTGCCCTAGCATATTTTACATGTAGGAAAGATTATAGGCCAAAGGTTTTGTGGTGGGGTTTGTGTCCACATTGCTGTTTTGGTAGCCTATAGAGTACCTTCTTACACCAAAAAGACTTTTGGGATATATTTTACCGCCAACTCACAAGAAAGGGGAATAACTATTCATTGATCACATTACTCATAATCTCAAATACAATGATGAACACTTGAATCTAAAATTAATTTGTGTCTGACATTATGTTATTACTTTTTTATTTCCTCTTCACATTCCACCTCTAAACCCATCCCATTTACCCCTGTTCTCTTTCAAATTGATGTTCTCTTTATCTTTAATTGTTTTTATATATGTGTGGTAGGTAATTGTTTGTGTGTGAGTGTATTCCGAAATAAATACATATGAATTCTCCATACAATATTACTTACATGTATATATTTTCATGGCTGATCAACTTTAGATTAAATGGTAATGTATGTGTTTATGATATGGGAGACCAAGAATTAGTGAAACAGCATAACTAATGAAGACAAAATAATGATATTTTTACCTAATAAAAGTTTGACATTTCAGCATTATAATTTTTAAAATATTGCATAAAACTGTCTACTTCTGAGAAAGTGTTTTGTTCATCTGAAAGGAAACTTAGTAGAAATTACACAAGCTCATGTTAATGTGTGTGCAATACAGGGATTGTATGAGAGAAGTCTGGTTGTAAAAAATGAGGAGAATTAAATACAAGGAAGAAAGTATTTCATATACAGGTACTCCTTGCTTTATTCACATGATTAAAATTAGTTACTAAATATTGTAAAGAGCTCAAGCCTATATTATATTGTACATTACACTTCTGTGATCTGTTTAAGGGGTAAGACATAAGTATTTGGATCAAAATATCTGGGTAATGAAATTTTTATAGGCTTGAAACAGAATTTTATAAGCTAGTGTAGTGGTGAGTAGCATAAAAATAGAATTTATAGATTGAATATAATATTATTTACTGGCTTATATAATTGAATTTTTGTAACCAAATATTTAAAATGTAGTTTATATCACAAAGATCTACTAAATTTAATTTATAAAAAAGAACAGGAAGGAAGTAATATTGAAACAGCTAGTCATTTGTTTGTGAAAATATATATAACGTGACTGTTATTCATTAAAGTACTTACGACACTGAAAGATACTTTTATGATCAATTGTGAATTGTGATCAATTATTACTTTTTAAGATTTATTTTTAATTATGGGTGTTTGTGCATGGAATGTTAGTGAAGGTGCTCTTGGAGGCAAGAGGTATCAGATACCTCAGAATCTGGAGTTACAGGCAGTTGTGAGCCACCCCTGTGGGTGCTGGGAACCCGACTGTAATTGTCTACAAAAGTGATATGCACTCTTAACTACTGAAACCTCAATTAAAAAAACACTTTATAAGAACCCATACTAATTTATAAAGTATAAACTCAAACATGTGAAACTGAGTTCCACAGAAACATTAAGAAAAATAGATGAATCTGTTCTGACCTTTGGATTTCCATACCCCTCTATTAGAAAAGACCAATTGACAAGATCATCCCAACACACATTTGAACTTAAAAGAAACCATGCAATGTTTGTTTATTTTTTTAATGAAGGAATTTTTTTATTCATTTTACATACCAATCACAGATCCCTTGTCTTCCCTCTTCCTGCCTCTCCAGCCTTCCCATCCTAACTCATCCCCCATTCCCTCCTCCAACAAGGTAAGAACTCCCTTGGAGAGTCAGCAGAGCCTGATACATTCAGCTGAGGCAGGTCCAAGCCCCTCCCCCTGCATCAAGGCTGTGCAAGGTGTCCCACCATAAGTAGTGGGCTCCAAAAAGCCAACCATGCACCAGAGATGCATCCTGAACCTACTTCCAGGGGGCCGTTTAAGCAGACCAAGCTACAGTTCGCTTATGCAGAGGGCATAGTTGAGTCCCATGGAGGCTCCACAGATATTGGTCTAAAGTTCCTAAATTCCCACTAGTTTGATATGGTTGTCTCTGTAGGTTTTTCCATCATGATCTTGATGACCCTTGCTCATAGAGTCCCTCTTCTCTCTCTTCAACTGGAATCCTGGAGCTTGGCCTGGTGTTTGGCAATGGATCTCTGCATCTGCTTCCATCAGTCACTAGATGAAGGCTCTATCACGACAGGGTATTCACCGATCTGATTACTCATACTGCAACTGACATCAGCATAAAAATCAGTGTTAAAAGAACAGCTTAAAAATTTCAAAAATATTTAGAATTTCATCAGCACAATCCTAAATAAATCAGGCATCAAAGAAATTAATACTGTTTACTGTTTATAAGACTCACTTCTGATTCTCCACCTGAACCAGGTGGTTCACATTCACCTGTAACTCCAAATCTAGGGAATATGATGCTTTTGGTTTCCTTGGAAACTTGCACTCACATGCAAATACACGCAATCAAATCAAATTTGTATAAATGCACAAGAACATGCACATAATTAAAAATAACAGTAATAAAATGAATTATACAAATATATCAATAACAAATAATCTAACTTTCCAAATGTAGATTCCAAAAATTAAATACACTCAAAGATAAAAAAAGCCAAATGTGAATATATTTAAAATAAAATATCAATTGAGATAAGGCAACAAAATAAAAAGCTTTTTATTTCTCCAAAATCCATGACACAAATAAAATTATATAGGAGTCTAAGAAAAAATGAAAAAGCTACAAGTCACCTGTCATAGAAATTAAGGAGGTGTGTATCATTGTAGAACTCAGGAAGACTAACAATAATGAAGTAATATTGCAAGCAAATTTAAAACCATAATTTGGTAAATTATATGGAATGGAAA
The DNA here is from genome assembly GCF_949786415.1 of Peromyscus eremicus. Lineage (NCBI taxonomy): Eukaryota > Metazoa > Chordata > Mammalia > Rodentia > Cricetidae > Peromyscus > Peromyscus eremicus. Next base: position 50,891,076 of record NC_081436.1, read on the forward strand.
TTGTCTTTAAATATGAAGTCTACTCGTTGCTCTCTCTGTGTATGTATCTTTCTCTCTCTTACCTCCCAAACACACACACACACAATATATGTATATGTATGTATGTATGTACGTATATATATATGCACTAAATACATACATTAACATTTGTATATAACTATCAATTTACTAAATAATTGGGTAATTAATAATAAGAGTTTTTCCACAAGTCTAGGCAGTAATTTATCCACATTTTGATGAAAATATTAGATAATGAAATGTTGCAAAAATGTAATTTATATATATATATATATATATATATATATATATATATATAGAGAGAGAGAGAGAGAGAGAGAGAGAGAGAGAGAGAGAAAGTTTGAGATTCAAGGAACAGAACTTTGTTTGCTCTTGGCATCATTTTCCTCTAAGAATTTTCCTCTATTTGAAAGAATTAAAACCATTAGAAAATGCTGATGCTAAGTGATATTCTGATAAAATTTTCTATGATTAATAAAGTTCAGGAAACAATTTTCCCCTAATTTATGTTACTTCCTCAAGTGTTTATCAAAGTGATGAAAAATTATAAAGCTAATGAACCTTTATTCAGTGTATAAAATTGAGCTTGGTCAAATTGTGGGTAATTTAATATCTCTTCTGTCTTTATAGGTATTTAGAGTACAATTTAAAAATAATTAACAAACATTAATCATAACAAAAGTATTAGCATACTTTCTAATAGATTCTTGAAACTAACCTCAATGCAATACATCTATTTACAGTAAATTCATACTTCAATGATTATCTGATTCATGTAAGTTTTAAACCCTTGATCATATCATTCGATTTCAGGTTCAGTGTCTGCCACCATTTATTGTAACGATGGACACAGCAAATCATCCTGATAAATCTCAATTGGTATGTTTTTGAGATTGAAGGAGACAATCTAAGGTGTTCAAAAATAAATTTGTACAATTATTTAAGACACGTTATGAAGACACAGATCATTGTTACATGTTGAAAAAACATTGGGTATCATTTACATAATGACACAATCTCACAAAAAGTATTTCCAAAGTAAATTCGGTTAAATCTCACCAAGAATAAGGAGGAAAATTACTTTTAAAAAAGTCAGATGATATTAGGGAAGTTTTATGTGTATATCTCATTTACTTTTTATAAAAATATTGTGGAAGCTACCTTAAAAATTAATTTCCACAGTGCACTAAGGATTTCCAAGCTTAAAAAAAAAAAGCTATGGTAACAAATTTAATGTGGTTGTTGATGAATTTCCAGGTCCAAAGATAAAGAAAATAATGCAGCACTGAAGGAGGAATGAGGTACATTTTATGTGCAAAGCACTTAGCAATACTTTTTATGTATTATGTGTACCATGTTCATTTTGATGACATCTGACTGGTTTTTGTAAGTCTTTTTGTTACACATTCCTTCCCTTATTATATCCATTTAAATTACTTCATAATTTCAGCTATTTACCAAATATTTCACACATTCATGTAAGGAGTTACTCTATAAAATAATGCATATATACTATTGTAGAACAATAGAATGAAATACCATTAAATACTAATTCATAATACCACTTAGGTATTTTGCAAGATGTCAACTTCTAAAATACATATGTTTCCTTAATATATAGAAGAAAATAGAACAATAGATGATGTCAGTGACTCTAATGTTTATGATGAGACATTCATTCTTTCATGAAAGAACTAGTTTGGAATATTTATCTATGTAATCATTCCTCTATCTATCTATCTTTTCATAATCTATCTACTAGATACAATCATGAAAGATCTTGAAAATTATGTAGCTCATTTCTTAACCTTCATTAATTATAGGGTGATACACATGCTTTACTTGAAGGAAAATAAAGTGTTCACATATTTTCACAGCATAGAAGATTATGATTCAGGTAAAATGGGTATAGAGAGGAGAATATAAGTAATACTTCAGGTACCAAATGTATATTTAACTTTTTTACACACAGAAAAACAACATTTTGCTGACTAGATTATAAAAATAACAATAAATTTACTTTATTATTATCTATGTAGGTGTTTTGTCTGCATGGATGTGTGTGAGCAATTTGTTTGGTTTTGTTTTGTTTTTTCAAAGCAGGGTTTCTCTGTGTAGTTTTGGTGCCTGTCCTGGACCTCACTCTATAGACCAGGCTGGCCTCGAACTCACAGAGATTTGCTTGGCTCTGCCTCCTGAGTGCTAGGATTAAAGGTGTGCGCTACCACTGCCCAGCTGTGTGAGCAATTTTTATGCAATACCCATGGAAGCCAGAGAGGTTTTGGGTCTTCTGGACTGAAACTGGAAATGGTTCTAAGCTTCTCTGTATGTGCTCTCATTTAAAACCGTTTCTGGAAAAGCCATTCAGTGCTCTTAACTAATGAATCATATCTCGAGCCTACAAGAATAATTCTAATAATATTGATATTGAATTTTCCTGACTAAGAATTATGATTATATACATATGCATTCTCATTAATCTTCTTATATTTTAAATATAAATAATATTGGCCTTAACTTTGTTTTAATTCACAAAATGCCAAATAGTTCTTAAATGGCTACCTCAAATTACCTGTGGCATGAGATATCCTAAACTTGAGAAAGGGAGTAAAATGTTGCATGCAAAACAAAAGCAGATGTACAACAAGTGCAAGATAAAGGGAGGGGAAAGAGAATCTAAGAAAGAGTTTTTTAAACACCTAACAAGGAAAATCAGTACTCTGGAACTCTACAAAATATTGCACAATTGCATTTAGATATTATGGTATCTGAAATAGTGACTCCCCAAATGTGTCCTTGTTCTGATCCTCAGGCCGTTCTCCTGTAGAAGAAGTGGATCAAGATAATTCTCATTTAACTAGAAAATTTAAACTCTAGATGTTATATTGGATAATCTGTGCAAAAAAAATATGAAAAGCTGATTCGCCATGGTTGAAGAGGAGGTACGATCACAGTCATGGAGAAGAGTTGGGGTAATTTTTATTTGGAATAAGAATAGTCCATAGAGCAGATTGCACTCCTGGATGAGAATGGAGCACAGGTGTAGAACTAGAGACATCCACTAAGAAAAGCAGGCGGTTTGTAGATGCAGAATTGTGTTCAGCCATGTTAACAACTCATAATGGTTCCCACAACACTTGTTTCAGACATTTGACCTTGAAAATTGCACGATGACTAATCAATGTCAAATTAAGTCATTGACTCAGTGGTAATTTATTACAGAAGCAATGGAAAATGGATATATCTATACTATGCAAATATTAGAAGTAAACAAGGACAATGAGTTCTGTAAATCTATCCATCAAAGGTGAAGTCTAATTAAAGGAGAAGTGGCAAAACAATATCTACTGTCTCTGGAATTTATATATGTGAAAAGCAGTTTCACCCATGTAAGTTAACTAGGGAATGCTGCAAAGTTAATTATATCACTAAAGATGAAACAGCATCAAAACTTAAATACAAGCCCAAAGGTCAAAAGTAGAGTGTCTGTGAGAAGACAGAGGCAGGGAGAAAAGTGATGTTATTGAATTAAAGAACATATGTATTATCTTTAAGACAATTAGCCACTGATTCAGCAATGTATGTAGGTCTACTGGACAGACTAGATGCCATGGCCCAGAACGGGTGAAAATATCTGTGAAGAATATTTTGCTATTAACTTGTCAATGGGATATGAATATTAAGTTATCTCCGAGGGTAAGTATAAAGTCAAAATCCTAAAATTATCTTAATAGTCCTTAAGAAATGTATTTAAAGATTTTAAAAAGTGTGACTTTTTGTAGCAACCAAAAATTTTACATTGAACTTAAAAACTACTTGTATTCTATTTTTGGATTTCTTATCCTGTAGCAAAACTTGTGTCTACATTGGCATGAAGCCAACAGGCTGACTTTAAAGAAGCTTTAGTTATTTCAGAGGTGAAGATGGGAATCTTCCCCCATTTCAGAGATATTTGATATATGGATTGATTACCTTTTCATATTAATGGGATAACTTAATGGCAAAATTCAAAGTTTGACATAAATATGAACTTTTATTTATTTTTTAAACATGAACTTCTATAAATAATTTTATTCACACACATCTGAGTTTAAGTTCATTTTGAATAATGAAAAGACAGAGAAGTGTATGGAGGCCGAAGGATGAAGTCTGCTGGCTTTGTAGCATTCATACCAAAAAACGTTTGCATTCCACCAGTAAATATTTAGTACTACACTTAGCGCAGAGAACTGTTTCAAGAAAAGTAAATGTTGCATAATGTTTAACCGAAAATATTAACTACAAATTTGTATTATATATAAAGCAAAATATAACAACAAAAATAATAGCAAAATTGTATATATGTTAGGAACGAATATTCTAATGAAAAATATGAAAGTTGAAATGATTTTTTGAAAAAAATAGAATGAGCTATATCTGAATAAAGGCCATAAATCACACTGAGATGTCACCAGTGGGGGTTGGAAATGGAAGATGTGCCAGGGATAAAGACAGGAGTATCAGAAAAGGAAAAAAAAAAAAAACACAAAAAACCCACTGCTATTGCCAAGGCAGAAAAGCATCAGCGAGAAGCAGCAACTTAAATTCAATGATAGATATTCAGCTTTTGAAACTACATTCAATTCCACAGTCTTTTCAGGCATACAATAGTCAATTCTAGTTTTGTTGGGAAAATCTTATTAAATGAGAACAGCCTTAAACTCACTAGGAAGCCAACTGGCAATTGAGTTCTGATCCACCTACCTCCACTTCCCAAGTGCTCTACCACACCCTGTGTATGTGATGTAGGGGATTGAACCCAGCGTTTCATTTATGACAAGCAAGCAATCTACCAAATATAAACTAAACTGCATTCTTAGCCCTAAAATTTATTGTAACTAATAATGCAAAACTAAAAAAAAATAAGTTGTTTTAATAGTTATCAAACTATGCCATGAAGTCCCTTGAGAAAGCACAACACAAAGAAATAGAAAGTACACTCAAATCATAAACATTGTAGATATATTATGAATAACTGTCAATCTTGATTATCAATGGGACTTGCAATTATTATCTAATTGATTTTCTGGAAAGTATTAACTGAATGAGGAAGGGCCCTTTGTGGATGTCCCTTCCATGAGCACCCAGATATATAAAAAGGTCTATATCAAGCTGATATCTAGAAAAACAAAAGATATTATATATATAACTATATATATATAATAAATATACACATTTTTATAGATGGTGAATTGCTAGAGTTGCTGACCATCAATAGAGGCTGGGTTCACAGGTGCCTACCTGTGAATAAAATTCATTTTAAAGAACAAGTTAGTTACCTCAGCAGTCCTCATTTTTGCTGAAGGAATGGAAGATTTCTGAGACCACTGATCTTCGTCCTCATTGAATGGCTGAGGGAGCAGGAACTTGATGTCCATGAAGAAATAAAGATGATAAGCAAGCAACACAGTTTTCTTTTCTTTTCTTTTTTTTTCTCAACTCAGTATCTGGGGCACTCATCAGAAAGTATTGCCCACTTCTGGGGAGTCTTTTCCCCACAGTCAGTTCTTCCTGAGAAAGCCATCAGAAAGTCCACAAGGAACACATATCTTAGTTAATTCCAGATCCTGTCAAGTTGACAAGCAAGATTAATGACCAGGATGTCAAAGTAAAACACAATCTCCTCCCTGCCTTAGCCTCTTCCTGAGTGAGTATTTGTGACCTTTGCTGCCATCCTCCACTAACAGCTGACTGAAAATACTTCAGCTTTCTATGCTGACTCAAAACCAATGTCGCCACAGATCATCAGGACTGGACTGGACATGTTGAGTTATCTCTCCATGTGTACTGAACAGTTTCTATGTTCTAAGCTTCTCCAACTTGCAGAAAGCCATTGTTTGGCAACCTAGACCTGTCATATGCGTTTTATTTATTCTGTTGCTCTAGCAATTTGAGTGTTAATGCATTATTGTGTTGTTTTTTGTATTCTTGTATTATGTGAATCTATGTGTGTTTGTGTATATGCATATTGTATATAAAATATAGTTTATATATAATATATATATACACTATAAATATTCAGAGGTTATTATATGTATGATGCTTGTTCAGCCCACCTTGTCACTACATTCTAATAATTTCTGGTAGTGTCCTCTGCTTTCATAACCAATTTTTATTGTTAATTCAAATATCAGTTGGAGAGTTACTTCCTACTGCCTGTATCCTCTTTCATGATAGTGGGTTGTAGACAAGTTTCTAAATTTCTTATTAAATAAGAAACACAAAGCCAAGTACAGGGGTGATAGCTGAAGAGATCAGAGAAATAGCAAATAGCCACCAACTAACCTTAGCTCATCACGTTGCTGTAGCTTCCCAAGCGAGCACCTGGCCCAGTTTCCTGTCTAACCTTTCTGCCTTTATTGCCTTGCTGTTCTGCCTTCTCATTGGCTCTTAACCCAGCTACCTCACTTCCTTGTCACTGCCTGTCTATACAGACCTCCAGGTCTCTATGGTTGGTACTGGGATTAAAGGTGTGTGTCACCACACTTGGCTGTGTCCTTGAACACACAGGGACTCTGTCTGTCATGTGATCAGATTAAGGGCGTGTGCTACCACTGCCTGACTTTTGTTTATGGCTGGCTATATGACTGCTATTCAGCACAAATAAAATATCACCACAGTGGGTAGTCTTGTGATTATTTATTATATGGGTTTCTTTAGTACGTGTTTATGTTTGTGTGCTCTGTGTATTGATTCTGGCACTTTTCAAGTCTGAAATATAATTTAAAAGTACTACAATATTTTCCATTACAATACCTTCACATTTAGATTTAATAATTTGTGTATAAGTATAACTTGAAGTTTTCCAACATCTCTCTTTCTAATGTCTTTATATGCTACAAAGTTTTGTATAAAATTTAAGTTTTACATCATGGATAAGTAATTATGAAAAACCTATGTGAAGTTTGTCTTCTGTAATCTCACTCTTAATATATATTAAATTATATATTTTAAATGAGTATCTATGTTTCATTAGCTTAATAAAATGATATGCATTAATAATCTCATATTAACTTATATGTCATAAAAATTTTAAAAATGTGCAGTCATATTCAAATAAACATGATAGCATATTTGTGCTAAAGTCTGTAGTGGGTTTAAGGCTGTTTTAATTTGAGATGCAGATGGGCACAGCATGGTACCTGAGATTACTATGACTTCCACCAAAACAAAATGTCTACTGACATGAAAATATGAAAATGGTTCTACTTTAGAGGAATTTCTCAACATTGGCCATCTGGAGAAGCAAGACTATTTAAAACTACAGTACCAGAAAAAAATTTCATGTGGCCCTTCAGGTTTGGACATCATAAGGAACATAATCATTGCATTCTCTAACATATGCCAGAAAACAGTAATTGAGAATTAATGAATGAATCCAATTACTTAATTTCCCTAATTGTGAGCAGCTTTGACAAGACTGGGTGCTGCCCTCCCTGTCCATCATAAAAATTAACAGCTTTACACATTTCATCTCTAATATGCAATATAAATATCATCCTTTGAGCCATATTGTTGGAAGCAGAAGTATATCTCCCTGCTTGCATTTCATTACATTGCATTTCTGCAGTGTGCTATGTGCACACCTGCTTCTTTTCTTCTACCATGCTGTTTTATACTTTTGTTATGTTTAGAATTGTTTGTGTGGGAGATCTTTCCATTTTCTGACATCTTCTTCAATTTCTTTTTTCAGAGACTTAAAGTTCTTGTCATATAGGTCCTTCACTTGCTTGGTTAGTGTTACCCCAAGGTATTTTATGTCATTTGTGGCTATAGTAAAGGTGAGTGGGAGATCCCAGCTGGATCAACAACAGAGAGGGAGAACAAGGAATAGGAGACCATGGTAAATGAAGACCACATGAGAATAGGAAGAAACAAAGTACTAGAGAGGCCCACAGAAATCCACAAAGATACCCCCACAACAGACTGCTGGCAATGGTCGAGAGACAGTCCGAATTGACCTACTCTGGTGATGGGATGGCCAAACACCCTAATTGTCGTGCTAGAAACCTCATCCAACTACTGAGGGATCTGGATGCAGAGATCCATGACTAGGCCCCAGGTGGATCTCTGGGAGTCCAATTAGCGAGAATGAGGAGGGTTTATATGAGAGAGAATTGTTGAGACCAAGGTCGGATAAAGCACAGAGACAAATAGCCAAACAAACGGAAACACATGAAATATGAACCAATGGCTGAGAGGTCACCAACTGGATCAGGCCCTCTGAATGGGTGAGACAGTTGATTGGCCTGATCTGTTTGGGAGGCATCCAGGCAGTGGCACCGGGTCCTGTGCTCATTGCATGAGTCGGCTGTTTGAAACCTGGGGCCTATGCAGGGTCCCTTGGCTCGGCCTGGGAGGAGGGGACTGGACCTACCTGGACTGAGTCCACCAGGTTGATCTCAGTCTGTGAGGAAGGCTTTGCCCTGGAGGAGATTGGAATGGGGGGCGGGCTGGGGGGAAGGTGAGGGGGGTGGGAGGGGGGAGAACAAGGGAATCTGTGCCTGCATGTAGAACTTAATTGCATTGCAAAATAAAAATTAAAAAAAAAAAAAAGAATTGTTTGTGTGCTCTGTATATTGATTCTGGCACTCAATGAGTGTCAAGTTAATGAGTGATGAGCTAAGGTTAGTTAGTGGCTACTTGCTATTTCTCTGATCTCTTCAGCTATCACCCCTGTACTTGGCTTTGTGTTTCTTATTTAATAAAAAATTTAGAAACTTGTCTAAATTTAGAATTAATTTCTCTTATTTTCTCCAATGATATTCAATTCCTACAAGTCAACTTCAGACTCTTATTTGAAACCTCATGTCCTCATGACCTTACTTCTAATACTGTGGTTGGCACAGGACAATTGTACTAAAACATAGCATAACATATATTCTGTATGAATTTGACATATGTGGAAGAGGTTTAAAGATAGAATATCAGCACATCAATCTACATCTATCTACTCTCTATCAAATATCCAACCTGGAAACAGATCAAATCAAGAAGAATTCAAGAAAATGCTCACTCTCAGTAACATAATTTTATTTCAATCTAGATAAAAAATATACTTGCTTAGGTGAGGAATTATGTTTAATATATGCTCATTTTTTGTTTCAGTGGCTATATTTTCATCTCACATATAGTAAGAACATGTTAGGTAATTTTTCAGTAATTTTTCTACTTATAAACATATCTTATTATATGCCTTTGATGACCAATTCCTACTCTAGAAAGCTTCACAAACAATATTTTATCCTAGTCATTAAACAGCTGATAAAAATTTCAACAAATACTTGTTTGCATACTGTTTATAACAATTCCTTTCATAGTCTAGACTTGATGTTAACATTTAATAAGATATTGAAATAAAGTCAAGTTTATCTAGTTTAGGGAATGTATCACATTAAACATAATTCTTTGAATAATAAAAATAGATCATTAGTATCACAAAGTTTGAAGACTTTTTATCCCCAAATTATTTGGAACACTGTCAACCAATTCAGGAAAATAACAATGAAATCAGGAGTGTGAGCTGTGAGATTAAATAGTAATAGGATTGATAAAACTAAGGGTAAATTTATAAGATGCATAAAAATTACAAGAAGAAAGAAAATTTTGTAGAAACTGATAAGCATGACAATACAACAATAATAGCCTGAAACATTCCTTTCATGTTAACTACCTCTGATGTGTTTTCAGTTTTGAATCAAAAAGTAAATATGATAGTTTTGAAAATAAGAATCTTAAAAAATGTTTCACATAAAAAAATTAACATTTTTATTTCATTTTGTGATAAAGCAAGTCTTATTTATTATATAGTAGATGTGAATGTGGCTTAAAAGTCATAGGCCTAATGTCTTCATATGTAATTATAAAACCTATTTTCCTCAATCTTTGTACAAGTTTTATAATTTAATTTTCAATTTGTATAGTGAAGTTTTATATTCTTTAGGAGGTGTGGTTGAAGTCATAGCTACTTTGGTACACAATTTGTTTTAAGCAAGCATACATGAAATGAAATTCTTTAGAATTTATTTCCTTTTACAAATATTTTATATGCACTTTTGTGAGCTCATATCATATATGGTTAATTCTAAACACAACAGAAAAATACTTTAAAATTGCTTATTATTCAAATTAAAATGACAAATGACATTAAAAATTTCAATTCCTATTAGAGTCATTTGCTTTAAAAAATAACATTTACTCATTCAATTATAGATCATTAAGATTCACTATTAAAATTACCTAAAATAAATTGATAAAAATTTTCTAATCCAATAATGAAAAGTAAGTTGAGTGATTACAATATTATGAGTATAATTCTGAAGTTATGCCAGTAACTGTGGTATATAGTTAGGGCTAAACAGTGAAAAATGTTTGAAGCATATTAGGTTTAAAAATTTTTTTTTAATGCCGTTTGTTGAAGGAGGGAGGAGGTCTTAAATACAGGCTTACGTGAGAACCACAGAGGGCAGAAGTTCACTACAGATGTTTTACAATCTTGCATCTAAGCTGTTAATGCCCATTATGCAGGATACACATACAAGGAACTTCCCTTAAGCATTCAGGAAGGTGGAACCCACGAGGGAATTAGCATAGGGAGGATATCAAGGTCAAGGTCAGCAAGCAAGGCAACAGTTACCCAAAATGGTGGCCAGGGCCCTACAGGTCCCCCTTTTACTAATAAATGAGCTTCTGACTTAGGTTGCTTGGGACGTCAGCAGGTCACCTTACCCATCATGGAGACGCCTGCCCAGGCCACACAGGTGCTCTGTCTTAGGTTGTTGAGCGCCCTCCAAGTATTACCCGTCTTTGAATACTCATTATCATACAGGCTCAATCATGTGTGAGCTGTAGAGTTATCTGCTGCCAAAGATCTCAAAGTTGTGCTGGGCGTGCAATCTGTGTGTTCAACACAGAAAAGACCAACAGAAGTCCTAACCCACCCATAGCCAATAGGCTAAAGGCAACTGAGCCATTCCCTTCCTTAACGAGCCTTACTGCAAATTGGAGTCCTTGTAAGATGGTATCCCAAAAGCAAATGGAACTTGAGTTTATAAATTTATAATTTTCAAAGCCAATCGTAATGTATATAACTATTGAATTTATCATGCCCAATAGAGTGAAAGATTAACTAACTGTGGTAGCCACTTTTGCTGCCAGGGTCATCATTGTGCTAGCTGTAGTAAGCAATTATGAAGTGGTAATCCCAGAAACAGTAGCGCGGTGGCCGCCTCTGCTATAACAGCAACAACTGCAGCAGCAATGTCAAATTCTCTTCTGGAGTGTGTGGGCATCCACTGGCATGGATAAAACTCCAGGAACACGAACCATCAAGGCCCATTTTTCTTATGATTCTCTAGGAATATGAAGTCCAAAAGAACCATTTGTGGCAGAATAAGTTGTATTGGATTATGATGGCATGTAAAAAAATGAAAGTCAATAATTTTCCATGTAGAGTAGCCCATAATCTCTTATCTCATTACTTGGGAGACCGAGACAGGATGATTGCAAATTCAAGGGCAGTTGGTGATATGTAGTTGACCCTGTCTCAAAACAAAGATATTTGGTTCAGTAATTCCTGTCTGTTATTTCAATACCACGACACCTGAAGCAGAATGCTTACCAGGCATTTTAGGCCAGCATGGGCTACAAAGTAAGTTCCACATCAGGCTGAACTACAGAGTAAGTCCATAAGTCAACATAGACAGCAACAAAAACAAAGAAATCTAACCACCAGCATCATCAATAAAAAAATACAAAATAAAAAACAAAAACAAGAACATTATTAGAGCTACTAAAAAGCTAGGATAAATACACTTAAACATTTTCAACTGTATTGTTGATTATTTTTGTGTTTGTGTGTTTTTTTTTTCAATTTAATTTCTTGATTTGGTCAACCAAAGTGAAGTCCTTTTGCATTCTAAGTGCTTAAGTACTCTAAAATTTTGCAGCAGCTTAGATTCCCCAGTATTGAGTACATAAACTCTCTTTGTCTCTACTTCAATGCCAACAGTATTATCGTTAGGTCACAGAGACTGAGTAAATGATTCTAGCAACCTCCTTCCTCCTATCCTTGGACAGAGACATCAGATTACTGGCTGTCATTCACACCGACACTGTTATCACATTTCAGGAACAGAACTGAAGAACCCAGCAATTCCCTAATGTTGACCTGTATTACAATGCAGAATATATTTGTAACTATCTACGCTTTCATTAATCTTGGTGATACAGCCAAATATTTAACTTTAACATGACTAATGAATAAGGAAGAAAACATAAATCTGACATTAATTTTAACTTTAATTTATAATTAAAAAATAAAAAATTTATATTTTGCATAAAATATGACAATTACTTCCAGTATTTATACAATCTGATATCTATTAATAATATATAAATAAATAAATAATAGTATTTACATAACGCAGAGAGTAAAATTGAAATTCCTTTGACTAGCACACCTTAGCCACAGTACTGGCTGGCATGAATTGGATAATATAGTATCATACGATACACAAATGTGATGAAATACCAGTGAACTGGTAGTTAGCAGGGAACTCTGGATTGAGAAATTAAACATCAGCATCATGGCATGATATAATTTTACCTCTATTTTTCTTTTAACCATGTTGGCTGAGACAATAAGTACTTGGAACTAGTAGAGATAAATCAAATTCCTTTGTTTCACATTAAATACTAGAAATCAACTATAATAACAACAACTTTCTATATCAGATTGAAGAATGTTAATGGAGAAAGATTTTATTCTTCCAAAAATGGTGATCTCCCATGGTGGCATAGAAAACCTGACAAAAGAATCAATCATAATCTGATTCAAATGTTTACAAAGAAAGAAATCATAAAAAAGTGAAATTCTTCAGATCGGATTCTATATGTCTTTCTATTTTCCTTATGAACATTTACCAAAATTATTTATTTATGGAGAAATACAAAATTAAGATTAGAAAGAAAGTTACAAATACCAATGCTGAATTAATAAAGAAACATAATATTTCCCAGTTCTTAGGAAAAGGAAGGCTGAAATACAATTCTGTAATGGGTATATAAATAATAATACAACTTGAAATAATTATTAAGATGAACTGGGGATTTTTCTCATTGCTATTCCAAAATTCTTGTGAAGTGAAAAAAAAGATGTATTTTTGGTTCAGAGTTTAAAGGAGGGGTAAAAAACCTATGTTTTAGGAGACACAGAATGCAGCATGAAGGTTGTCTGTTAACTGGACATTTTGTCCTGTCAGGGAGCAGAATGCAAGTACTCATTTCACTTCCTTGTAATAATTCAGCCCCAAGCTGCAATCAATGGTATGGTGCCACTCACAGTCAAAGTGGGTCTTTCCTCCTCACTTAAGTCTTTCTGAGACCACTCTCACATACTTGCCTAAGGTGTGTGTCCTTGCTGATTCTAAATTCTAACAAGTTAACAAGATGTCATCCTAAATGCCACTGAGAAAATAATTTATAGAAACCTTTTCTATACTCTCAATATTTGTGATGAATTAGAAAGTTAACTCAAACTGAAGATAATAAAGTAGACAAATGAAAAATTTAGAGGATGGGAAATAACAGAAATGCACAAAAGCACACAGACTGTAAGCTGTAAGGTAAGCAACATGAAGAAAATGTGTTGTATAAACAAAGAACTGGGGTACAAAAATATGATCAGTCTCTATAGTCCATTAGACTCGGGTAGTTTATTCAGTATTGACTTTGCATTTGACCTTTGTAAAAAAAATAACTATATAGATAAATGTGTATTCCACCATTATTTCTGAAATATTTCAACGAGTAAGTTATCAATCACTGCTTGATTATTTAAATTGCTTTCATACCTACTAACAGTCTGAGGTGTCAGTAAAAATACAAGCAAGGCAGAATTTCACATTGTTGATAAAATATGTATAACATTTAACTCTTAAGAGAATTTCATACTCAAAATATAATATATTGCTTATAGATTTTGTGGAATTTTATCAAATTTAAATATATGATTATTACTGAAAGAAACAAGATATTGCCATTACTACTATTTGGAAGAGCACTTGCTTTTATTTTTATAGTCATAAACATCTTTGAAATAATTAGTCTGGAGCTGGAAATGAACTTATAGTAGAACTTATAATACATAATCATTTCATGATATCTTTAAAAATTCAAATGCTAAATGTGTATATATAAATTTCTGGTTTAATCATAAATCTAGTTATGGCATAATTGAGAATTTAGGCTTCATAATATTTACATTAAAATATATTTTTGTGGAATTCTTAGCATTGTGTATGAACATTTCAAGAAATAGCCGTATACATAATTTGTGAGATATTCTGAGGCTGAAAGGTAAAATATCAACCTCATAATTTCACATTTCATTTTCAGGAAGAGAAAAAAACTTTAATAATTCAATTTAATGTGTATAGAACACTCATTTCAGAATATAGATTATAAATAAGAGAAGAAAATTGTTAAAGAGAAGTAATAAACTTTCTTAAAGTGTAAATTTCAAAACATTAAATTTTAAAAAGACGCACTAAGAAAAATTATTGCTTACTGATTTCATTATTCATCAGGCTAAATTTTAAAGAAAATATCATCATATGAGTCTAAAACAGGTGATTTTTATGAATGCAAATTATACTTCAGTAAAGAGATCTAAAAATTGCTGCTTTAGATTGTCAAACATTGAAATTAAAACATTTTAAGAGATTTGACTCTTTCTAATCCTGCTTTCCAATTTCCTTAAAGAAAAACATAAAATATTTTCCTGTTGGAAATAATGTATATGAATAAGATAAATATTCTACTGAGAATATTTTTCCTGTTGCAAATAATTGTGTGAATACAGGTAGATATTCTACCAAGAGTGTTGATAAATTATTTTCTTGTTAATTTTAGATGAAATTGTTATACTAAAATTTGTGATGACACCGTAAAATGAGAGTTTATTAACTTCCTTACATTTGTTTGTACATAATAGATTACAGTAATAATTTTTAAATAATTTTATTTTATAATTTATTTAATTTTACACATCAGCCACAGATTCCCCTGTCCTTCCTTCTCCCAACCTCCAGCCTTCCCCCTCAATCCAGCCCCCCATTCCCACCTCCTCCAAGGCAAGGTCTCCCCTGGGGAGTCAGCCCAGCCTGGTAGATTCAGTTGAGGCAGGTCCAGTCCCCTCCTCCCTTCACACAGGCTGAGCAAAGTATCTCAGCATAGACCCTAGGTTCCAAAAAGCCAGCTCATGCACCAAGGACAGGTCCCGGTCCCATTGCCTGGGGGCCTCCTAAACAGTTCAAGCTAATCAACTGTCTCACTTATCCAGAGGGTCTGGTCCAGTTCCATGGGGGTTCCTCAGCTACTGGTTCTCGGTTCATGTGTTTCCACTAGTTTGGCTATTTGTCCCTGTGCTTTTTCCAATCATGCTCTCAATATCTCTTGCTCATATAATCTCTCCTCTCTCTCTTGTCGATTGGACTCCTGGAGCTCCACCTGGGGCTTGGCCGTGGTTCTCTGAATCTGCTTCCATCATTCTCTGGATGAGAGTTCTATCATGACAGGGTGTTTGGTCATATCATGACAGGGTATTTGGTCATCTGATCACCAGAGTAGATCAGCTCAGGCACTCTCTTGACCATTGCCAGCAGTCTATAGTGGAGTTATCTTTGTGGATTTCTGGGGATAAATTTTTAATTAAAGTTTTTTTGTGTGTGTCTTTTATATGGAGAAGTATTTTGCTTGCATGTATGTCTGTTGCTCTTGTGTGTGCCAACTGCTCTTGGAAGTCAAAAAAGGGTGGTGTCTCCTCTGGTACTGGAGTTACAGTCAGTGGTGCGCCATCATGTGGTGGCTGGGAATAGAAACAAGGTCATCTGTGGACCAAGTGATTTGAAACATGAAGCCATCACTCCAGCACCCTCAGAGTAAAAATTTAACTCAGTCATTATATATTGATTCTTTAGATACAATGTTAATTTGATTGTTACTTAATTCAAGTAATACGTACTGACATTATTGTAAATGCAACATATACAGATGGTGAACTTTTACAGGAAATTTCTGATTTTGATCAGAAAGATGGCTCTGCACAGACAAAAGATGGCTGCAAAACGCTGATGACATAGATTGAACTCCTGAAATAAAAATGGAAGGAGAGAATCCAGCCCCTGAAAGTTGTCCTCTTTATTCAACACAAGTGATGCGGAATAATGTGTACTGTCTTTAGCTTACAGTCTCTCTGTCTCTCTACCTCTTTCTCTCTCCCTAAAACACACATGCTAAAAATAATAAATACAACTTAAAAATAAATTTCTTAGCAGTTTATGAAATTGATATGTCCATATTTTGATGTGCTTACCTATATCACAATTACTTAACTTCTCATTTTAACTTCATAAGGTAAACTCACTTTCTCTATTTTTCTCAAGCATAAAGGAAACAAAATTATCAGTAGCTATACCAATGTGATACTGTCTAGTCAGACACACGGTGATTATTTGGTTTATCAACACTTCTATTTTCTAACTCCTTTCCTACTAATTCACATATTAAGCTTTTCACAAGCTAGGTATTTTGAGACTACTGACTGAACTATCCATTCCTCAACAACCATTTTCAAACAATTTTAAAATATATTTATCAACCTTAGGGGAACAATGTTTATTTCCTAATTTCTCTTCAACTTTTTTTTTTTACACAACATCTCTTTTCTTCTTGATTCCTTTGTGGAGAAAATATTCTAAAGAGTCCTCTTTACTCCCCTCTTTCATATATCACCCCAGTCACTTGGAGTCTACATCAATTGAGCAACTATGTTTATACAAGCAAATTCAAATACAAGTGCTCGTCTTCTTTCGTTGAATCTCAAAAAGGTTTTGGCACAGGTGGTGATGCTTATGTCTGTTTGTTTGTTTTAATTATTTTTTCTTTTGGATCTCATTGTAGCTTTTGAGTAGGTACTTGAGGTATATAATAAAAGCCTTCATTTTTCAGAATTCACCACAAAAGTTTTTTTTTTTTTTTTTAGAGTTCAACCTAAAATATAGTAGCATCACCACATAGAGCTTAAAAATTGAAACAAGAAATAGGATTTTTTTTTTTGCCATTTTAAAGATCTTGCCTACTAGAAAATGTCTGCCAATGTGTTAGATGTTAGATCGCAATTCAAAGTATGCTGTCCCTGAAGCTCAACAATCAATATCTCTGCCTTCAAAGAGCCATCTTTGTATGCAAGGGAATGAACTGGCTGCAAAGCCGGAAGCATGGCACAGTTGCCATTGGATTTCTTTATTTTCACATTCCCATAACTTGCTCTCACTCAGTCTTTCATTTATCACCATGAGTTTCCGTTAAAATAGAAAGAGGGACAGGCCTCTGGGGACGGGTTACCCAGCAATTATTTCAAGGCTTTC
Source organism: Peromyscus eremicus (assembly GCF_949786415.1). NCBI lineage: Eukaryota > Metazoa > Chordata > Mammalia > Rodentia > Cricetidae > Peromyscus > Peromyscus eremicus. The sequence continues at coordinate 50,908,562 of NC_081436.1, forward strand.
TAGGTAGAATGGGGTAGGCTTCCTCTAAGGGTGTTATTCTGTGTAAATCAGGTGTATGCAATTCTCCTTCATGGTTTTCAATTACATCATATTTTTATTTCAAAAGGTGAATACATAGGAAGTAAAGAAGTTACATTTCAAAATAAAATGCACATGAAAGGCGTAATGTATTAATGAGTACTTTTCTATTTTGCTTAGTTTTCTCTGTCTCATGTGAAGTATGAGAACTATATTTTTCAGTAATACTCTCTTTAGTACCATTATAAGAGTATCTGACATTTTATTTCCTTTTTATTCAAATTTTTTGAGTGAAATAAGATCCATTGTTTGAGCCATGCTATCTCTCCTTATTTCAGGTCATTCAGTTTTATTGCTGAAGTTGCTTTCACAATCTATATACTATATTGGTAGACCTATTATGTATTAGTTGCCTTCTTGAAGAATGCCTACTGATGAGCATATTTAGAGTTAATTCAAATTTCAGTTTCATCTTTGTTAGAGTTTGTTAGTGCATAATAAAAAACACAATGGTTATGATAAGTTTGATAAGCCTAATGAACCCTTTTTATCTCCTGATGACCTTGAAGTTATCCTAAATTACTTTACTTGAGGGGGCATGTCAATAGAAATAAGAACAATAATTGACCTTATGGACCATTTCTAGTGAAGCACCAATCAGATCATTCTATAAATTTTGAATGTCTTTTTATTACCCTAAGTGAAATCAATAAACAAATTAATTCTTTTTCTTTACTTTTTCACTAACTTCTAGAAGCAGGTCACACTAGCTGAATAAAGATTTTCTTCAGAAAAAAATATAGCCCAATAAAGTAGCATTTCCTAAGTATCAAGCATAATACCTACTATATATTATAGGCACTACAAACATCTTTTCCATCTTACTGATGTTTTTCAGTTCTTATCCTCCCACAAGAATGGGCAAAGAGACTTTAGTGAGTTATGTTTATGTAATGTCGAGAAAGAAAAACACAAGGTTATCCATAGGATGTGTAATAAAATCTACTCTATTTTCTCAATAGCGAATGTTGGATTTTCATGTACTCTGGAAAGTATTTTTTAGTATTAAGAAAATTTTTATTCATTTTACATACCAATTACAGATCCCCCTCTTCCCTCCTCCCACCCCTCCAGCCTTCCCCTCCCAACCACCCCATTCCCTCCTACAAGACTGTAAGGCCTCCCACGGGGAGTCAGCAAAGCCTGGTACATTCAATAGAGGCAGATCCAAGCCCTTCCCCTGCCTCAAGGCTCTGCGAGGTGTCCCATCATAGGTAGTGGGCTCCAAAAAGCCAGCTCATACACCAAGGATAGATCCTAATCCTAATGCCAGGGGGTCCCTTAAACAGATCAAGCTACACAACGGTCTCACTTTTGCAGAGGATCTAGTCAGAAAGTCTATTAGTTAGCATTGCTGAAATTAAAATAGAATTGAAAAATGAAAAATTGTCAGCAATGTGTTTTATGTTTCTGTTCACAAATACGCCTCTTTCATTTATTAAAAAAAGTACAGTAAATAATCCATTTGATATTGAATTTTTTATACATGATTTTGAAGATAAAAATATAGTCAAAAATGGAGACTGAGAAAATTTTAGTATATTGTTGCTATACAAGCATATTGGGAAAAAAGAGAGAAACTGATCCTGAGATCATAGTGGACCCAGGCTACCAAAGCTGAAGGAGCAGTACTATGCAACACTTCCTGGAAGAAAGTTGCTTCAGAGAGAAGCAGTTCTGGAGCACGTGAGCTGCCTGTGATTGCCGGCTTTGGATGTAAGATGGCCGTTCTCTAGAGAAACAGCAGGATTCAGAGAAGAAAGCAAGCAAATCTACTCAGACTATTTTTATGACCAAATTCTTCACTAACTGAACCTCAATGAAAGTTAGAAATCACAACCGAGACCTCCATATCGTCGTTCCGGATCATGCCTCTGGTGCTGCAAGAAAGGTGGAGAGAAGACCTAGACTTGCACATAGAAAACACTTTGCATGATTTTTTTTTTTTTTGGGAGGGATCATGGATTCAATTTTTACTCTATAGCTGTTTCCTTTATCTGAAGAATTTAAAGCTCAGCACTTGTAAGAGCTGCGTTTTCTAAGTTTTCAAAGAGGGCATTATGTATGTAAATATATGCACACACAACTACATGTAGAAATAATATATTGAACTGATAAAAAATAAATTCAATGTCCTAATATTGAAGAAAGTAATTGCAGAAAGTAAAGATGGAGAAACAACAGAGTAAAATAATGAAACACTTGTCATATTAATATAAAATTATATTTATTTTGATATGATTATTCTTGGTATATAAAAATGTATATATGCATATCTATGTGTATATATGCACGTTTTCATTTCCAAACCTTATTTTTAATCATCATCATGATTACTGTCATTGATAGAGATTTTATAATTTATAATATCGTAAGTATACAATTAGCTTAAATCTTTAAGAACATTTCTATTTTCCTATAGAACTAAAGATATAATATATAACATAGTTTGTTTTTTAAAAAGCTCCATTTCATATGTAAATTAAATGGTAAATTTAATTATATTTTTGGGTATTGTTCAAAGATTTTTTTTAAAATTTGAGATAGTTGATATAATGGTTTGGTTGCATGTTTTCCTATTTCCACATACTTGCTTTCCACTGCTGGAAGAGGTGCTTTCTCTCATTACTGTTAATATTTGTTATGTGAATAGATTTTTCTTAGACCTGGGACCAGAGTTATTGAAGCTCTTGTAGTTTTGATTCAGTTCTGTATAGGAACCTCAATGTCTGTCACAGATTGATGAAATGGGAAGGAAGGAAAAACCTGTAGCCATGTTCTATCTCTACCAATGGGCACAAGTGAGTTAGCTATATTTGGGAATTGTTAAAGGAAAATAATTCAGTTTTTCTCCATGTTCTTCCCCTAGATGGCATCTAAACATTAGAGTGACTGGCACTTGGGCTTAAGATTAGTCTTCTACACAGTATTCAGCCTTTGTAATTTTCTAGTCTCATGGAACTGTGTGAAACAGTTTACAAACATGGAGTTTTTTTTTTTCTAACCAAATTCAAATTCAGTATTATGGTCTCCCCCATGTTATCAAGCCATTAACACCATATGCTCCACATAATATAAAAAATATTTTATTTATTTATCCATCTTCTGTAATTGTACCTGCATGCTTACATTTCCTAAGGGGACATAAAGAGCCTGGATCTTGGAGTGAATCTTTCCTGATTTGACATCTTCAGCCCACTAGACAGCCAATAATGCCAATGCTGTCTACTTACATTAAGACTTTGGCTACTTCTCACATTTGTCATAGCACCTAAAACTAACCACATCATGACTTGCCCAAATAATAGGACTCCTTGATGCTATTATTGCACACAGAAGCTATACTCAGTACCTAGAATATTTTCTTAAAACCTTAAAGAAGTTTGCAATACTGCAGACATAGGAACACAGAGGCATCGTTCCTCTCACAAGCAAATATTTTACATGTCAAGTTAGTGGGAATTACCAGTAAATATATTTCTTTTCTTTGCAGCTATCAGTTATTACCTCATCTAGGGAAGACAGGTCAATCTCACATTGGATGGTATTCACAGTGGAGACCTCACTTCCGAGGACAATCTCATCCTTGCTCTTCTGCAAAGGAAAGGTAGAAGAGGAACTTTCTCGGTTAAGGAAATTAATTCTTTTGTTTGGTGTGTATGTGAAGTGTGTGTGAGCCCCTAAACCTTTATTTGCTTGATTTTCAAATGAATCCCTCTTCTGAAACAAAATAGGCTGTGCTGTGTTCCTTTAAACTATGCATACCAAGATTAAAAACAGACCATGAGAAAAGTGTTTTACTCTGTTTTGCTCAGCTTCATTGAGTCCGCTTGAGTTCTGGCATGTGATAGGTGGAAATGAGTTTCATTGCTGGAAGTACAATGGGGACGATGTTCAGTGGTCTTTCCCTGAGTTTTGCTTCAACATGTGGGTTGTAGTCAAGCAGTTTGCTGGCAATTGTGTTTTCTGGGATGGATCCCAGGTCATCATGCCTGCAAGCAGAGTGATCTGCTGGCACTGGAGTGTTTGTGTGTGGTTTCATTTTCACTTGTGTGTTTTCTATTTTGGTGTGTGTGTGTGTGTGTGTGTGTGTGTGTGTGTGTGTGTGTGTGTGTATTAATGCTGATACATTTACAGTCAAAACATACATCACAGGGCCACTGAGAGGGCTATTCTGCTAAAGACACGTGCCAGCATGACTGACAAGTCCAGTTTTAACCCTGAGTGTCAAATGGTGAGAGGAGAGAACCGACTCCTATAAATTATCCTTGGACCTCCACAGGTCTGCTGTGGCACACAGGTTTCTTGCCTTCCCCCATGCACCAAATACATTGAGACCAGGGTGTCCTTGACCTCCCAGAGACCAGCATGCCTCTGCATCATGAGTGCAAGGATTAGAGGAGTGTACCAACATGCCAAGCCTCCTATTCATGGTCTTCCTGCCTATAAGTTCTCTGCATTTCAAAGTGTCAAACTGGCAGGCTGATGAGGCCTAGGGTCCAAAATCTTAGCAAACACCCTGAGGCTGACTCATTATTTCTACTAATGACATCTTGGCCTATGCTTATGATCAGGTGCATAACAAGCATATTCATTCTGGGGGATGGATAGATGATTCAGCAGTGTATACCACTCTTTGCTCTGGCAGAGGCCCTGGGTTTGACTCACAGCACACACATCTTGGCTGACAACCATCTGGAACTGCATTTCCAGGGGATCCAAAGCACTCCTGGGTGTCTGTGGGCAGGCCACACACAGAGTGCACAGAAAGAATGAATGCAAAATATTTTGACCCCTAAAATAAATCCACTGAAGACATACAAGTATGTTGGGTACGTTCCTGTTGACATTAGCTACTGCATGATTCTCTACTATTTATTGTCTTCATTTGTTTGTGTTTATTATTAAATTTATTAAAAAAAAAAAAAAAAACCTTAAAGAAAATTTTTAATAAAATTTTTTATTAGTGAAATTTAAGGAAAAAGTCAAATCTAGTACAGTTACTTAAAGTGTTTGTGAGGCAATGTCTTGTTCATTGTCAATTCACACAAAAATAAACTTACTTAAGTGTGATGGTGCACAATGAAAACCTGAGACTTCTTGCTTCAAAATCAGGAAAAAATATGATGAAAGTATTTCATTAAAAGCTAAACCATCATTTCTGAGTCAGACTTTCAATTTTGCTCTGTTTTGATAATGAATGTCATTCTAAGCAATAATTAAAAATTTAAATTATTACATGTTTTGTTGTCCAAATTTATAACGTACAGTGCCAGTTATAATTCAAATTAAAATATACTAAATCATGTGCATAAACATTGAAATTATGCATTGACATATTTTGCCTGTTAATTAATGCCATTCTAAGTAGTAATTTAAAAATTTAATTATTGCATACGTTTTGCTGTCCATCTTCATATTTTAAAAATGCTAGTTTTAATTCAAATATAAAAGTATTAAGTCATGTGCAGAATACTAAAATTACACAAATTATATTTTATAGTACGTAGCTGAATACATATTTCAATTCTTCACCAATAGTGAAAACACACAAACACACACACACACACACACACACACACAGAATAAAAATAACTCAAATGTTTATATCTCATTTTTATATCCACCTATTTGTATCCACTCTATCACATTATCTTATTATCTTCATGTAACACATTGAGAAAAAAACTGAGAACTCCTTGAGTAGTAAAGATCTTACATCATAGCCTTTAAAATTCCACTTCTTACCCCCAAAATATTATATAACATCACTGTACACAATTTCTCTTATGGATGGTATTTTTTTATTAAGAAAATTTTTTATTCATTTTACACACCAATCAAATATCCCCCTCTTACCTCCTCTAGCATCCCCAAGCCTCCCCCTCTCAACCCACCCTGCACTCCCCCACACAAGAAGGCAAAAGCAAGGCCTCCCATGGGGAGGCACATCCAGTAGAGGCAAGTCCAAGCCCTTCCTCCTGCCTCAATGCTGCATGAGATGTCCCATCACAGGTAGTGGGCTCCAAAAAGCCCACTCATGCACCAGGGATGGATTCTGATTCTACTGCCATGGGGCTGCCCATGCAGATCAAGCTACACAATTGTCTCGCCATTGATCCAACTTTCATGAGTTCCCTCTAGTTTAGTTTGGTTGTCCTTGCATGTTTACCCATCATGATCCTGATGCACGTGCTCATAGAATCCCTCTTCTCTCTCTTTGACTAGACTTCTGGAGCTCTGTCTGGTGTTTGGTTGTGAATCTCTGCATCTGCTTCCATAGGTCATTGGAGAAAAGCTCTATGATGACAAGGGTATTCACTGATCTGATCACTGAGGTAAGCCAGTTCAGTTCAGGCACCCTGTCTACTATTTCTAGTAGTCCAAGCTAGGGTCATCCTTGGGGATTCCTGGCAACTTCTCTAGGACCAGGTTTCTTTCTATCTCCATGATATCTCCCTCTATCATGGTATCTCTTTCATTGCTTTCCCACTCTATCTCTGTTCCAGCTTGACCATCCCATTCCCTTATGTTCTCATCCCCTATCCCCTACCCTCCATTTCTCACTCCTCACCCCCAGTTTACTCATGGAGATCTTATCTATTTCCCCTTCCCAGGGTGATTCATGCATCCCTCTTTGGATCTTCCTTGTTAGCTAGCTTCTCTGGAATTGTGGGTTGTTGTCTGGTTGATGGACGGTATTTTATAGAATACATTGAATTTTAACCTATTACTTAGTTCTTACTACAAATCAAGCTCTACAAAGTGATTGTAGTTTGTTTTGACTTGTGCTGTTTCTTGATGGCTGTGGTTCTCAATCTTCTTAATGCTGCAGCCCTTCAATATGGTTCCTCACGTTGTAGTGACCCCAACTATAAAATTATTTTTGTTGCTACTTCATAACTGTAATTTTGTTAATGTTATGAATCATAATGTAAATATCTGTGTTTTCTGATGGTCTTAGGTGACCCCTGTGTAAGGGGTGTCTGATTCCACATAGGTCTGTGACCTACAGATTGGGAATCACTGCTCTAGAGCACGAGATTCTTATTAATAAATGTATAGTATCTAATAAGTGCATATTTGTTTAATTTAATAATGTCTTATATTTGGGTCAATACTAAATTGGAATTTTAAAAATGAAAAAAGTACAACTGAGAGACAAAATAGGAATGGGATCTACCCTTCTATATTTTAGGCAAGACAGAAGCAGTGTATATAAGTGTAAGCCCCTGAGTTATACTGTGCTTTAACACTGACAAATTACACTATGTCCCAGGCTAACCAAGAGTGCTGTGCCACATCACTGTCCACATTTGATAAATTATGAAGTTTTCTGACTATCAGCCACTCCCTTTAGAAGTGTTGACTCAGTTCTATGAATTCTCTGGTAAGCAGAGATTTCCAATTGTCTATTGTTTGATCTCTTTTAAGTCATCATACTAAATTAAACTACAATGGTGCCTATATACTGGTTTTGTTTACTTTACTCATGATGTACACAGGAAAATGCCATTGCTGAACATGAGCTTGAATCACATGCTCATGCTGTCTTTTTGCTGACTTATGTCAATGGCACCAGGTTCAGACTGTAGAAGGGCTTCATGAATTGCAATTTTTCCACTTGCAATTATTTTTCACCTGAGAAATTTTGTGTGACTGCAGACATGCCATTCTTTAAGATAGGGATGTAAATCAAATATTTACTGATAGCAAATTGAAAGAAATTTATTTTAAAATGATTCCATGGTATATATAAATTTACAATGTATCAAATAAAAGCAAGATGCTCACTAATGACATTAATGTGTTTAATTACTTCTACATGAACAAGTGAATCTTGGGATAATATGTGATATTACATTACACACAGCATCTTCAAAGTTTTCAAGTTTGATTTTTTTAAAAAAATTAAAATCCATCATTACTGAAAATGCTATCTAAATGAATATGCTTTACAAAATAACAGAAGTATGTCTAGATAATTTCAGAAGCGGTTTGAAATTCTGTCCTAATTGGGAAATTGTTCTAATTGCCCAGTAAATAGATTTTTTCCAGTTTTGAAATTTTCATAGGAAAGTCAAGTCAGCAGCACCAGCATCAATTTTTAAAGTCAAATATTTCCTAACGGTGCAATTCTAATGCAATCTGAAGAAACACTAACCTGATACTTACTTTCTGAGTAGTAACTGTCAGAAAGTGTTAAAAAAGACTCAGTTCTGTGATGGCAGATACTTCCCATGTACAGTGAAAACACTGGAATTCAGATATTCAAAAGGCTTAAATGAGCTGTGGTGTTTTGGGAAGCATGTTAAACATCATACAGTGTGAGAGTATGGACAGTGTCAAGTATATATTTTGTGGGTTCAGAGACAAGGCTGTAGAGATTTCTTGATGGAACACAAACATGTGAGACATAAGAGAAATATATAAAGTGCTGTAAAAGGCTGTGCCTCACAATTTGAGAAGCAGTGGCTACAGTATTAAAATTGTTGATCATTCATCCCTGAATAGCTAAAGTCACCACATTGGATGGTTACCCTGCCACATTACACACTGAGTATCTGTTTAAAGAATCTGTCCAAGCAATGGTCTCCAATTGACATGGTGTTGATACACTCTCATAGGTTGGTCTTCTGTTATTGACACAACAGAAAGAGGCAGACAACACACAATTAATCTTTTAACAATTGCTTGGAATGCCATATGTCCTCATGCACAAGACGAATATGATGCCAATGTTAAGAGTTAAAACTTTTAAACAATATTTGCAACTTAAGATTTGAAATGGGGGGCTACAAAGATGGCTAAGTGGTTAAGAATGATTGTTGTTTTTTACAGACTACCAGGGTTCTGTTGCCAGCAATCACAACAGGTAGCTCATGCCTGGCTATAACTCTAGTTCCATGGGTTCTAATGCCATATTATGGCCTCTGTGGACACCTGTGTATACAAAGTATATGTAAATTAATGCAGACACACAGGCATATACATTAAAATTAAATATTTAACAAGTAAGATTTCAAATTAATTAATGGTAGGAAGATGTGCCATTCCAAATTTGTACTAGGAGTATCCTAACAATATTTTTAGATGACACAAAATTTTGTATATACACACACACACACACACACACACACACACACAATTAAGGTAATTCTTGTGATAGTAGCAATCATTGAGAGAGTTGTTGAAAGTCAGCTTCATAGATAACAAAATGAATGGTCCAGTATCATTATAGTGATGTAACTGCCCCTAAAGAGATGTAGGTTGTACATGGATAAAAATGAAGTGATGACTAAGGAGTATGCTGCTTTTTCACTCGAACTGTTTATTGGATAATTAGCACTACCTGTCTTTCTACTCAGTAGACCCTATATTTACTTCTAAGTCATTATTCCACAGATGTACTCCTAATATATATTTAATGAAATGATTTTAATAAAATGGTTTGCATAAATAGGAGTTCTACTAAATTAATAGAAACATTTCCTTTTTTCTGATATGGACAGAATTCGGGAATGGTCTTTGTAGGATATGTATGGAGAAGTCAATGGAGTTCAATTTTGGTGGTCTGTGTTGCTAGAAATTGTGTGCCCCAGTTGACATCCATGCTATATAATCATAAATACAGGTAAGTCACATAAATCTTATTTTGTATTTACCTACATCTAGGATCCAATTCAGTCCATGTGTAACAACTGTTGTGAAGTTTAAATTATCATTCCATTTTTCCCTCCCTTAAAACACCCCTTGATTTCTTTGGATTGATCTCAATATATCCTACAATTTAAATTATATTTATTTGTGTTTTCCTTGAAGTGTGTATCTGTTGTGATATTTTATTTGTGCTGAAATGTGGTGATATTTTATTTGTGCTTTAATAAAGTTTGCCTGGAGATCAGAGGAAATACCAAGCCATTTTAAGTAAACAAGAAGTCCAGCAGCACACACCCTTAATCTGATGACTTACCAGGCAAAGTCTATGTGAGTTTAAGGCTGTACTAGGGAACAGAACTACACAAGCCTTTAATCCCAGTACCAACCATAGGGACCTGGAGATCTGTACAGACAGGCAGTGACAAGAAAGTGAGGTAGCTGGGCTAAGATAGCCAATGAGAGGGCAGAACAACAAGGCAATAAAAGCCCGGGTAAAACAGGAAGTAATTTGCATTTGGAAGCTTCAGAGTTGGTGAGGTCAGGTTGGCTGGTGGCTTTCCCTATTTCCCTGATCTCTCTAAGGCTTTCACCCCTATATTTGGCATCGTGTTTTATATTTAATAAGACCATTTAGAAATTCGTCTACAACCATTGTATTCTGGGAAGCTGGGAAGTTGGGGGAGATATTCTTCCTTAAATATTTCAGGAGCCAGTTGACTGATAATTTGTGACATATGAGTTTCCTTTAGTCACAAAACAATTAGAAACCTAGCATTTTGGCAATGTGTCACTGTTTTTCAATTTGTGGTTACTTCTAGTTGCTGCTAGAAGAAAAGTAAATTCAGTTTGGTTTAAATATCCATAAGAGGGTCCTAAGTCAATATCTAAAAAAGGAACCTATTAAAAAGACATATAAAAGGAAATTGCAGTCAAGCAGCTACACCATCTGGGTCATATGAAAATGAGATGTGGCGATGAGTGTCTGCATGCTGATGGTGCTGCAGACCTAATCAACTCACTGTCTCTCCAAGCAGTCATGTGTGCAGATTAATGAAGAGAGGTGTCAGAATAAAACTTCCTGCTGACTTACTGTGGATAAGCTATTTTGCTCCATCATTGCCTCAGCGTTGCTTACAGGAGAGTAGATTCATTCTAGCATGTGCTTTCCTACTAATCGTTCTGACTAAATGAAGCAAATCTCTTGGTAAAAGGTGCCAGCAACATCTGGTAGCTCTAAATCAGAATCAGTGTGGATACACACACCCATGTTGTCCTGTCCTGTGTGATGATCACAAATCAGTATGCTGCTGTGGACTGAACACGATATGACCTGTGTTTTCACTTCATCAGGCAGAAGGCAGATTTTCCCTGGCCTTTGACGCTGATTTCTTTTGTCCTATTTCAAGTCTGATTCGAAAGTCAATAGAACCCTTTTCATTTTCTTTCCTTTCAGCACATTGGCTTTGCAGCCATAATCACTAGTTATTTCAAATATAGCCAAAGTAATATATTTTTAACAATTATTTGTTACTCAAAAAAACACATGGTAAAAAAGCATTAATATGTTTTAGTAAATAAGTATTTAAATTGTTTACTAGTGAATTATTTTATGTATCTATATAAAACGCTTGGTCAAATACTGTTCTGCAAACTTTTGCATTTATTTGAAAATGAACATAACATTATATATATATAAATATTTAAAATTTAGATATTGGACCTCTCAGGCATTATGGAATTGATTGTAAACCTTCCTGCTGTGGGATGTTCTGTATGGCAAATGTGTTGCTAATTAGTCAATAAATAAAACACTGGCTGGCCATTGGCTAGGCAGGAAGTGTAGGCAGGACAAGGAGGAGAATAAAGCTGGGAAGTGGAAGGCTGAGGAAGAGAGACACTGCCAGCCGCCACGATGACAAACAGCATGTGAAGATGCCGGTAAGCCACGAGCCATGTGGCAAGGTATAGATTTATAGAAATGGATTAATTTAAGCTGTAAGAACAGTTAGCAAGAAGCCTGCCATGGCCATACAGTTTGTAAGCAATATAAGTCTCTGTGTTTACTTGGTCGGGTCTGAGCGGCTGTGGGACTGGCAGATGAGAGAGATTTGTCCTGACTGTGGGCCAGGCAGGAAAACTCTAGCTACACCTTCCTCTTGATAAAACTCTTCTGATTACAGCTTAAAAACAGTTTGATACTTTGGTTAAAGGATTGTTAAACTAATACATGAACAATTCAGTGCTTTAGAAAGGTTATGAGCATAAATAAATAGCATTGATAGAAATATTCTGGGTCTAGGGCTGGAACTCAATGCAATGGGGTGCTGTAGGCATGCAATCAACATGGAGCAGGCCCAATAGTCCCCTATCATGATACCATCACTGTTTATTCGGTGACAATTATGCATTGCTGGCAGGTTCTGTTACTTACATTTTGCTGTGACATTTTGTTGAAATTCCAAACTGAAATGAATTTTAAAATCCCATGGTTTTCTCTGGGAAAATTTGTTCCATGATAGCGCATAGTTTTTGTTTTGTTATTTATTCATAAGTTTTAATTTTTTTTGCAAAAAAAATATCAAGTAAGATGTCAGGATCATTTAGACCTCTAAGTCACCTGCACTGTATATAATGACCAAATGTGAGAAGAGTGTTTCCAAGGACATATCTATATCATTTGTAGAATGCTGAAGTAGAAGTATTCCATGTAGTGTCTTAAGCATTAACTTAACACATATATGTATTTACAAACAATTTGAAGGGATTTTTCTTTTTGGTCTTCACCAATGGACAATCTTGATGAAATATATGCTCAAGTACATACAATCTTTACACTCACCCCAAAATATCTAATATGTTTTAATATATGAAAGTTCTCATCTAATCACACAATTATTACTTTTGCTTTAGGAAAATTTCCACAAGATAATTTTAGTGTATTACGTTTTTAATTCAACAATTAACATCGATAACTTACTCTCTGCAGTCACATTCAGACTCCCAGTGCTTTCTGAAAGGTTTTTTTTTTTGTCATGGAATTTGCAAGTCATTCAGGGTAATGAGGAGCATAATAAATCATCCTGTCATGAAACAGTGAAGAATTCACTGATGCTGATGCATCACTCTCAGCAAGAATTTATCAATCTAACAAATAATTGTGTTTCCTTGTCTCCAGGTTTCATGGATGCACATATCATGAGCTTCAGTTTGCTAGGTAGTTTATCAAGTATCTTTTGTATGTAGCTGGGTAGGGGATTCTACAGATGAGAAGGAAGTCAAGCGGAAGTTTGATTCAGAATCATGCTGCCTGTCACTGTAACCCTGAGTATCTTAGATGTAATAATGCCATCTTTGAAATTAAAGATCATCAAGCCTAGTAAGAATGTTCCTATTTAAAAAATGTTTATCAAAATAAGCAGGCTACTCTCTCAAATGTGTGACATCAGCTCTTGTAATAGACGAGTTGCTTGATACTGTCACCTAAAATCATCTCAGGAATTAATTATACCCAAGTGTTTCTATGTCTGCATAGAATGTTTACGAAAAGAAGAGGGTACTGATTATAGCACACTAAACTAACTTTTGAAATTAATATACGCTGTTCAGTTATTTACTGTCAAATATTTTTTACTGATGAGAAAGGTAGACTAACTATAATGAAGATACATAACCTTTAACATGGTAGACAAATTAGTGGAAATCAGTTCATATCTCTTCTTCCTTAACCTTAATCTGTATCTGTTTAGTGTATCTGTTTAGTGTATCCAGAGAGGAGAAAAATATTGTGATCTGAATATTTAAAATTTTTGTTTTTCTTAATTTTATCAGTTCCCTGCAAAAAATTAGAAAATTGAAATATTTAAAAAACCCTTAAATATATTTCTTGCTGCATCTCTATATTTCAAAAGAATCAATGTACTCATCCAATCACTGACAGTTCATCACTTAAGCATTTAGCATTTGGTGTCTATTGTACTCCAAATACTAAAACTGCTCTTCAGAGTCACTCTTCTGCTCTCCTTCTAAGGAGTGTACAATTTTGTGGACCTGTGTCTCTGTTCATTTGCTATTTTAACAAAAAAATTCTCAGGCTTGGAATTTTATCAACAACAGATGTTTATTTCTCACAAAATTTCAGGACTAAGAAGTTCAGGGCCACACACTAATAAAGGACTCTATTGTGACAACTTTTTGACTCAAAGATGGTGTCTGATTGGTTTGTCTCTGTACAAAAGGGAGGTAAAAATTATACAAATTTGTTTGACCCAATTCTAACACCAACCTAAGATTTACATCATTTTACAATGACCCAAATCCCTTAAACCATCATTTCTGATACAGGAGTTTTGGAGGGAAACTTTTTTTTTAACACATTGATATTGCAAAGGTTTATGTCTTAAGTTGAAAGCTGTGATGAAATAAAAAAAAATAAATAAATAACATAAACATGATATGAGGGGAGACATCTCCATTGACACAACCAGTCGTCAGATACTAATGCTTATATACCTGCCAGGGAAGCAGGTAGGCTAACTGTAGCTCCTCACTTCTCCTTCCTCCCCTCCAAATCCAGTGCCCTAGCTCTGTAGTAGAAAAAAAAGCTTCAGTGACTTCCCCATTTTTTCCTGCTCCCAACTCCAACTGATTACTTAGACCTTGCCTCCAAACTTCTTTATCCCCATTCATCTGATTATCCCAGTTCCCCGCACCAACAGGCATTCCCCAGGAACCCACAGACTACCTCTGCCAAGGAAGAAGGTAGGCTAACTGCAGATCTTCATCACTCCTTCTTCTCCAATTCTATCCTTCCTTGCCATCTCTAGCAGACCACCTGCTGTGTGGTTCCCTCCCACCTTGACCCTATCTCCAGTGTATCATGAGGATTTTTCTCTTTCAAGTTTTTACCCCCACCTCCACCCTCATCTCCTTATCTCAGTGCCCAACTCCAGCAGGTACTACCTGGGAACTCACAGGCCACTCAGACCAGAGAAGCAGATAACCCAACTGCAGATCTTAGATTGCTCCTCTTGACCCAATCCCTCATCTCGCCCCTAGCTCTGTAGTAGATTACCTGTTGCTGTTGCCTCTTCCTCTCTGGCCCCATCTACAGCCAGTCATGAAGCTCTTCGGTTCCAACATTCCTCCCCATTCATCCTGTTCTCCCAGTCCTCAACTTCAGCAGGCATTCACTGGGAATCCATCAACCAAGCCTGCCAAAGAAGCAAGTAGGCCAGCCTAGCAGGTAGACAAGCTTCAGATCTTCACTTTCCCTTCTCTCCTCCAATTCCAGGACCTTAGTCTCATCCCAGCTCTCTAGCAGAGCACTTGATATGGCTTCTCCTCAGATCTGCACTCATTTCTAAGGAACAAAGAAGATCCTGGTGTAACACCCTGTTTTCCTCCATTCTGGAGACCCCTTACCTCCATTAGCCCATCCTCATTACTGTCAGCTCCCAAAACATAGAAATACTTTTTACCCAGAACCTCCCCCCACCTCCCACAGTAACCACATGTAGCAAAATCCCAAAAGAATTCCCTTCTAGGCAACACATTGCCACTACAACCTCCAAAGAACTACAGAGGTCATCAGAGACGATGGGAAAAACAACCACCAACAAAGACAATTCCAGATATCAGCACCAAGAAGTACAATCACTCTAACCCAGCTGCCCCAAAACACAATAAATAACAGCAAAGACAGCATTTCTCCTCTAGACCCAGCAACCCTACCACAGTAGGTCCCAAGAATTGCAGTATTGCTGAAGCACAGGACACTAACCTTAATAGCCTTTATAAATATGATAGAGTTCCTTAAAAAGAAAATAAAGAATTAAAATCTCTTAAAGGATCCCATGTACACACAAACAAACAAAGGCAATAAATGAATAAAAGAGTTCAACACCTCAAAGTGGAAGTAGAGTCAATAAAGAAAATCCCAAGTGGGGGAAACTAAGTATGTGAACAGTGGTTTCTCTTCATCTATATCTGTTTCTTAGGCCTTTTCTTGGGCTGTTTTCATCCTATTTGTTTGTTTTGTCCTGTTTCAATGCATTATTTTTTGTTTTATCTTATGTTTTATTTTATGCATTATATTTATTTTATTCCCCATTAGAAGACTATTTTCTTTCTAATGAGAGACAGAAAGGGCATGGATCCAGAGGGGAGGGTATGTGTTGATGAAATGGGAGTAATACAGTGAGGGAAATTATAATCAGGATATATTATGTTAGAAAAAAATCTCTATTTTCAATAAAAGAAAAGAAGCGCTACTCATGTTCCTATACACAAATCTTCATCATGTTCTTGTAAACAACCTTAGTGAGACCCTTTGGGATATATAAAAAAAGACATGAAATTAGAAGAAAGGCAGGGGGAAGGGAGAAAGTGGGCACAGAGTAGAAAGAAGGAGATTACTGGAAATAGGAGATGGGTAAAATAATGTAGTAGCATGTGAAGTAACTGTTTGAAAGACAATATAAGCATATAATAAGATGTCACAATGAAACCTATTTTTATGTATAGCTAATAAATCCCAATACAAAAACTTAAAAAAAGACACGTTAACAGATTGAGAAAGTTTTAGAGACAAGATAGGTATCTGACTAACTATATAATTAGAATTATGCACAAAGCCCACATAAGATCAAGAAAACAGAGTCCCACTGGTACTTTAGGAGCTACATTCAATTGATGGCTGCTAGGAGAATTTCTGTAGGGATGAAGCCCCTAAGAGGCTGTCCATTGTATGGTCCCACTCATGATCATAAAGATAATGCCAAGTAAACTTGATGGTCTTAAAAACAGAAAAAAAAAAAAAAAACCCACCACCAACAACAATACAAAACATCACATGAAGTTGGAAGGGTGAAAGGGGACAGTTTGGAGCAGAAGGAAGTGGCAGTCGATCTTATCAAAACATTACATGTTTGCTTGAGATTCTCAAACAATAAAAATAAATGCAAAAGCCTTCCCACAAGTAAGTAGGTAGAATCTTAGGTATATTTGTCCCTCTCTCTGGCCAGTCCCCTTTGCCTTCTTCTCTCTCTCCATTCTTCCTTTTTCTCTCTAGTTTTGTAAGCTAAAATGTTCTTCATTTCTTACTGTGAAACCATACATGAAATCATTTCATAATATCATAGCCTGTTAAAATACTATTAGATTAAAATAAACTAACTAGTTGGGAAAATGTACATGATCCCTGACATGAGAGTTGCAAAATTAATTTCTTGCAAATTTGTAAAGGACAATTCCAACATGACCTCTACACATTATGTTAACTCAGAAGTTGCTGCCTATACCAGTATTCAAGTCTGTCTGTGAACAATAATGGAAAATTCTCCTGAAAATTAATTGTTGTTATTTCACCTGGTTAAACCAAGAAGGGTTTGCATATTTGAATATTTAAAAATAGGATTAACAGATAATTAGTATATCTCTAATAAATATTCAGGACATATCCAATGCAATATTATGTACTTCATAAAGAAATCTACCAACTTGTTTCAAATCAAATAGCTATTTCATACCATAAGTAAAAGTCAGTCTCACACTTCCTAATAGAGTATGTTGACAGGTAACTTCTAAGGGGGAAAAAATCAACTAAGCAGGGGTCATAGGGTCTCACAGAGACTGATGGTGCAATCGTGCAGCCTGTATGGGTCTGCCCAAGATCTTCTGCATACATGCTATGGTTGTTCAGGTGATTATGGGACTCCTAATAGCAGGAGTGAGGTGTCTTTTTATATTAGAAAAACCAAAAAACTAAAGCAAGAGAGATAAATCCTTGCTTTCCCATGGCAAACATTGCTAAAGTGTGTGTACTTTCCAGAAAACACAAATAACCCATTCTCTCAAAACTCACTAGTTTTTTTTCTCAATTTCTTCTTTGGGTTAGTTGTTATTGTGACTTTGCCTAGATTTAAAATGACAATGGGAACACATCTCAAGGCATAGGTATGAGTGTGTTTCTATGAAGGTTTAACTGAACAAAAAGACTCATGGCTAGTGCGGAAAGAATCCTATGTACTGGAGTCCTTGACTGAACGAAAAGGAAAAGGCCGACTAAGACCCAGCACTGACCACTCTGTGCTTCTGGAATGTCGATGCAGTATGACTAACCACACCACACTGTTGTTGGTATGCCGGCTTCATCGTGCTGGACTACACTCACAAACTCTTGAGTAAAAAATCTACCCTTCCTAATGCTTGGGTGTAGGTCTCTGTATCTGCTCTCTGCAGCTGCTTCTGTGATGATAATTGGAATAGGCACTGATCTATGAGTATAGCAGAATATCATTAGGAATCATTTTATTGCTTTTTTTTTTCCCAGTCGTGTTTGGTTCTACCCTAGGTCCCTGGGCCATCCAGCTTCTGGTTCCTGGCCATCCCGGCATTGTCGGGCATGAGCTCCCTCTCTTGGATTGGGTCTCAAATTAAGAGTAGTTATTAGTTGGCCACTCTCACAAGCTCTGAGGCACCATTGCCTCAGGATTGGGAACCCTGTAGAAGAGGGCGAGAAAGGACTGTAGGAATCAGAGGGGTCACAGACACCAGGAGAACATGGTCTATAGAATCAACTAAGCAGGGGTCATAGGGGCTCACAGAGACTGACGGTGCAATCATGCAGCCTATTGGGTCTGCCCAAGATCTTCTGCATACATGCTATAGTCGTTCAGGTGATTATGGGACTCCTAATAGTGGGAGTGAGGTGTCTCTTTTGTCTGCCCTTGGGATGCTTTCCTTCCTACTGGGTTGCCTAATCTAGCCTTGATATGAGGGTTTATGCTGAGTCTTATTGTATCTAGTTATGTCATGTGTGGTTGATATCCCTGGGAGGTCTGCTCTTTTCTGAAGGGAAATGAAGAAACAAAGTGGGGTAAATGGGAGGTAGGGGAGTCCTGGGAGGAGTGGAGGCTGCAATCAGGAAGTACTGTTTGAGAGAAAAAAAAAAAAAGAAAAGAAATCAAAGCTTCTTTAAAACATTTACCAGTTAGTCAATCACAGAATGATAAATGTAACCAATACAATACTAAATCATAAATTATATACATGACTTTTCTGACTATTTATGTCTAACAGCACATATATATGTATATATATACATATATATATGTGTATATATATATATATAAACATCAGAATAGAATTATTGTTGCATTGGTGAAGATTTAACATAAAGTTAATGCAATTATTGAGTGCTTATCTCAGGCTACTGTTCCAAAACAGGTATTGTTTTGGAATATATGAGGTTCAGGGTTATTTTAAGTAACTAAAATCTTAAGATTAAATTCCTGCACTAAAGACCTGCTAGGTCAAATGGTACAAACAGAATTCAAGAGGCTCTGGTTAAATGCAGGCCATGCAGTCATACCTCTACCCTGCACTGTACCATCATTTACAGATGCACTGTGACACCAGCTGACCTTTATATAAGTACCCCTTCTGATTTATACTTTTAAATATGTGGCAATATCTATTCAATTTTTCATAAAGTCTTCTTTTTTTACATATCAAAATGAAATATTCTTTTTTGGGAAAAAGTAGTACATTCAATTAGAAGATTTTACATTGTGAGTCTACTTTAAACACATCTTTCTATGTTTCTTTTAAACTTTATATCAAATCTAATCATTGTATAGACAGACTGGCTTTTCTTTCTAAAGTAATCCTTCACAGGTTTACAGGGTTTATGTACCTGTAATCTGTGGCTATCGCCACTAGGTGGCAATCTTGTTGTAACTGCCATGAATACTTTTCATATTGTCTAAAATACTCAAGAGGGGTTAAGAATTAAAACATAATGATATTTCTATGAACAAAATACAACTTTAATTATATTATATACTTATTTTAATTATTTAAAACATGAAATAATCTGTAATAATATTAAAGTTACTCTGCCAAGAATACTTGTTTATTCGGTCTTATTTATTTTTTTGTTTAATATTTTTTAAAACCTTTTTGGGATTGTAATAGAATGGCATTATTTCTCACCATTTCTGTCCTCCCTCCAAACCCTCTCATGTACCATTCCCTTTTTTATTTCTCAAATTCACAGCCTCTTTTAATTGTTTATATATATATATGTAATATTACATATGTGTGTATGTGTATGCATATACATATAAAAATTCATACATATCAAACCTGCTGCTCAGTCTGCATAATGTTCCTTGTAGGTATATTTTTAAGACTGACTATTTGGTACTGTTTAACCAATTAGTATGATCTTCTTTAAGGAACATTGAACGTGCAGTATTATTAATAGTTATGAGAGATAAATATTAGAGCTTGGCACTTAACTTACTAAAACATGTTAAGTTTGCTGAAAGTGATAGAACTATAACAGTAGTGCTTGATGTCTCATCCAAATCCCACTAGTAATCATCTACCTCTTATAAAGTATCAACAGTTTCCTAAGAATAGGATAGAAAGATATTTGTCAATAAATTTAAATATCTTGTGGCTGTCCTGCATCATACTGCAGCGATTAGTATTAACAGTCAATATGACAAAATCTAACATCGTCTCAGAGGGCTGCTAATGCTATGAGGAATTTTCTTAACTATGCCAATAGATAAGGCCACACCCCTGACCCTGATTGTGTGAAGCACTATTTATATATGTACTGTACCCTGGACTGAATTTCAAGAAAGAGGAAACTGAGCAGAAGCATGCTCACATTGTTCCTTTCTTCTAATTTCAGACACCACAATCCAACCAGCTCCTTCATGCTCCTAGTATCGTACCATCCCTTCCTTGGTGGAACCTGAACTTAGAGCTAAAATAACTCCTTACATTGCCTCAGAAACAACATAAAATAAACCGAGGCATAGAGATGTCTATAAAGAGTAGTTTTATAGTTTATTCATTACTATCATGTTAAAATTCATCAAACTTATTAGACATTTTATGGGTATTCTAAAATTTACTCCAAGAACACATTCAAAAGTATGGATAAGTATCAATTAATGTTGTCTTTACCCAGTTCAGGCACCTGGTCTCATAAGTGTATAAATCCTTGGTAAACCGTCATGTGTTGTTATGTTCTCCAAACTTTAAAGGGTGATAATTCATTTTGTCTACAATGAATGCTAATACATACTTTAGGAAAATGTATACTCCAGGTGATAATAACCTTATTGTGCACGTTCCTAAGCTTGCAGTTTAGTGGAATATTTGTGTATGTTATAGAGTCACAGGAGTAGGAACAACACAAGTAGAGTCCATGAAGGCAGGCTGAATCAAGACACTCATACTTGATAAATATAAAGAATGACATTATGCAACAATACGGTGTACAGTATTTCTTTAGCAACCACAAACATCAAATAGACACTTCAAATACTTAAATAAATGGAAGCATATATCACATCTATAGTTTGCAAGTGTCAAAATTATTAGCATCTCTTTTCCCATGCTGTTAATACAAGTACCCTAAATTATCATCATAGAACCTACATCCAGTGATTGATGGAAGTAGATTCAGAGACCCACAGCCAAGCACTGGGGCAAGCTTCTGGAGTTGAGTTAAAGAGACTGAGGAGGGCTTATAGGAGCAAGGGCAGGGAGTCAAGATCATGATGGGGAAAACCACAGAGACAGCTGACCCAAGCTAGTGGGAGGTCACAGACCCTGGACTGACAACTGGTGGTCCTGCATGGGACCTAACTAGGTTCTATGCATATGGGTGACATGAGCTGTGTG
This sequence comes from Peromyscus eremicus, assembly GCF_949786415.1. NCBI lineage: Eukaryota > Metazoa > Chordata > Mammalia > Rodentia > Cricetidae > Peromyscus > Peromyscus eremicus. Next base: position 50,930,006 of record NC_081436.1, read on the forward strand.
GCTTGAGCTGTTTGTGGGGCCTCTGGCAATGAGACCAGGACTTATCCCAGGTACATGAACTGGCTTTCTAGAGCCCTTTTCCTATGGTGGGATGCCTTGCTCAGCCTTGATGCAATGGGGATGGACTTGGTCCTGCCCCAACTTGGTATGCAGGCCTGTAGTGACTACCCCAGGGAGGCCTTACCCACTATGAGGAGTGGATGGGTAGTGGGTGAGGAAGAGGTGGGGGGGGTGGGAAGCAGGAGAAAGGAAGGGAGGGGGAACTGTGGTTGATATGTAAAATACAAAAGTTAGTTAAAAAAAGATTTTTTAATGAATAATTTCTTCTCAAATGGAAGGAAATGATCCTGCAAAAAAAAATTATGACTACCTTGAAATCTACAAACTTGAAGATATGTTCAAATGATTACAATATTGTATATCAATCAAGATGGAACGACATCACATAAATATACAGGTGTAATTCATTTATGTGTAAAAGAACCCACAGATATGTGTGCATATAATCTCAAATAATTTTTCAAGAAATAAATTATATAATTTCAGCATCAAAATCATTACTCTTCCATAAATTTGATGATAGGATGGAATATTTAGAGTAAGAAAATATGCTTTTTTACTTATATCACATATTATTAAAAATAATTTTGAATGGGTCATAGACTGAAATAGTAATTAAAACCAGAAAAGACAAGTATAAAATGAAATCTTCTTTTTATAATACCCTGATGAAATCGTTCCCTTCTTAAGAAGACAGAAAACATAATATATGCATATATGACAAAAGTCAATTTGATAACTTCATTAAATTACAAAGTTAATTTCATCAAAAGGTAGAATAGAGATTAAAGAAAAGGCAAGGCACAGACGGAGAGAAAATCTTAATATACCTCACCAAATCGTTTATCCAGAACGTCCGGACAGTCTTGTAACTAAGTGGTGTGAAAGGCTACTGGCTCAAAGCCTGGAAAATAATTGAGCTGTCAAGAAGCACAATAAAGAGACCTCGTGATCATGATCGTAAGAGAAATGTCAATAATACTGCATTGTAAAATTACACCATTGTAGAACACTGAGATTCAAAACTGACAGAATCTAATGTTGGCAGTTATATGGATCCAACAGAACATTGGCAGAATCTTGACTGGATTGTGCCATGTAATATAATCAGAAGTCACTTTTGAGTAGTAATTCCACCTTGCCCCAGAGACAGGCATTCCACTACTATTTATCTAAAAACAACGGTTTTATGTCCATTGAAAGATGTATGATCATATCTGTTAAGTCATTACTATTATTAATAAACTGAAATGACCATGTACACGATCAACTAAAGGATAGATAAAGTATGCTATCATTTTAATGATATCATCTAAGTGAGGTATTTTAAGGCCAAATATTGATCAAGGAAAAAAGTTTGTAAAGCATTTTTTAATTTGCTACAGATCTATTTCCCAAGGAGAGCAGGACATGCTATATAAGACCACTCTTGGAAGTGATAAGGTTAATTAAGAGGAAAGGGAGGAGGAACGGTAGGTGAAGAATTTATTTTGTTCTCTAAGGGGAAAATAAGCAAGACAAGCTGATCAACAAGAGGGAAATCATTCCTAGTACTGGAGACCTAGTCATCCACCTGGGACTTGTGAAGTTCTGGATCTTGGGGAAAACTGTTGTGTGACAGATTTTTCCTGGGGAGATACAACACAACTCCTCCCCCCTGACACACACATGCACACACATATATGTCTAGTCACCCAAGAAAGGAAGCCCACAACAGATCAATGTGATAACTGCACCAATATAAAATTTGGTGAAACTGATTTTTTATTGCTCTTTCTAAAAAGGGTATGGGTATGGGTGATAGGTTACTTTCAAGGAGCAATGATAACTCAAAAGCAGTTGTTGTTGTCAAGAACCCTAACCCTTCAAGTGTAATGACTTCCTTGAGCTTTCTCTACAGCTTGAGAGCAACTTCACAGTCATAACTTTTTCCTTCCTTCCCTCTTTCCTTCCTTCTTTCCTTTCTTCCTTCTTTTTCCCTTTATTTTTTCCTTCCACCCCTCTTTCTAACTCTCCCTTCTTCCTCCCTTCATTCTGTTCTTCCTTCCTTCCATCTCTCCATCTCTCCCTTGTTTCTTCCTTCCTTTACTCCTTCCTTCCTTCCTTTCTACATTTCTGTTTTCAGTCTCCACCATCAACAACTATTTATTCACTTTCATACTGTTGTGAGTTTTGCTCAAGAATTTTTCAACCTATTATCCCCCCAGGTATGTGACCTTTTGTGTACTCTGTTGCTTGAGGCTTCATAGCCTCCTTTACATCTTTCCTTAGGTAATTGTCATAATTTGCAATTAGTAGGGACATGCCATGCAAAAGCCTGCAACCTCCAGTTTACTGACATAAATTCGTCCTAATTATTATCCTAATAGCCATACATAAGTGTAGTTCTCAACCTTCATTAAGGAAGCTTCTCATTGCAATGGAAGAAGACCATTACAGAGAACCATAATAAATCAAAATGTAGAATATGTTGAACAGTCCCAGTGGATACATTTGCATCACACATCCTGCACCTAAGGCCCAGGGAACGTTGCAGAAGAGGGGTGTAAGAAGCATTGTGAGAGTCAGAAATAGGAATTCTGTGGTGCGATGTCTCCCAGAAATGACAAGAGTTACACCTCTATGTCTCACTAGAATGGTTGCCCAAGAGGACTTGAATGAGGAGGACACCAATAGACATGCTGATAAGGAAGAGGACAAGCTCAGGGGGTCTCAACACTAGACAAAGTCCTACAGGCAGAAAAGGAACGCTGAGAAGGAGAAACAACTGTCTTCCCTAGGAAAGAGCACACCAACTGGTTATCCAACACTGAATGCACACACACATAATATAATATATTATATATTACATACATAAAATTTAATATATTACTTTGTATGTGTTATAATATATGCAATATTACATACATAATAAAATTATATAGTGGGGAAGAAAGGGTGGGGAATAATGGACTTATATTACAATCTTAAAATTTTCTTTAAAAATACTATAGGAAAAAAGTAAGACAGAAAAGGCCAACTCAGGACTGGTTAACTTGCACTGAACCAAGAGGAAGTAGTGGAATAAAGGGATTTTCTTGAATATGACATACAGGAGTTGAGGTCCAAATGTTCTGTGGCCTAGAGAATGGAAGGTTTAGGTACCTAACCTGCTCTGAAAGAAAAACTACTGACTGTCCCATAGTCAGGATAACAAACCTGTGACAAGTTGAGATGTCAGTAAGAATTTCTAGAGACTACGGTTAAATTGTATAATGAACATTTTTAGCACTAAAATGAAATGAATTAGCAATACGTGAAACAACATGAATAAATCGCAAATTCATTGATTTGATCAAAGAAAGTAGCATAACACAGTCCATAATATAATATTCTTTATGATGTGTTCTTGCATAATCTAAGTAGGAATTAGAAGAGGACAGCATCAAGGGTGCTGATTGATCTTCCCAGTCAGCTTGTCTGAATTTATTTACAAGACTGAGGCACATACCTGTGGATATGTCTGTGAGGGCATTTTCAAGAGATTTATTAAGGAATGAAGGCCTACCATGGATATAGGTGACACCATCTCATGAGCTGTGGACTTGGACAAAATAGAAAAGGTGAAAAGAGAAAGCCAAAAACTCTTCAATCTCCCTTGTTTTGATTTTTTTCTTAGTCATGATATGAACTTAGCTCTTCTGACATGATTTCCCATGGCTGGTTGGAGTATCTGATGCCCTGACTCCAAATAGTCTTTCTCTCCTTTAGATTACCTCCAGTGATGGAGAAGTCACTCACACAATAGGTATTAACTGCAAATAGTAATTATAATAACAAACAGTTTCAAAAACCATTCTGCAAAATGTGTCTTCCTTCTTTCTTTGTCTGTTTCCCCTTTGACTTTCAGAAATAACCATGCACTTTAATGTTACTGTCTTTGATGGAGTAAACCAATGCATGAATATTTTGAACAGGCTCCCAGTGTTTTCTATTTCTAAATATTGAATAAAACAAAGTGTACAGTTAAGGTGTAGTTTTAGAGAGGTGACATGTAAAATACATGAGTGAAAAAAAAATGAAAACTGTGTTGAGTCTTTAAAAATTCAAGAATTTGCCGGGCGGTGGTGGCGCACGCCTTTAATCCCAGCACTCGGGAGGCAGAGCCAGGCGGATCTCTGTGAGTTCGAGGCCAGCCTGGACTACCAAGTGAGTTCCAGTAAAGGCGCAAAGCTACACAGAGAAACCCTGTCTCGAAAAAAAAAAAAAAAAAAAAATTCAAGAATTTTAGAGTTTTCAGTCAAGACCAAGAATTCATAAAACCTAAGAACTTAGAAATTGTAAAACAACACACAGTATTGTAAATTAATTATCTCAAGGATTAGCACCTCATGAGGTATATCAATGAAAATATTGTTGATTTGAGGCATTTAACTAAATACAGCATCAGACTTTTAGCATAGGCAAACAACTCCGTAAACATGAGTGTCGAAATCACATGTGATGGTAAAGAACATCGAATAAGAACTGAACTAAATCAAATAGCACAGTGCAGAGCAGTGTAAATCATCACAGGTCGAAAGCAATGGCTATCGGATTAGGGTAGTGTTGCCATTGGCTTTTGTGTTTACTTTGCAGGCCAAAGGCTTGCATGCTCTCACCAGAGGAACTGAGTCTGCTATTAGTATCTAGGAGCTACTCGGTGCAATTGCAAAGACAAAGGAGGTTTATAATCCATAAGAAAAACAGAAGAGGGTGGTGTGAGAGGGAAATTACAGCCTGGAAGAAATCAAGTGATTTATTACATGCATCCCTGATAATCTAATTAAATAACAAGAGGAAATTGTCATCAGTTAAATGACACACACAAATGTATATTCTCTCTCTCAGACACACACACACACACACACACACACACACACACACACACACACAACTACATGCTGTTTGTATATACAAAATTTGCCAATAAATAGAAATAAACTACTTCCAGTTTAGTGAGAAAATGTGTTGGAAATCCCACATGAATCATCTAGTCATTTATGATTTTTAGAGTAAACTCGGTGACTCTTCAATACCTACTCTGTCAGGCAGGTGAAAAAATGCTTGACTGATAAGAATTTATTCTTCCTCACAGTCTATCAGTTGCCTTGCCATCCCATTCATGCTAGGTATGAAAAGTTTTCACTTTATGAGAACAAAACCTGTTTTCCATCAGCTCTTTTCATATGGCAGTAAAACCATATCTCAATGTAGTTTATCCGTAATAATAGCAGATCAAAAAGAGAATCAATCTGTGTTTTTTAAAGATTCAACTAAACTTTGATATTATAATGTAAGAGGAACAGAGAATATTCATGTCAAATAATTTAGGGTAAACTGGTTGTGCTTCAACTGTCACACAATTTATGATATACTACACAATGCTGTTCAAATTCATAAGTTTATTTATAATGCCAATGGAGCCTATTATAAGCTTATGATTTGTAGTGCATAGTTTTATTATGAAATATTTATATTCAGCTTAATAATTGCTTAGAGAAATGCAGAACACCCAGGCATCATATTTTGCTACTCACTTTAGACACAAACTGAGCTGCATGGTTAGTTCTGGCACTCAGAATGTGAGAGAATATATCAATAGCTTTCTCATGATCAATCCATGCCACATTTTGGCCAGGTTTTCTTGTTCACCAGTCCTTCTCAGGATTATATTTGCAGAAATTCTCCACTATCCTATACCTTTTTTTTCTTTCCTGTGTCCCAACTTCAAACAATGGCTCAAAGTAAGCCCCATATCAGTGCAAATTAAAGTTTGTAATGCTGGGAGCCAAGGGCAGGTCAAAGAGTATGTATTACCACAGTTACTAACTAGCACTTTAACAGGGTTGCATTCTTTGTTAAGGCAAGGAGTGTACAACTGAGAATTACTAAGCAAATATTTCAAGAACTTAGTTACATCTACTTTCATTGTTTCCTATTAGTGCTCAAATGGTTACATTAAACACCACAAGCCTGCAAATTAATTTCCCCATGATTATAGGAAAAGGTTTTGCATGGATTTTTTCCAAGACTTATCATAAGAAATGAAATATAATTCAGTGAAATAAAAGAATGCTTACGTAAGTTGATGTAAATATACTGATGAGTTTCCTGCTATGGTCCAGACATTTTAATGCACCCCTGGCAATGACAAGAGACAATATCTTACTGTGATTACATTTTATGTGAAAGATAATATAGAAGTAAACAGAAAATGAACAAAAATCAGATCATAAGATACAATACTTCAGACATTTGCATTTTCTATTACATTTTCTCTTCTTAGACATTAGAATTGGTATCATAAGAGAAGCTTTCTTTAAATCCCTACTGGCTAGACAGTAGCTTTAATTTGATATCATATTTCATATACTTATAATTTGGTCATGTATTTTGTGTATGATTATAGTTTTATTGGGAATATGTACATTGTTGGTATTCTACACGTATTCCATCTCAGTATTCAAGAATGTAAAAGTAAGTATTGACTATGAAAATCCTAGATATAGTCAATTCTAAATAAGCTACCACAAATGTAATGTGTCTAAGTGAGAGGTTCATTTTGGGGCTGTGTAAGTTTATTCTCAATATTTTCAAATTTAAAAAAATCTAAATGAGAGAGTCCTTGCATAGATGTTTAGTAAGTGGAAAATATCTATACTAGAGGAAATATTGTAGTTGACATAGTATGAAGTGCTAGACAATAATGGTTGGACTTTTTGAACATATGGGTGATGAAAAACGTTTGACCTGAAATCTGAAAAGTAAGCAAGGGACATATTCTGAAAAGCAGTATGTAATGTGTCAAGGGATTTGAATTTTCTCCTAAACTATTTAAATAAATTCTCAACAATTTTAAAAGTAAAAACAGCATATAACTGTAGAGTTCAGTTCTAGACTTTACATGTTTTGAGAAACTTTAGTTTTTTTCTGTGCACTGAAACTTTGCATCAATGGAGAAGTAAATGACAAGTGTAAGACCAACTTTTAAATACCCTTCTTGAGCAACATTGGTTACCTCATTCTGCTTCACTCATATCCAGTAATGCTTCCTCTAATTTTTCCAAAAAAAAATCTTGGTAAGGTACATTAAAAGCATTCCTGTTAAACAAATGGAACTAAATTTAATATGGTTTCATTATTTTCAAGATAAATTACAGGTACTTACCCAGAGAAAATGAATAAAAAATCTTTAAACAGGTGTTCCTAACATTTTCTTCTTTGGATATAATATTTCAAATGCTTGTTTTATTCATTTTAGGCTTAAGTGACACATCAGCTACATTTGTTGTGCGTTAATTTTGCTGGGAATGGGAAAGAAAATTCCCTCTACCTTGTCTTTAAAAGTGAAACACAAAAAGAGAATGTGATTTATATTTTTCAGAGTTGTTCAGCTAAACAATTTCCTGGAGGGAGTGGTCATGATCTTATAACCTTTGGAAAAGTAGTTTGTGTTGAGTTATACTGAGCATAAAGTGGCTCAGTGAAGAATCTGCCTTGAGCCAACAAAGGACAGTTGGATTGCAAAACAATTGCTTTATGTGTTCTTATACTCCAGATATTGGAAAGGGATATTTTGCAAAAAATTAAAGAGGAAGGAGAAAAAATAGCATACAGCTAATTGACCAATGGAATAGAATTTATGACCTGCATATAAGCCTGCTTAATTGTTGACAAATAAATCAACAATATATATTGGTGAAAAGACAGTGTCAACAGTTGGCCCTGGGCAAACTGGACAACTACCTGTAAAAGAATGAAACCTGACCTTATCTCTCATCCTGCACAAAACACAACTCCAAGTTGATCAGGGACCACAACATAAGTCCTAATATCCTAAATCTGATAGAGGAGAATTAGAGAATATGTTTAAACACATTGGCACACACAAGGGTTTTCTGAATAGGACATGGGTAGCATGGGCATTAAGGTCAACAATTAATGAATGATACCTCATGAAACCAAAAAGATTCTTTTTTTTTTTTTTTGTTTTTTTCGAGACAGGGTTTCTCTGTGTAGCTTTGCGCCTTTTCCTGGAACTCACTTGGTAGCCCAGGCTGGCCTCGAACTCACAGAGATCCACCTGGCTCTGCCTCCCGAGTGCTGGGATTAAAGGCGTGCGCCACCACCGCCCAGCCCAAAAACATACTTTAAAGAAAACAAAACACCATTGCTCCAGAAAAGAGGAAGCTTATATAATTTGAAAAAAATCTTACAACTTATACATCCAACTAGAAGTGTGAAATATTGAGTAAAAACCTATAAAAGATGCTTTTTAAAAAATTTTAAAGTATTTTGGAAAATAAGTGACTAGTACATTTTTAAGACAGTCAAAACTTTCTTTAGCTCATTATACTAACACATGCATGAATGTTACTGTGTATGTATATATGCTTGCATTTGTGCGTGAGATGTTTGTATGCATTAATATATATGCACATATAAATATGTAAAAACCAAGGAAATCTCATTACTTGAAGGTGAAGGCACATATCTTGCTGGCCCAGAGCGTGGATCCTGAATCTCTGATGAATGAGATCTATCATCTGGTCACTGGTTTTCAGAGTTTACTAGCAACACCTGGCTCATTCTCTTTCATTTTAACTCTCACTGTGGACAAACAGATCTTCTGTTCACAAGTCCTGATACTATTTTCTGTGATGCTATTTCTAGTCTTGAAAACTGCTCATTAGGTTACATTGCAGGCAACTAATAGTATAGCTTGGTGAATACTCTTGGACAACTCTGCTTTCAAAGTGCAATGTACCCGTGTAGAAATGGGAGACGCCATCGACAACTGCATTCTGTCTCCTCTCTCTTTCTCACATATACTTCAGTTCCAAAAGAATGATAATAACAAGGTGGTAGTTTTTACTGTTATTTATTTAATTTTCTTCTGAAAAAGAGACAACTGAGATCAAGATACTAGCTTTGCCTCACATTGCTCTGGACCTTGCAGTTAAGTCTTACTGTTTACTGAAGAAAAGCAGTTTCACAAAGCAACATTAAAGTCACACTGGGACAAGGATGAAATGAGACCAAAATACAATATGAACATTTTGGAATCCTTCTAAGAACACACACAGAGATAAGAGGTCACTGAATAGCAGAGTTATAAATTCCATATTTATCCACCCTTATTAATATGAATGATATTATTTTATTGTTCACTTTTAGCTTTTGCCTCACTTTCTTTCCCTCCGTCTACAAAAGATTACTTAAGATACTCAACAAAGCTGAGCATTGTGGCACATGCCTTTAATACTAGCATGTGGAAGGCAGAAGCAGGTATTAATTTAAGAGAAAAAAAAAGTAAAGTATAACTCGAATGTTAAATGGTCTTTTAATAAAAAACCCTGAGCCAGATGTTGGGGTAAATGCTAAAAGATCAGAGAGACGAAGGAACAAGCCACTGCCTCATCTCACCTTATCAACTCCATGAATTCTCTGACTGATATCCTCTGAGTCCTCACCCAAAAGGCTCTAGCCAAAAAAACCTCTAGCTGAAAGAGATACTTCTGCCAAAAAGCCTTTAGTTTCTGTCTCCTCACGCCTTATATACCTTTCTCTGCCCAGCCATCACTTCCTGGGATTAAAGGCATGTGTACTTCCCAGAACTGGGATTAAAGATGTGAGCTACCACTGCCTGGCTCTGTTTTCTCTCTTAGACTGAGTCAATCTCATATAGTCTAGGGTGGCTTTGAACTCACAGAGATCCAGACGGATCAGATCTATGCCTCCCGAGTGCTAGGATTAAAGGTGTGTACCACCACTGCGTGGTCTCTATGTTCAATCTAGTTGCTTGTTTTGTTCTCTGATCTTCATGCAAATTTTATTAGAGTACACAATATATCACCACATTTCCCCTTTTCTGTCTAAAATAATAAAAGAAGGTTATAATTAATATAAGAAAAACTAAATACAGTAAGTACAAAAAGTATATACAATATATACAGTCAAGAATTACATTAACAATGTCCAGTCCATAAACATTTGACAAATTCTGAGAAAATACTCCATTATCTATCCTATTTTGGTGAGTTCAAAATGTTGTACCTAATTCATTTTTTGTCCCATCTTGCATTTCCAAATGAATACTGTCTTTTGATGTCTTTCAAACGTACATGTTACCCCTTTTTAGTGAGTTTCTTTTCTGAATTTGTTAACAAGAAAAACTATAACTATCTAGTCTTCATCTCCCTCAAAGACCCCAGAAGGAAATATTACCTAAATAAGCAGGAAGTGCAAACAAATGATTTCCAAAAATGTGAGAAATGACAGAAACAGTTGGCTGCCTGAATAGTCACCCAAGGTTCCTCTGCAATATTGGGGCATCTGTCTTTGGCGTACAGGCCTCGCATATCTGACAGAGTTATCTGTGAAGCAGGATATTCTGAAGGGCCTTCCTACCTTGTCTTGGCAAGGTCCTTTCTTTTATGTCCTGCTTGTCCACTTGGACAGCATACTGGGCAGTTGAGGCAAAGATGTGAGCCACATTTTCTTGCCCAGTGGCTAAAATTTGCTACAGTGAAAGTAAACTCCATATGGAATTTCTTCAATGCTCATCATTTTCTCTGAAGTAGGTTGGTGCTGCCAGAAGCAGACACATCTCATAGTCATAAAAAAGTCTATGCTATTAAAAAATCTTAAAAACCATATTCTGTAGATCTCTAAAGTGTTTGAAGATGACCTATGTATCTAAAATATATCTGTTTGATCTTGAAAACATACCTTACAAGTTTGATTGTAATGACTAACTACTAACTTGCATTTCTTTGTATCCTAATTAGTGGGTAATAATAACTTTCAGGAACTAGCGGTTTGCATTACATTGTTAAAAGAACTGTATAGATACAATACCTTGAACAAGATTAGAAATGTATGTACAGTATTCTAACAAAATTAATCTCCACTTTGTATCAATACATAAAATAATTCTCACTGAACTCGCTTAAAAACTTTGTATTAAGGTAAAATTTAAATGACATGCTCTTTTTTGTTATTAACTTTTATAGCTTAGGTAAATTTTGCTTAAAAGCACATTTATCAGTAAAATAACAAAAAATTAATTGGAAAACATATTAGTATTAATTGCATATGTCAGTGTTATGTTAGATGTGAGGGCTTTGTAGCTTAGAGTCTTTGGCTGAATTAAAATAAGATTTTATTTTTCTTTCTTTCATAACTTTGACAAGTATACCATTCTCTACCTCAGATACTTAACATATGGACATATTAGGAGAACAATGACCAATAAAAAAGATAGTCCTTTGTGAAGTTGGCTATCTAGTTGATAAGAGATAACCCATTTGGAGAAGTATTAAATAAGACAAAAGCATAAACCAGCCAATCAATATTAGATCATATTATAAAATATAAATCATTATGTTTAACTTTATATAAACAATGTAGAAAGAAAATAAATGTCTTCCCTATGGATCAGGAGCATCACAGAAGGGGAAGTGGAAAGATTTTAAAAGCCAGAATACAAGAAGTCTGCTTTGTAAGTCTCTTTTAGAAGTAACTGCATCAAAAGTGGCCTGTTGGACAAAGAACTGCCCTCGCCTTGACTGCAGACAGTAAGCACGTTGCCCAATCCGGACAAGCAGGACAAAGGGAAAAGCAACCTCCGAATCTTGCCAAGACAGGGTAGGAGAGTCTTTCAAAATTTCCTGCTTCTGAAGATGATCTGTCAGATATTCTAGGCTTGTAGCCGATAGTGGTTACCCCAACATGGCAGAGAAATATTGGGTGACTATCCAAGCAGCCAGCTGTTTCTGTCATACCTTTCATATTTCGGAAGTTGCTTGTTTGCACTTCCTGCTTACTCAGGTAATATCATTTTCCTTCTCAGGTCATAGATGGGGTTAAATACTAGATTGTTACAGTTACAGTCCTCTAGTATCTTAGCTAAGAGCATATCAGGTACTAGATTTAGATTCTTCAGGATAGGACAGCTTTGGAGTAATCTCTGTAACTTGCCAATTACCTTTGGTATGGATATTTAATTTAGTATATGTTTCTTGCTTGATATTGTTGATCTTGTTGGTCATAGTGCCATTTTTGTTTACGTTATTACCTTTTCTTTCTTTTAGACAATACTTGATAATTGTTCTTACTGTACATATATAACTTTGTATTAGGTTTAGAACCTTCTTATTTAGACAAAAAGGGGAAATGTTGTAGGAATTTGTTCCGCCAATTACCTTGGGGTATCTGACCCAATAGAAGTGTGTTTTTTTTTTCTGGGTACATGACTGCTTAAAACTGAGGAGGGGCACATACTCTCCCTCTCTTGGGGTGGTTGTAGACCAGATGGCTGGTTCCATTGACCCCCCGGGCAGAACGAAGGACCACGACAGCTGTTTACTTTGTTCTATATTCGTGAGTGTATTGTCCCCATTCTATATCTTAATAAATTCTTGATACCCTTTAAAATAAGAAATAGCTGCATAAACAAGATGGGAACATTGGTAATATCAATAGACATGTTAATAGAAAAGAAAAAATTCATGGGTCTCACCCCAAGATGAAGAACTACAGGCAAAGAATCATCTCTTCCCATACATGAAACCCCTTATTGGAGGCCAGTGAGGAGTGATTAGCCCTGAAACCATATGCACAAAAGGAACAACATGTGTGTGCCTGTGTCTCTCTGTATATGTATTTGTGTATGTGTGTGTGCTATCACCTTGAGAAATGGAAGGAGGCCTGTGGAGCATTCAAGGGAGTGTCGGTGAGAGAGGCTAGAAAGAAAAGAGAGAGGGTAAATGATGTAATTCCTCTTCAATGAAAAAATATTTCAAGAAAGAAAATAAAGGTGTTTAAAAGGGATATCTGTTTAACAACATTGTTCAATAGTATTTACACCTTTAATTTTCTTAGAAAAAAGTGGGTTATAGATTAAGCACTTAAAAGACAAAGAGTAATCCATCCTTTTGATAGTAAAATTTATTTTTGAGTTTAAGTGTTTCCATCTAAATTTCTTTAAATCAAATGACACGCATTTTATTTAGTTGCCTGTTATGTGAAAAAAATGTCTGTTGCTATAAGAATTTAAATCATCCTCTTGTTCTAAAAAAAATCATCACAAATTCCAGTAACATTTGTCATTCGTGTACATGGAGAGTTGGTGAGAAGAAGTGTTTTTATAAAATAATCAAAATTTAACAAAAATTATCTTAGCTTGTTGAGAAAAAAATCAGGATCAAAATATTTCAGTCTCTGTCTCTCTTTCTGATCAATGTGCTGGAATAACTGTGGGCATGAATATGTGTAAGTAGGTGACATATTAAAATTTGATTATTGGTAATTCTTCAACCAATACTAATAACAATGTTTATTGTTAATTGATGACTTAAATTTGTGTAATATAAGTGATCTAAAACATGAGTCTTTAGTCTTACTGATCATTGTCTTTTATAGGCTAAATACTTGCTAAATTCCTTCCTACCATTGTTTGTATCTACAAAGAAAGTCACAGAACCCAAGTGGACAGTGACTAGAAAGCATGGTTGTTTCTCTAGAAAGTTCAGTTTTGGTCAAGTGACACAGTGCAGATATAATGAGATTTACTAAAGAAATATGTCTACTTCTGCAGTTTGCAAAGTAACATAATGCCTATGATCAATTAAATAAATCAATGAAAAATCCCTGTAAATCCACATACATATCCAACTTATTGAATTTTTTTACTCTTCTTATAAGCTCCATATTCTTAGGTTCTCAGTTCATAGAAAGTTACTCTCACTATGTGGGAAATGATATAACTTGACCATTGCTGTGCTTAGCTTGGAGGAATGGGATGAATCTCAATTCAGATGTCCATCCTTTACAGTTGCTCAGCCTTTTTCCTAACTTGTTAACACTTGCTCATTTGACTCAATATTTTCTCACATAACTGTAACATTGAGTTTTGTGATTTCCATATTAGAAATAATGATCATTGATGTACATAAAGGAAATGAAAATGTACCTACTTATCTAATATTGTAAGGATTGAAAAATGAATAGGTAGTGATTTATTGACATATAGCAGCTTGAATTTCCTACTCAAGATCTCCTCATATGGAATTTTGCTTCTCTTTTTAATTTTTTTCATATTCATGTCATATAGTCACTTTTATTTGATTAAAATGTATTCTTCTTCTATTTTTCCTTTGTTGAAAATATTTTTTTACATACAATGCTTTCTGATTATGATTTCACCTCACCCAACTCCACTAAGATCCTTCCCTCCTCTACTTCATCTGAATGCACACCATTTCTATCTCTTCTTAAAAAAGAAACAGGCATCTAAAGAATAATAACAAGATAAAACAAAAACGAGTGAATCAGAATAGGGCAAAACAAATGAACACATGAAAAAGACCTAAAGATAAAACATAAGAAACACATAAATGCAGAGAAACATAAGTTCAGAACACAAGAATCTAGTAAAAACACAAAACTAGAAGACATAATATATATATATATATATATATATATATATATATATATATATATATATATATATATATATATGCGCAAAGGACCTGAAAGCAAAATAAAAAAATTTCAAAGATTCCACTGTCTTTGTTTTGTCTTGGCTATCTACTGATAGGAATATGGCCTGCTTTTGAGAATGGTTTGTATCTCCCGTGAGATTTATTTGGAGGAAACTAATTTTTCATTTGTGAGTGGTTATCATTTGAAGATAGCTTCTGGGTTAGGGATGTGGGTTCATGTCCACTTCTCCTCTCAGAACTGGGACTCCCTCTGGTGCAGAGTGGTGCAGGCCCTGTGCAGGCTGACATTGTCTCTGTCAGTTCATATATGCGAAGGTCCTGCTGTGTTTAGAGTGTGTTGTCTTCTTGGTGTCCTCCATCCTCTCTTGCTCTTACAAACTTTCCATCATCTCTTCCTCAGAGTTCCCAGATCCCTAACAGGAGCCTTTGTGCAGATAATCTATTTATTTCCATCTTCTTCAGGAGGAATCCTCTCTGATGGTGAGCAAGACACTGATCTTAAATACTACTAATAGACTACTGCTATTAGTAGTCATTTTATGGCTTGATTCCTTTAGCTCTGGTCTCAGATTACCTGGACTATCTGGTCTCAGATTCTTGGCCACTAGAGCAGTTTCAGGGGTGGGTTCCATCTCATGGAATAAACCTTAAATCACATCAGATATTGCTTGGTTACTCCCAAAGATTGTGCCACTATTACATTAGCATGTCTAACACATAGGTCAACATTGTAGAAAGAAGAATTTATATCAGAGTTGGTGTTTATTTTTTTTCCTTGGTTAGTACCTTCTAGTAAGATGAACACTAGTCATAGGGGTGAAGATATTAGGTAGCAACCAGCTCAACTTTTCCATATTTAAGGAGTAGTTATATGTGTCAGCCTCAACAACAAGGTTTATACTATCACTATATATATATATATATATATATATATATACATATATACATATATATGTACAATCATATGTATATGATATATATATATATCTGAATAAAAAATATGAAAAAATAGAATGCCTTTTTAAAGAAGATGGAAACTATTACAGGGATCTATAGCTGGCTAAAATGCAGAGGACAACTGCCTGGTCCCAGCTGATATAACTGTAACAACATCTCCACATCAAGGTTAATGAATTGGAAAGACTATAAGAGCCAGAGAGTCAAAATGTCTGCTATGAGACAGTGACATCTATGTATGACAGGGGAATTGAAAACAAAAAGACGAGTCTTGCTTAGACAAGACTTGATAAATGAAAAGATCAATTGTAAATGTGAGTGGAATAAATCTCACAAATCCCACAAATCCCAAACTGTAAATGAGGAGCTACAGACAATCTGTGGTTATTGAGAGAGGGATAGTAAGTGTTGCTAGGGACAAGCCCTCTGCTAAGTTATGTAATTCTACATAATCATCTCTAAACATATATACATATGAGCAACACTAAATGAAAACAGCAGGCTGTAGTTATGTATTTAAATGCACACCCTCTCACACACTCACAAATAAGAGGCCATTAATTTGAGTACAGGAAGAGTTTAAAAGGGAGAGGGAGAGGAAAGGGAAATGGTATCAGTATTCCATATGGGAAACACTAAATAAATAATTTTAAAAATGAAATTAAAAATATTGTAATTTTATGGTAACAGCAAAGACTAACTCCACATAGATCAAAGTCCTAAACATGAAACCAGAAACACTGAAATTGCCAGAATAAAAGTGTACCCTACAGAATACAGTGTTTAAAAAAAAAGTTATGAATAGGACTTCATTTGCCCAAGAATTAAGAGCAACAATTAACAAGCGGCACTTTATAAAACTGCACAGCTTAAAAAAAAAAATCAACCAGGTCAAAGGGGCACTCAAGAGAATGGGAGACAATCTTGGCTAGCTATATGGCTACCAGAGGAATAATATCCAGAATATGAAAATAACTCAAAAAACAAAGACTCAAAAGAACTCCAATGATCTCCTTCGAAACATCTTCTCCAGTGTATTGGATACCATTTAGTACGTGCTTCCCTGGGGAAGACAGTTTCTTTTGCTCTCAGATCTCATTAATCCTTAGTTGCCTTTCCTATAGTTTTTAATATAGGGATGAAGCCCCATGGGCTTTATCCAGTCTACTTTGGCATGGCTAGGTGCTATTGTCCTTGTTCAGCTCATGGTTAGGTAGTTGTGATGGTAAGGTCTTATGTGTGTAGCTTTTTACATTATTTGCTGACATAATCTTAAAGCAAACTACCTAATCCCACTCTTAAAGACTTTATTTCCCCTTTTCTGTAATGTTTCCTGGGTCTTAGGTGCAGGAGTTGTATTGTAGCTTTCCCATTTGGGCTGGACTCCACAACTCTGCACTTTGATTGATTGAAGTTCTAGTGTACTGACTATTGATCTCTATCAGTACCCTCTCACCCACCCACCCCTAAATCATCAAGGATTCTCTTTATCCAATGCAATGGGATAATGCTATTGTACACTGGTTTAATAAAATTCTGATTGGCCAGTAGCCAAGCAGGAAGTATAGACTGGGCAAGCAGACTAGGAGAATGCTGGGAAGAGGAAGGACAGAGTCAGGAGTCACCAGCCAGACACAGAGGAAGCAAGATGACAAGGCAGAACTGAGAAAAGGTTCCAAGCCATGTGGATAAACATAGATAAGAATTATGGGTTAAGATAAATGTAAAAGCTAGTCAGTAATAAGCCCAAGCTATTGGCCAAGCAGTTATAAATAATATGAGCCTCTGAGTAATTATTTTATAAGCAGCTATGGGACTGGAGGGCCAGGTGGGATTGGAGAAATTTCTGGCTATAATCCAATATTTCCTCAAGCATTTGTTGTAAGCTATTTTACTGAACTTTGCCATGGTATAATGAAATCGCAAAGTTGTTTTGATTTGTATTTTTTTTTTTTTTGGTTTTTCGAAACAGGGTTTCTCTGTGTAGCTTTGCGCCTTTCCTGGGACTCACTTGGTAGCCCAGGCTGGCCTCGAACTCACAGAGATCCGCCTGGCTCTGCCTCCCGAGTGCTGGGATTAAAGGCGTGCGCCACCACCGCCCGGCCTGATTTGTATTTTGTTATGGCAAGGGAAGATGAACATTGGTAAAGTATTTCATAGTTATTTTGTTTGTTTGTTTCTATTGAGTACTCTGTTAAGGTTGCTGATCGCTGTTTTGAAGGAGAATTTAACTGAAAATAAAGAAGACAGTTTTTGCTTGATATAATAATTGCCAATTACATTGATTTTCTTGTAAAAAAAATAACACAACAATTTCTTTCTTCTTTATCACTGAGGTAAATACTTTTGTGTAAATACCACATTATTTTTATTCATTCTTGTGAGAGACACTTAGGAAGGTTCCAAAACTCAGCTTTCATGAATATGAAGGAAGAGCATAGATGCTTAACGTTTTCTGTGGTGGGTGAATTTAAATCAACTGACATTATACCCAACAATTTGCTTACTTATCCATTTGATTTCTTTTCTATAGTCCTTACAAACAATGAGTGTGCATAGACCAGGATGAAAACATAGCACATTAAGCCCATTCTCCTGAGAAAAGATTATCTGCATGTATTATCTGGAATTCTTTAAATAGTGAATGCCTCTGCATTTACTGAGTCTGAAACATGAGTACTGTAGCAGAGTATCAAAAATCCTCCTATATTCAAGTATTTTCTTGAGTGGCCTGAAACTTCATTTTTTTTTAATTTTGGAAATTATGCCCCCCAAAAATCCAGAAATCAATCACTCTCTTAATCTGAGAGTGTCAAATAGAGATAGTTGTAGATCTTGACATGATGTGCAAAGAAATCATCTTGACAACCTGCCCACCTGTGAACACCTGCTCAGACTTCTCTTATTTCTTTAACTCCCAAGAGAATTAAACTGCTATTTCTTACTGCTGTTGTGTTATGACAGTAAATTATGCCTATTCTGTACAAGCTTCTTCACAAACTTTTCCACATATTGTTCAATATAGCATTTTAACTAGCATATATTTTCAGCCTTGAAAACTTATCTGTAGTTGTTTTAATTTCCACATTTGTTATTTTCTTCAATGATACATGCAGTGAATGTTTGCTTCATAAGCAAACTGATACTACAATCTTCAAGCTTTATGAATGTAATCCAACTGTATTGTTGCAAGTTCATCAATAAAATGAGCTACATTCCTTAAAATATCAAGGAAATGAGGGGATGGGAAGAAGACAATGAGACAAAGAAAAGAAACAAGACACATAGATAGTGGAAAAATACAAGTATGGAAGGAAGACAAGAAGAAGAGAATGAAGAGCAATGTGTATAAAGGAAAAATAACTCTAAATTCTACTTCTTGAGAGATGAAACTAGAACATTTCTCACTCTTTTATACTAGCCCTGTTTGTTTGGTTTTTTCTTCTTTTATTGCTCCACTCTAAACTAGGATTCCAAACATAGACGCTGTCTGTGCCATGATGCCATTTACAATTGAATATGTGTATTGTGGAGTACTGAGTTCCATACATTTGAGTTTGTAGTTTGTATTTCGTTAGCATTTGAGTTAGAAGATAATTATGAGTTTCAATTTCAAGACACATCTGGCCCCTGCATGTGCCATATCATCCTTTTCCATTTTGTCTTCAGCGTATGAATATGTCCTGTTTATATACTGAGAAAACATTTTATTGAGGACTTTTAGTGTTCAAGTATCCATGTTTTTAATACCCTGTGAAATTTCGCTGCTGTTAAGGTTCCCTCTTCTCACATTTCTTAGGCATCAGATTATAGATCTATTCTCAGCATTTCTATACTATTATTTATAATAATAGATGTAATGATGTAGTCTACTGCTAAACAATATTTATTATCCAATTTTACATTCTGAATGATTTTTTAAAAAGCAATTTTCTCTTAATATCTTTTTTTCTAATTCAAGATGTATGATAATAAGTGGTTATTTTGTTTCAGTTACTTTGCAAAACTGTATCCTCATTGACATATTTTGTGTATTCAGTTAAATGTTATTATGATTGAATATTTCTTTAACAATGACTTTCTATGAAAGCAAAATCTAGGTAACAGCTGAGTATATGATGTAAATTAATTAAATGTCTAGTGTGTTATTTCTGGATACTTTTGAGTCTATTCATGTTTCCATAATCTGTGTGAGATCACATGTCATTTTGTAGATTACAGTAATTAAAGGTCATTAAATTATTATATTATCATACAAAGTTGTTAAAATATTTTTGCTCATAGCATTATAAATTCTAAAATGTGATAGACTTAAGTCTGGGTTCACTAGTGCTGGTATCACAGGAATGTGCACAATTCTGTCTTATTCACTAATATTCTACTGCTAGAAAACAATTACAATTCCAGAAGCCCCTATTTTGTATCTATCTGCCCTTCCTGCCTGTTAATTTTCTAGCACAGACAACCTAATTGGTGCTATCTCATCTCTCTGACTTTACTATGAACACATGCTAAACTTTATCTATTTGCATTGGATTTCATATGGGATCAAAAATGTTTACTACTAGCAAAAATGATGAAAAAAAATAAGAGTTAGGGGATAAAGCCTCACTACTATTTTGGTAGTTAAGGGAAAAAATAGCAAAAACTGGCAAATGGGATCATATTGAATTACATAGCTTTGAAACAGCAAGATTAAATATTCTACAGAAAGAAGAAAGTGTGCCGGGTGGCAGTGGTGCATGCCTTTAATCCCAGCACTAGGGAAGCAGAGCCAGGAGGTGCTCTGTGAGTTCGAGGCACCAAAACTACGCAGAGAAACCCTTTTGAAAAAAACCTCGGAAGGACAGGAGAAAATCCTAGCCAACTATTTCTCCAAAATAAGATTCATGTCCAAAATATAAAAATAATTCAAAATTAAAGAGAAGAACAAATAATCCAATCAAGAGATATCACATGGACTGAACAGATATTTTTAATGGGGGAGAAATGTTGTGGTCAGTAAACATATGAAAATGATCAAAATATATTTTATGAAAAAAATTTAAATAAAAAGCCAACTAACATTTCAGGAGTTCGTTAGGAAAATGAAATCAAAGCTGTACTGAGATTCCAACTCACTCCAATTGGAATCGCTGCTATTAAGGAAATGAAAAGCAAATGTCAGTGAGGATGAATGCACACAGCGCCACTGGGTATGAAAATTAATACAGCCAACAGAAAAGGCTTTAAAAAGTTAGAGGTGAGCTATTCTACTTTTCATCTGTACCAGTTCTGAGTGTATACCTTACTGAAGATGCGGCTTCCTATTCACATTTATTGCTGCACTGTTTCCAAGAGCCCAGTCATCAAATCAACTGAAGTGCCCTCTGTGGATAACTGGATGAAGACAATGTGGTATAAATTGGTAATGGAGTTTATCTGTTCAC
Source organism: Peromyscus eremicus (assembly GCF_949786415.1). Lineage (NCBI taxonomy): Eukaryota > Metazoa > Chordata > Mammalia > Rodentia > Cricetidae > Peromyscus > Peromyscus eremicus. Next base: position 50,950,980 of record NC_081436.1, read on the forward strand.
AAAAAGAATGAAGTACTTTCATTTGCAGGAAGGAGGGTGAAATTAGGAATAACCATTTAAAGTGAAATGCACCAGTTTCACAATAGCAAATACCACCTTTACTGTCAGGGAAAAACACAAACATATCAGAGTAACATGGGGAATCATTACAGATGGGCAAGGGAGAAATGAGGGGACTGAACCAAAAGAAATGGTAACAGAAGATGTGACTCTGATAAAAGTACACTATATGCATGCATGTCCATATCATGAGAAAAGCAATATGTTGTAAAACTATTGTATACCCATAACACGAAGGACATTAGGAACAGAAGGGCTGGTAAGAACACTAACTGCTCTTGCAGAGGACCTGGGTTCTATTCTTAGCCCCCACAAATTGGCTCACAGCCACTTGTAACTCCTATTTCAGAGAATCCAATGCCCTCTTCTGACCTCCACAGGAATCAGGCCCACATGTAGCCAACAGACATATAGGAAGGCAAAACATTCACACAATAAAAATTTTTAAAAATACGTTTTATAATTTAAAAAAGGACATTCATGCAGATCCATCTCACTCACCACATTGAAGCAGAAGACACACTTTATTTACCTCTACTCATGCAAGATCCAGGAGCAATGTATCCATTGTAACTTTCTAAGTGTTTTTGGTCAATTAAACTGTACTATATTAAATGTATTAGAATAAAATAGTCATAGGTTGGGCCGCCATCAAAAATTTAAACAAAAAAAAATCACAGTGGTTATGTTGTCTAAGTCATTTATCAGTGTCCACTTGATAATAGGAAAAAAACTTGTCAAAATTTTCACAAAATTAAAAAATATTTTTAATCATTGCATTTACTGAAATGCCCCAGTCGCACCAACACTAGACGTGAATATAGCTATTCACACCTGGGCTATCTGCTTTACCTCTCTTCAGTTTGTTGTTTTAGTGTTTAAATTGGCACACATATTTTTCTAATTTTGTTCCATATGTTTGCTTCCATTGGTATTCATTGACATCCCACACACTGTTCATAAAATGGTAACATTATAAAATTAAACATTTTCCTCTTTCTCGCCAATTGGACTCCTGGAGCTCCACCTGGGGCCTGGCAGTGAATCTCTGCATCTGGTTCCCTCAGTCATTGGATGAAGTTTCTAGCACGATAATTAGGGTGTTTGGCCATCCTATCACCAGAGTAGGTAGGTGAGTTCAGGCTTTCTCTCACCCATTGCCAGTAGTCTATTGTGGGGGTATCTTTGTGGATTTCTGTGGACCTCTCTAGCACTTTGCTTCTTCCTATTCTCATGTGGTCTTCATTTATCATGGTCTTTTATTTCTTGTTCTCCCTCTCTGTTCTTGATCTAGCTGGGATCTCCCGCTCCCCCAAGCTCTCTTTCCCTTAAACCTTGCCCTTCATTACCCCCACGCACGTCCAGGTTGCTCATGTAGATCTCATCCATTTCTCTGTCATTGGACAATCCGTGTGTCTTTCTTAGGGTCCTGTTTTCTAGGTAGCCTCCCTGGAATTGTGAGAAGCAGTCTAGTCATCTTTGTTTTACATCTAGTATCCTCCTATGAGTGAGTATATACTATGTTTGTCTTTCTGAGTCTGGGTTATGTCATTCAGGATGATTTTTTCTAGATCCATCCATTTGCCTGCAAACCTCATGATGCCATTGTTTTTCTCTGCTGAGTAGTATTCCATTGTGTATATGTACCACATTTTATTTATCCATTCTTCAGTTGAAGGGCATCTAGGTTGTTTCCATGTTCTGGCTATTACAAACAATGCTGATATGAACATAGCTGAGCAAGTGCTCTTGTGGTATGATTGAGCATTCCTTGGGTATATGCCCAAGAGTGGTATAGCTGGATCTTGGGGGAGATTGATTCCCAATTATCTAAGAAAGCGCCATATTGATTTCCAAAGTGGTTGTACAAGCTTGCATTCCCACCAGCATTGGGGTAGAGTTCCCCTAGCTCCACATCCTCTCTAGCATAAGGTGTCTTCAAGTGTTTTTGATCTTAGCCATTCTAACAGGTGTAAGGTGGTATCTCAGAGTCGTTTTGACGAGAATTGTTGAGACCAAGATTGGAAAAAGCACAGGGACAAATAGCCAAACGAATGGAAACACATGAACTATGAACCGATAGCTGAGGAGCCCCCAACTGGATCAGGCCCTCTGGATAAATGAGACAGTTGATTAACTTGATCTGTTTGGGAGGAATCCATGCAGTGGGACCGGGACCTGTTCTCAGTGCATGATCTGGCTGTTTGGAACCTGGGGCTTATGCAGGGACACTTAGCTCAGCCTGGGAGGAAGGGACTGGAATTGCTTGAACTGAATCTACCAGGTTGAACTCAATCCCCAGGGGAATCTTTGTCCTGGAAGAGATGGGAATGGAGGGGTGGGCTGGTGGGAAGGGGAGGGCAGGAAGGAGGAGGACAAAGGAATCCATGGCTGATATGTAAAATTAAATTAAATTATAAAATAAAATTTAAAAAAATAAAATTAAACGTTTTACTATGCAATTAAACATTATATTGTTAAATTAACAGGTAAACTAAATCATAAGATAGTACTTTTCTTTTTATGAGAATCACCAGAGAAGAAGATTTGGAAAAGTAATGACTTTTAAATAAGCAACCAAACAAAATTTTAAAATGTGAGTTTTGGAAGTGAGATGAACATCTGAAATATAAAAATGAATAGACTTCTGTTGTTCTGCTATCTAGTGTGATTTTTATAAAGTTTCAGATAGCATCACAAACAATCAAAGATGTGTATTTCCCTGTAAATTTAAAAGGTGAATTCTCCAGGACATAAATAGTGTATTTTCCAGAGCAACAACAAAAAATAATGCTCACCCATACAAAATTGATTAGTTTTGTTGCTAAGGGCAAGAGTATGCCCCAGCACAGAAACATCATTCAAATGTGTCCCACTTGCTGTGAAAGCTTTTCCAAGTCAAATGACTTCTAAGAAGTTTACAAAATCAGATGTAATATTAATGAAAATATTACCCTCCCACACAAAGCAGACCAAGCTTTTGGCAAAAATTTTCCATCAAATGATGGTTAGACTTTATATAATATTAATGTATTTATTGTGCAAAACAATTATTATTTCATATGCATTCCAAGAGATTTGCATTAGGCAAAACACTGATTTATAGCATATAGCATGGCCTTTGGCATTGAGTAATTCATATCAAAAGAGAATTTGCTTAAAATTTCCTTTTTTCCTAACTTCTGTAACATCAGAAAACATGTTTTCTTTTACTTAATGGTTAGCTTACCCGCCATGATTTAAACTGTTATAGGATAGTCTTTTCAGAATAAAAATTCAGAGTATAGGTTGTCCTAAAATGCCAAAATGTGTTTGCTTTACTCATGCAAAGATGTTAACTGATCTATGTGTTTTATTTGTAGCTATCCAATTTGATAGAGAAAAACAAAGAAGAAGAAGAAGAAGAAGAAGAAGAAGAAGAAGAAGAAGAAGAAGAAGAAGAAGAAGAAAGGAATTAGTGTGGTCATATTCATACTCACTGAATCCCCTTTGTATTTATTAAAAAGAAATGACAATTATGTTGAAAATTATTTTGTACAGTGACTTATATTAATTTTAGTGGAGTGAAGTAATGTTTCAGAAATGATAAAATCAAACTCATTTTTATGATTCAGGTGGAGGCAAAGTAGTGTTCTCTGTGAGTACTTTTGTTTCTTTAGGCTGCATATCTAAATGCCATTCTTAAAATTGTGAATACCTGAAATTTTTATTTCATATCAACATATCTTGTATACATTTGATAGTCTTAAAACAGTATTATTTTATTACATGTTTAAATATATAATTTCATATTAAATAGTACATTAATAGAATGACAATATACGTTTAAATAGAAAAAATTCTCAATTGCAAAATTCCTTTGTTTAAAACAATTTAAATTAATTTTTCTAAACAGGTCAATGTGACAAATAAATATATTCCTTAAAAATAGTTTATGAAAATAGCAGTGAACTGTTTTATCATAAAAAATTAATATCACTTAAAATCCAAATATTATGTTTTATTTATAATAAACAACCATAATCCAAACAGAATTAATCTGGTGATTAGTCAGAAATAAATAAACTTCAATCTCTAGTGAAGAAATCTTTCACTTTGCAGTTTTAGTATGAAACATGTTCACATCTGTGAAATGAAATGTGTCCACTGTGGTGTGATTCTCCACGGAATTGAGTTTTAAAACTAGATATCAGCTCCCTGTTATCGGTTTGATAATTAAAATTCTGTTTTTGTTTTAATTTCTGTTAAAAAGAAAATGAAACATCTTTCCAGTGTAAGGGATAATCCAGTCAATTAGGTAACACCATATAGCCAATATTTATTAAAGACCAGGTTATAGACAAATTTTCTAGGTGACTAAAATAAAACAATGAAACACATTTAAAAACAAGCAAAGCAAAGAAATGGCACTGAGGGGGAGAAAGAGATCAAGAAAGGGCAGCAGAAGAGGAAAATGAAAAAAGTGGGATCAAAAGAAGGGCAGAAGTGAGGAAGAAATGGATGGGAGGGATGAAGGCAATGTGGGAAGAGGAAGAAAGCCATGAGGAACTCAGGAAGAAGGGGACTGACGGCGGGGTCAGATTGAAGGAGAGGATGAGGAAGAAGGAAGGGAGGAAGGAAAGGCAGGAGATAAGAAATGAATGGACCAAAAGAACAAGAAAGAGAGCGAAAATGACTTCTTCATTTCCTTCTGCAAAGAGGGAATGAAGGAGGACCTGGGAAATGTAAATGAAAATCTAGACAGAGATCTCGCCACAAGCACTTCGCCATCAGAAAAGATTTCAAGGATCAAAAGCTGGGATTATGTACACTATTTAACAGCAAAGTTATTGCCTCATTGTGAATAAGAACGTATTCCAAAACACTGAACTAAGTCCTATGGGTATCAAGGATATGGATGTCACCTACTGTTTGGTGAGTTTTAAAGCTGAATTCTGTCAACTTTCCTAAAGAATGAGCTCGAGTGCTCCACTTATTTGCACCCATCACTATATGCTATAGGGATTCTGAGGAGAGACTGTATAGTAGGGCAACTATTCAAGACAACAACTGATAAATCATCAGGGACATATAACCTGAACTTCCCCAAACATGGTTCGAGAGAAAGCCAATATATATAATGTGTTATAGAATGAAATACATGAAAAACGTGTGTAACTCTTATGAGCATGACAATTCTAACAAATATCATTATGTTTATATAATATCATTAATTCTTTAACTCAGTTTCATGATGAAGTTAAGTTTTCAGAACATTACTTACTTTCATTTAGGTCTGTTTTATTATGCATGCTGACTTCCTTCTGTCAAACTGAAATACAGCGATGGTTTGTAACATGAGTTTTTCATCAAAAATTATAACAGTCTAATGATGAGCCTGCCTTCATTACATAAATGCTAGATAATATTTTGAAGGCTAGGAGTATTTGTAAAATTCCAAACAGATGACTCAAACCATTTTTTTTAATACAAGAACTTATAACTAAGGTTTTTTTATTATTGTTTCTGGAATTTTTTTTTTTTTTTGGTTATTTGAGACAGGGTTTCTCTGTGTAGCTTTGCGCCTTTCCTGGATCTCGCTCTGTAGACCAGGCTGGCCTCAAACTCACAAAGATCTGCCTGCCTCTGCCTCCCGTGTGCTGGGATTAAAGGTGTGTGCCACCATCGCCTGTCCCTGTTTCTAGAATTTTTATTAATCATTCTATACTCAATATTGCTAATACATATATTGTATTTTGATAAAATCCAACCTCCATTAACTTCTCTCCAACAATTTCCAATTTACTACTTTCCCTCTTAGCTTTCCATGCTGGTTTTTAAAAAATGTAATATTTACTGATTCCTCTAATATATAAAAATTAATAAACTGTGCTCCATAATCTTATTATTATTTCCATAGTTAGGCCATCTTGCAGCCCTTATCAGAGTCGCTGGCTTTTTTTTTTCTGCAATACATCACAATTAATATAAAAATTCCCACCTATCAATTTGCATAGAATAAGAGACTGTGGGGATATACAGTTCTAAATGGGGAGTCTATATCTTAGCCTCTTTTCCCTGGGCTCAGAAATCATGGTGAAATGGGATGTGTAGAAAGACTGTACGATTCAGAGGGAGTAGACAGCTGCAGAGAAACAGTATATGCCAGGTGGTACATCAAGTTTTCGTATACAAACTCACAGCAGCTGTAACTCTAAGCCCAAGTTCAAGCCAGGCGTAAAACCAGCATGGATTGGGAGATGCTTCTAAAGTCTTACCCTTATCTGATGAGCTTTTGAAAACTGGTAACTTCTAGGGGAAGTAGAGTCAGATTTCTTCAGGTATGGGTACCCTGAGAATCTACCAAGACTTTCAGAAACTTTACCCAGTGCTAGGCTTGTGGATTATGTGAAAGATAGTTTAATTTGCATTTGAACAGTTTCCTAGAATTTGAGAACAGGGACAAGCTTGCAATAGTATAAAATTCAAGCTGAGAGATACCATGCTGTTAAAATTAAGGCATAACACAATATAAACTGCCCATATGTTTGAAGATATCACATAATGTGCCCATTATTAAAATTGGAAGGATTTATATTTGGCAGTTAAGAATACAGTTATATGATGAGTAATCATTCATACAATTTTACCTCATATCTCCATGTCTCTATAATGATTAAAGGATATGATAACAAGAATTGATGTTAAAACCACCCTCAAGCATGTGAAGGTGTGTTCCTAAAAGCCAGTCTGTGACATTCTCCCAAATAAACTGGAATGTATGTATTTATATTCTTTCTAATATTGTTTGATTACCAATGAGTAACTAAACTATAACTGTGCAATGATATATGTTTATTATTTGTAATACATAGGATTCTTGAGGATATATTATTACTGATAAGCTGTTTTTAAAGCCAATGGAAAACTACTGCAACCCTACTTAAACAGGTCTAGTAATGACACAGATTATTAAGGAACAAATACACAAGTCAACTCAACTTACAATCAACCATGAGTGGCTAAGGTGCTTGAACAAAGCAAAGGTCATGGGACTGGGTAGTGATGCAGCACATATAGAAATAGCCCAGAAGCAGGAGCTGATTGATATGCTTACGTTGTGTTTATTTATTTTGGATCTATAGCTTTTTTCGCTTCATTGCATAAGGCACAATTTATTAGTAGTATTTAACTTTTCAATACGTTATTTAAATTATAGTCTAACAAGTTTTGGCAATATTGTCAGGCACTTTGGACAAAACCAATTATCATCTTGATTTAAGATGTTTAGCCTCAAGAACTGTGTGGAAACACATTTATGGTGTTTTAAACTGTGTATCTTGTGTTTCTATGTTATGGCACTCATAAGAAATGATACAAATGTGAACGGGCTGTTTGCCCTGGGATACTGCCCGTTAGCTCCAATTCAAATGTGAACTTTCAAAGTATTGAAGCTGCCAACGTTTCTCAAGCCTGATCACAGTTAAGCTTTAGATTTACTCACTATCAAACATTTTAACCCACTCATTCTCATCTCTCCTAGTCTTTTTGCCATCTGGTTGTATAACATCCTATGATATATTATTTTCCTGTAAACATCTCACTTTTCATATAGAGATTCAGGTTTATTGTTTTGAAATGTAGGTTAGGATCCAACCTAGATATATATTTTATGCCTGTAATCCCTGCACTCAGGAGGCAGAGGCAAGAGGATCACAGCAAGTTCAAGGCCTGTCTTGGTTTACAGGCAGAGTTTTGAGCCACCCAGAGCTGCAGAGTAAGACATTGTTGGTTAAACTGAAGAAAAATATCAAAAAGTACTTAAAATGGAATTATGGTAGTGAATATTTTAAAACAAAATAAACAAAATCTAAAATGCAGGTTTTAATATGGCAGTGATTTCTAACAGTATATATGAGAGCCATGTGGATAGTTTGCTATACACAACAGGTCAGGAATCATCAATCACAGAGTGTTCTGATTTATCAGGACTGGACTTCCCCCAAGGACAATTGTTTCTATTCACTTCTCAGGTGAGGCTGATGCTATACTAGTCTATCATTCAAACATCAATATCTTATAAACTTCCATTTTTAACACATTGTTCAGTATTTTAACACAGATCAGCAGTCTGTACTGGGAGGCACCATGTTTTTAAAAAGCATGGATCCAAGCCTTTATATTATTCTATTTTAAGCTTGTTGATGATCACAAATTCTAGACAAAATTCATGATTTATTCCTTTAGGGACAGACATAATTATCATCTTCATGCTTCTTTCCTCTATTCTCTACTGTCTCCCAAGTAGGAAACAACAGGAACTTTCTGTGTCTTGATATTATCCTTTCGCCTTATCAAAATACTGGAGATGGGGAGATCGTCTATAGAACATCTTTCTCACCATTTTGGAAGCAAGGAGTCCAAGAACAACTTCAGGCTCAGTTGTTTGCTTTGGGCTGATTTGGACTTCCAAAGTCAGCAAGAGCACAATGCTGTGCATACTTATTGCCATATCCTTCAGAGGACAGCAAAGTTGTCTCCCTATGTATTTGAAGGCAGATACATAAAAGAGCAAAGGCTGTGTGAAACATTTTTACAAGAACCATCATTCTGTTCTTTAAAACAAGGTCCAATTGGAAGGAGCTCTTCTTAAAGGCTCCACTTGTAACAGTAACACACAGGCATTAACATTGAACCTATTAACTCTCGTGGAATTTTTTTCTGATTAGCAATCACACACCTTTTATATTGATTTTGCCATTGAACATTAGATAAAATCTAGCTGATTTTTTTCTTTTTTAAAATTTTTATTTATTTATTTATATTTTCTTCTTTAGATTTTTGTCTTTCCTTTCCAGTTCACTAAATGTGTATCCCACAGTCACCTTTGGAAGATTTTGTTTTTCATTCTCTTAGCAATATCATGTCAACTTTTTTTTTTTTTTTTTTTTTTGGTTTTTGACAGAGTTTCTCTGTGTAGCTTTGCGCCTTTTCCTGGAACTCACTTGGTAGCCCAGGCTGGCCTTGAACTCACAGAGATCCACCTGACTCTGCCTCTCGAGTGCTGGGATTAAAAGCATGCTCCACCACCACCCAGCCATATCATCTTTTGATTTGTAGGTCTTGGACCACAGTATTCTATTTCTCATTTCAGTAAATATCTGATAGGAAGCCTCAGTTTTGTCTTCAGTGTTTCGAGGAATTCTGCTCTAATTAACATCTACAAAAATCACAGGGTGTGGCTGGAATAACCTGTACAATTACAGTCTTTGAATTTTGGAGGTGAAAGTAAGAGAATGAAAAGATTGTAGTCATCCTTGGCTACATGAGACATGACTGAAAATATAACCAAAAAATGTAAATCATATAGGCAGCTAAGTGTCTCTCTTTGTATCTTTCTATAGCACAGTGTGACTTATTTTATAGAATTCTCATGTTTCTTGTTCCTATTATATGTGGTAAAATAAACTCCCATATCACGAGTGTCTCACATGATGTACTAGGTATAGATCTTATGTGTAAAGTAGCGTGTGATGAGATTAATTTGAAACTTACTTTGCTTCTTGAATCAAAAAGGGATGCTGAGAGTTTCATTTCCATTTAAAAAAATAACACTAAACCAAAAATGTGAAAGAAAGTGTGTCTTTGTCAATGTTCTAATGCTGTGAAAAGACACCATGACCATGGCAACTCTTATAAAAGAAAATACTTAATTGAGACTGGCTTACAGTTTCAGAGGTCTAATCCATTATCAGTGTAACAGGAAGCATGGCAGAATTCAGGCAGGCATGGTGCTAGAGAGGTAACAGAGAATTCTGCACGTGGATCAGCAGGCAGCACAAAGAGGGAGACACTGGGACTAGCCTGAGTGTTTGAAACCCAGAAGTCCAACCCTAATGACACACTTCCTCCAACAAAGTAACACACACTCAAACAAGTCCATACCTCCTAATCCCTATCAACTAGTGCCACTCCCTAATGAGCAAGCATTCAAATATATGAGCTTTTGGGGCCATTCTTATTCAAAGCACTACACTATGTAAGTATGAAAAATAAATAATAGTTTCCTGTAAACGCAATTTTCAGAAGTTGACAGTTAAACATAAGTATTGACAGCTATTCTTTAACAGTCATTCATGCAGACTCTGTCCTTTAATTTGTACATATAAACCTCAATATACCAACCTCTCCTTTGATATTGGTTATAATCAGACATAAAAGCTCTAGACCAGTGATTCTCAACCTGTGGGTCACAATTCCTTTGGAGGACCAATGATACTTTCATAAGGGTCAAATGATATTTTCACAAGGGTCACATATAAGATATACTGTATATCAGATATTTACATTATAATTCATAATAGTAGCAAAATTAGTTTGAAGTAGCAATGGAAGAATTTCATGGTTTGAGGTCACCACAACTTTAGGAAATGTATTATTAAAGGGTTATAGCAATAAGAAGGTTGAGAACCACTGCTCTAGAGCATTCGTCCTTTGGATATTGTAGCACCACATTTATTTTGTAATCTATCTCTGCTACTGCAGTTAAAAGATTCTTTCTGATTTAGTTTTAATACCTTACAAAAAATGTAGATTGTACAGTATCTAAAATGTTGTAGGAAATGAAAGAAAGGGTTAAGAAAGTATTTCATATGAAGTACAGAAAATCAAGTGAAGAGGATAAGTCTCATTATCCAATAAGGTGCATAGATGTGCACATGATTGGCATTAATATTGGAAACATAACTTTAACAGATCCTGTAAAACAAAGGAGAAAAGCAGTGTATTGTATATGACATCCAGATTCAATCTATGCAGCTCAGATAGCTGTCCTATTTTCTAACTAGGTAGAAATCATTCAGTAGTGCCACATATGCACCAATAAACCTAAGTGATTGCTATTGCAATTAATTTCAGTCACTTCATTTCAATAAAACAAGAACCTCTTTGTTTGCTGTGCATTTCACATTTATCTTTTTAATAGTTTGAATTGATCTTAACAGTACAATTTCACAAGAAATTTATGCTGAAATTGATTAATCTATACTGATTAACGGTGTCTTTAAATCAATGGCTGTTACCTTGCTTCTCAGAGCTGAGAAAGTTGGGTTTGAAATTCCCTTTTATTTTTTAATTTGTAGACCCTCTTTGTTTTCTTCTCCTTATCTTCTATGCTTTTTCTTCTTTCTTTGCTTGTTTGAATGTCTCTTCTTTTTTCTTCATTTTTTGGGGGGTTTCACAGAATTTGTAATTATCCAAAATATTAATTATATATATATATATAACATGTTAAAACTTACTTTACTTTCAATATATCTATATGTTAGCTATAAAAGAAAGTCTTAGTGTTTCATTGACTGTGATGAAACAACATGACCAAAAAGCAAGTGAGGGAGGATAGGTTTATTTGGCTTACATTTCCATATTGCTGTTCATCTTCAAAGAAAGTCAGGACAGGAATTTGAATAGAGCAGGAACCTGGAAACAGAAGCTGATTCTGAGGTTATGTAGGGGTGCTGCTTACTGGCTTGCTTCCCTGGCTTGCTCTATATGCTTTTTTTATAGAACCCAAGACCAACAGCCCAGAGACAGCACCACCCACAATGGGCTGGTCCCATCCCAATAACCAATAATTAAGAAAACACTATACTGCTGGATCATATGGAGGCATTTTCTCAACTAAAGTTCCATCCATTCAGATAACTTTAGTTTGTGCATCAAACTGACATAAGATTAGCCAGCACAGTAAATATCTATTTACACAAGAAAATTAGAAGTAGAAGTATTATTCACACCAATAATATAATTCTGATAAATGGAGAATAAGATACTATGAAGATTATTTCATAGTCTTGAGAGTAATAGTGATTATAAAGAAATTAAATGGAATATATCCTGAATATTTACATTTATTGAAATATTTAAATAAGTATTTTGGAATATTTGTTGTCAGAAGTTAATATCTTACTTAGTATTTTTTAGTAATCAAATCAAACCATCAACTAATTTGATAATTATTTAAAGTATTTACTATTGTTTAATATTATCTTCATCTATGCATATGGTGCCTTGATTGACCTGTTAAGAAAAGGGAGACAATAACAACCAAATGAGCAAGACTGAGCTCTCCTAGATACAACTGCCAATCATAGCATTCTCTATACCAAGGGGCAGTGGTGACCTTGCTGCGGAAGTAATACAGTCATCATTGGACATCTTTAGGAAGAGCACATCAAGCATATTGCACTGAACACCATAGAAGTAATATAATATGCTGATAATCAGTTGAAAAGTCATCTAAGGAATTCTGAGAGTGGGAATATAGCCTTTCCACTCTTAGAATTCCTTAGTTGACTTCCCCAGAGGAGACCATACCAATTTATTATCTAATACCAAATGGTAAGCCTTGGAAACATTTAATGTAACTAATATTAAACAGACTGAAAAGGTTGTATTTAGTAATACATTAAAACACTATTCATGGACACACACATGTATTTATATATATGTGTGTGTGTGCACCATATATAATGTATATAACATATACATATATAAAATTAAAAATAAGTTATGAGTTTGAGCAAGGGGGAGATACATGTGAGAGTTTGGCATGATGAAAGGGAATGGGGAAAGTATGTAATTATATTCTGTATCTTATAAAAACCCACAGCAGACATGACAAACATTATTTGGAGTTGTTGGTCAGGGATTTTCAGTAGACTCACAAAATATTGTAGGCTACTGTTAGTGCCCTTTCTGACACAAGAGAAGTCCCTGTTGATGAAGATACCATGGACTGGTGTGAAGACTTCTTCTATAAGGATTAGTTTTCATGTTACCAGAAGGTGCCTTGCAAGCTTCCATAGAAGGGAAGCAGCCAACCATGCTACTGACCATGAAGCAGATGAACCACAACAACCACCAGTGTGGCATGATATCGCAAAGGAGGCAGCAGTGCATTGCATATCTGGAAAGTAACCAACAGCTCTCTAATAGGACTTAAGACCTGCTTAACAAAAAAGAAATCATGACTGGACTTTAAACCTAGCCAATAACCCAGGATAAGTGGATTCATGGATCTTGGAGGAGAACCTATAACTTCAAATTTACAAAACCAGCATAATCCCAGACCAAATCTCATTCCAAATATGTATCCACATATCCAAGGATAAGTGTGGTTGTAACCACTCAATCAAGGAAACTTCTCTTAGCAACAGAGACACTTACAGAAAACCACAACTGATGAAATACACAGTTGTGGGCCTATTTCCTACTGATACATATACAGCACAACTCTTGCATTTAAAATTCAGAGATAAATAACAGAGTCACAGGAAGTTTATTAAGAATTGTGTCTATATACATGAAGTCTTAACAACATGACCGCCTAAATATGAATTGTACAAGGATTACATCAATAGACATACTAAGGTGGATGAGGCAATAGCTTAGGAGGCTTCAGCCCTAGAAAGGAACTACAGTAAACTATTAACAGATTGTATTTATGTATTTATGAATATATATATAATTGTATATTCATATATATGTCTATTTAAAATTCTACATACATATATATATATAATTAAATAAGAAAGGTTTGAAATAAAGCAGAGTGCGGGCTGCATGGGAGGATTTAGAGTGAGTAAAGGGAAGCTAGACACAGGGTACTTTCATTAATTTTAAAATTAAAAGAAATCATTTATTTTTAAAAAGTCATATGGCTGACTAGAGGGATCACTCCACATTTGAAGGCACTTCCTACTCTTCAGAGAACCCAATTCCTCACAGCCACCTGTCAGGCAATCACCAGGGCATTTGACTCTCTTCTGGCTTCCACGAGCACCTGAACACATGACACACATCACACAAGCAGCCAAGTTATAGAAATTTACATATGAGGGATGCCTTTCTTAGGTAGGGGATTTGGCCTTGATTGCCATAAAAGAGAGACAAGCAGGGTTTTGAAAAGAAAACTGGTTTGAAGCAAGTGAGTGAGCTCTCAGTTTTGCACAGCTGCTGTAAGTTGGAAGTTGAGAGTAAGGAAGAGACCGAGCATCAGATAAAGGGTAAGTTGGGTTGCTAGAGTGAATATTCAGAAAACATAATGCACAGAAGGCAATTGTAACAGGCCATTTCCTTACTTTATATAAATATGCGCATAATGTTCGTGGTTAAGCTTATGATTAATCATATTTTACTTACCTAGAAACATAGCATATATATACAAATACATCATTATATGACATGTAAAATCATGATATTAATTTATCTTTTGTCATCCAGATTAAAACATTCCACTCTGGTGGATGAATATTGTTAGTTCACTACAGAATTGAGTAATATCTTACAACTTAAAGTGTTCTTTTCATGGTCCAGATATGTAACAAGCCTTCATAAATATTGTGTAGTATAAGTACAAAAATTCTCATATATGTATATATGAATTCAAATATGTGAAACAAAATTTATAGATACATATATATATATTTATATACATATATATATATCAAATGCAACTTTGCTCACATACATGAGTGAAGGAAATCAGTGGTTTATAATATAGCACACTGTGCATCATTCAGTCTTTGAGTATTAACTCATTTTAGACATAAATTAAACACATGCATACTTATTCATATGTATAAACTGACTATTATTACCATCTTATGCTAACAGAATATTTCCCTATACTTTAAAGAGTAAAATTTAGGTCTCCAAACGTGACATAGTATTACATTTCCTACATAATCAAGCTCTTCCTCCTCTCACCTGTCTGTCACTGTCCCTGATTTGTTTCTCTTTCAGTATTTTTGCTGTCCCCCTCTCTAAATCGTTATCACTGATTGCTTGAAGTTTTGAAACAAATTCTCTTTTAGGTATAACATGAATTTAGACCAAATGTCAAGAGGCAATGAGCACTCCTTTAGATATTTTTGTCCTCAGCTCATATTCTTCCAAACCATCTATGTATATTTGATAGATTAATATTTTTAAAACATTACTTGACATAAATTTTGCCGAAGGCTAGAATTTAAATCTAGATATAAAATAGCTATTTCATTAGTTTACTTTCCTAAGATCTTCCCTGCAATAGAAGTATTAATTGCCAAATGAATTATTTTCAGAATCCTATGGCTGATGATGAAGACATTCAATAAATTAGCCTCATCTGGCTTAAAGGCACTGTCATAAAATATTAATGAGAGAAAACCATAAGGAGTAAAATAACATAATTTCTAGTCTTTTTTATAATCCTTACCAGGCTTAAACTTTTAGTCAAATTATATATACTTTCTTTAAATATATTGTCATGTATGGAATATAAGAAAATTGGGGTATCCCACCATAAAACACCTCACACAGCCTTGAGACAAGGGTAGGGTCTTGGGCCTGCCTCAACCAAATGTACCAGGCTCTGCTGACTCCCCATGGGAAGCCTTACCTTCTTGTAGGAGGGAATGGTGGATGGGTTGGGGGTGGGGAGACTGGAGAGATTGGAGGAGGGAAAGGAGGATCTGTGTATGTAAAATGAATAAAAACTCCTAATAATAACAAAAAATGAATTGGAAAATTTTTTGTCTAAACCAGTATATATATATATATATATATATATATATATATATATATATATATATATATTTGGGAGGAGGGAGCACAGGATTTGATACCAGTAGTTCTGAGTTAGAATTCTAATAGGTTATTTTTAAAATTATTTTCTTTAGTCACCCAACCTCTGCAATTTAATTTAATTTATTCAACTTGAAAACACTTTGTATAAGGTGCCATGCCACAGATTTGTTACGAATGGTATCTAAAAGAATGGGTATGACAAGTTTTTCTATGCTATTTGGACATGTTTATATTAAAGTGTTTGCATATCAAATAATATTCACAACAGTGGGAAGAAGAAACAGTTCTTTTCTTTGGGAATAGAGAAATGAGAGAGATGAAAAATGAAAAGGAAACACACTTTCAGTTGGGCTTTGCCAGCGTAGCCAAGCATATTCTTGCTTGAAGACTATAGGGACTATAAAAGGGACAGCCATTAAAGGTCAGGCACGAGGTTACTTCAGAGACATGGTTCAGAAACTTCTTTATTTAGTCTTGAGGCCTGCTGTCATCAAGTGTTCCTTCTGTTTCCTCCTGATCACAGTGCATGTTAGGTAATCAGATGCTTATGAATAGACTCATAAACAGTTAGGTGACATTTTCTGACTGTCTGATGGCACATTCTCAAACAAGCAGTCTCTAAAGATGTTGTCATTTTTATCCTTGTTGCCTGTGACTAGGTTAAAGTACCTGGTGAAGAGGGACTTTCTGAAGTGATTAAGGGTAGAAAGATTGAAATAGAGAGGTTTTCCTGTCTTTGGGGGCACAATATAGTCAGTTGAGTCTTTAAAAATAGAGTATTTAGGCTGAGGCCAGCAAAAGTGGTAGGAGAGCTTCAAGTGTAAGAAGAACTTGATTGACCATGTATGGTTCTAAAAATAAATGGAAAAAAAAGCCTGGGTCAGGAGGGATTAAACCAAGATACTCATTAATAATAGCCAGTGAGCAGGGCTTCAGCTCTACTACTGATTCCTTAGTCATAGTCAACCAATAATCTTAACGGCTTGACTCCAGAAGAGATCCCAAAAGGACAAGTAAGAGTATTTAAGCTGAAGAACATAGAATAATTTATTACACCCTCAGTAGATAATGCAAAGTTACAATATATCACTTAACACAGAAAACAAGGAATCTGCCTTAAATTTCATCTATACTGCCATTCTCCTAACTTTCCAGCATTTAATTTGAAGGACCTGGTAAACGCCCCTTTTAACTTTCCACATGGGTGCTGCTTCTTTGTAACTTGAGAGTGCACTGGTAGAGAGAAGAATATAAAATTTAGAGTATATGTTATCCCTTCAATATTTCTGTTTCTGTACTGAAAACAAAACAAAAATCAAAAAGCAATAACCGTCTTTTCAGAAAGATTGTGGGCTCTTTTTGAAGAAGTATATAGTGCTAAATTTTATAAAAGTTTCAAAAGTGTGACTGTCGACAATGATTCAATGGAATAAGAAGACACTACTGTACTAATGAATATCCATAGTTCAAACGGTGTCATTTCCCCACCTGTGTCTAGTAGGTTTAGCTTCTACACCATCAGGTGTCACTCTGATGACTCTGCTTCTTTTCCATGTAACTCTCTGTTTCTTCCCTGGCCTTTAGGTATCCTACTGTTATATGACAAAGTGGTTTCAGCTCTTTGATCCTGCTTGAGCGAATTTTCTCTTTTTCTGTCTGGTTCACTGATTTCTCCTTCTTCCACGTATACATTATTTTTTTATTCAGACACTATTTTTAGGAGCATAGATTACATTGAATTGTTTCTTACACCTGTTTAAAAGCAGTAGATAGCCGGGCGGTGGTGGCGCACGCCTTTAATCCCAGCACTCGGGAGGCAGAGCCAGCAGATCTCTGTGAGTTCGAGGCCAGCCTGGGCTACCAAATGAGTTCCAGGAAAGGCGCAAAGCTACACAGAGAAACCCTGTCTTGAAAAACAAAACAAAACAAACAAAAACAAACAAACAAAAAAGCAGTAGATATCTAAAACAATAATGGATGTTATTTCCTGTTAATGTGGCAAGTCAAATTTTGAAACATTAAAAGCTCACCTAGGCATTGTATATTACATTAAAAATTTGATATGTACGTTTGTCCATGATTTTATTCTATTCCTGAGATTGGAAGGAAAAATAAAAACTATAGTAGATATATCCATTGAGCTCATACCAGAGTCTCAGTCAAATTGAGTTGTCATAATCCAAAGCCCATTCAAAATGTCAGAATTAGTAAAATTTATTCACAATTCAAATAGTATAAAAACAAATAAACTGAGCATGGTGGTATATGCCTGTCATTCTGGCACATAGAAAGCTGAGGCAGAAGGATGAAAAATTCAAGGCTAATTGTTTGGAATAACAGGTGAGATTCTGCTGTATGGTACCTCCCAATCCTCAATAGCAGCAAAGATATAGTGAAAAGTTTGTCTTTTATAATCTCATTTTAAAAAATAAAAATAAATGAAGCCACAATAAATTCTCCAGACTCCCCCAATGAATTTTAGAATACCACATCCTTTTAGTCTTTTTCATAGCATTTTATAAATTGTTGATCAGTCTTAATTCCATTTCTTCTACAATTTTGCTGAAAATTTGCTAATAGAAATGTGATATGTCTTCAAGAATGATTTTTCTGAATAAAGATTTTAGTTTATTTAAAGTAAACTGATACAAAACTTTAAACTAGCTAGTTTAAAATAAAGTTGATCAAAAGAGCCAACTTTATAGCCTTCATGATGTAGGTACTCCTTTCTTCCATAATTTTAAAGAATTTAGTTATATAAAATTTGTGCCTAATCTAGTATGTGTAAAGCTCCATAGAATTAGCACTTGTGTCCATTTTTATATTAGCTTAGGTAATTTTAACATTTTTTTTCTGATTTATTAATATGTAACATGATAAATGCTGGGAACAATACTTGAATAATATATTAAGCTATTTTTACTTGACACATCATCAAAATGTGATTTGATCATCAGAAATTATAAGAGAAAAGGACCCAATACAAATGCAGAAGTAAGGACATGTTTTTTATGTGTTTTAACATTTTATGACTGGAATCTGTGGTGGTATTGTGTTCCCCAAAATATTGTGCACTCTAATAAACTTATCTGGGGTCAGAGAAGAGAACAGCCACAATATTAAACATAGAGGTTAGACAGTGGTAGCACAGGCCTTTAATCCTAGCATTCCAGAGGCAGAGATCTGCCTGGATCTCTTTGAGTTCAAGGCCACACTGGAAACAGCCAAGCATGGTGACTCACGACTTTAATCCCAAGAAGTAATGGCAGGAGGCAGAAAGGTATTTAAGGCGTGAGGATGAGGAACTACAGCCTGGTTAAGCTTTTAGGCTTTTGAACAGCAGTTCAGCTGAGACCCATTTGGATGAGGGCTCAGAGGCTTCCAGTCTGAGGACACAAGATCAGCTAAGGAATTGGCAAGGTGAGAAAGCTGTGGCTTGTTCTGCTTCTCTGACCTTCCAGCATTCACCCCAATAACTAGCCTTGGGTTTGTTCTTATTAATAAGACCATTTAAGATTTGTGCTACAGGAACCTCATGTGGTAAAAGATTAATCTGTTAGTTTTTAAAGAAATAATGTCACTGTTCTATGAAACAAGACAGAAATCTATGCTTAAGAAATCAGAGACAAAATTGTTGTTCGGATATTAGATGGTATTAAAAAATAAATGAGAGCCAGATATCAGGGTGAAATCTGAAAGATTAGAGAAGCAGAACAGCCAGCCACTATTTCTTACCTCTACGAAATCTAAAGAGAGTGAGATCCTCTATATCTAAAATATATCTCTGTTTGATCTTGTAAACATACTAATTTGACTACAAGTTTGATTGTAATAGGTGACTAAATACTAACTTGAATTTCTTTATATTCTAATTAGTTGGTAATAATAACATTCAAGAACTAGCAATTTGCATTACATTGTTAAATGAGTTGATAGGTATAATACCTTGAACAAGATTGGAAATATATGTACAGTATTTTCTAACAAAATAAATCACAACTTTTTATCAATATACATAATCTTTATTCAATATACAAAATTCCAATCCAATGTAAAATATTTAAAACTAGTAGTTACTTTCTAAAAGTAGATTCAATAATCTACCTTTTTATCTTATCATATCCATATTCTCTCATTTTGTTTTCAGAGTAGATTCAATAATCTACCCTTTATCTATCATTTCTATATTTTTTCAGAGTAGATTCAATAATCTACCCTTTATCCATCATTTCTATATCTTTTTTTGAGAGTAGATTCAATAATCTACCTTTTATCTTATCATATCTATATCCTTGCTCTTTTTTCTTTTTTCTTTTTCTCCTTTTTAAAAACAAGAACACCAAATCTAATTTCCTTAGTTTAGTTTTTTTTCTTGACCATTACCAATTAACAACTCAGAACCAGCTATCCTAAACAATGACAATTATCCATAACCCATCACCCATCCCACCTCTTGGGAATGTGGACATCATGTTCTAAAAATTACTTCCTGCTATCTGGGGGCAAAGGCATCTTTAGGGAATCCTGAAAAGAAAATTTGGGGGTTGATTATCAATTCTTGGGAGAGTTAGCTATATCATTTTCTAGTCTCTGCATAATAGGAAATTGCAAGCTTGTCTCAAGTCCTTGCTCCAGTAGTCTGTGAGGCTGGATCATCTCAGCTAGACATCTCAAAATTGTCCTGCAGTTTGTAGTCCAAAGCCAATGGGGTGGTGTTTGTCAGCTTGGTGGAATTATTATATTCCTGATGGAATCATTGTTGTGGTGATTCTTCAAATTGCTGTTCGGTATGGTCATGGTTCATTGTAGAAAATCTTTTTCATGGGACATTTTTTTCTGAATGATTTGTCTTTTTTCTTTAGATGTCTCATTTGTCCAGTTTCTTCAGATTCCTTATCATTTATTCTTCTGAATGACAAAAACAAAACCCTTCCCTAACCCTAACTTTGGGGAGGTTCCCAATCTAATCTTTATCAATTTTGATTCATGGTTTCTGCTTAAATTTTTGTTTTGTTTTGTAAAGCTCTTCTATCATCCAGAGCAATATGGCTTTTTACAACAGGCTTTAGATTCTTTAATTGCTATGGGAAGGGTTTTCTTCCGTGATGGCAGAAAAGGACTAAACTGAATTTGACATGGGGGCCTGAGACAGGCCACTCAGGTAGTTTCCCAACAGCAAAGGCAAGGGATTACCTTGTCTGTCCCTTGTTGATCTACATTTGTTAGTCCAATGTCTGCCTTTGCCACACCTTCTGCATAATCTAGAAAGGAGGAACATTCTGTTGGAATTATTCCTTGAAAAAACATTGTTTCAAAGAATGCCTTGTTTATAGTCCCTGTTTAGGTGACTGTGTCTACCACAATTGAAACACGACGTAACTATTTTCTCTTCAAACCTCTGGAACTCACCACCTCTCCTCTCCAAGTATCATCATGGTTATGAGATTCAATATTCATTGTATCTCAGATTCATTCCTCCAAGGGTGCTAATCTTGCCTTTAATGGCCTAATTACCCTATTGCATTGTGCATTACCATTTTCAAAAGAAGGAGATTCAATTATTATCTGTCTAGCTTCTGAATTTGATATCATTTTATTTATTGTTGAAGACAACCTTTGTAAGAAATCAGTGAAGATTTCTTTTGGTCCCTGTATAACTTCTGTAAATGACTCAATTTTCTTTCCTACTTCTTCAATTCTGTCCCAAGCATTCAAGGCTGCCATTTGGCATAAAGCCAGGGTGTGATCATCATATAGAGATTGCCTTTCTACATTAGCATAAAATCCTTCTCCAAGAAGTCGATCTTGGATGATTTCCATACCTCTAGCCCTACTTTGCTGTTCAATTGTCTTAGCCTCATTCTTCTACCAGGTCTTCCATTGTAATTAGGAACCAGCTTCTAAGATGGCTGTAACCAAATCTTTCCAGTCTTCATGGATAGTTCTATTACAAGTTGACCACAAGTTTAACATCTGTTTAACAAATGGGGAATGCATACCATATGACAGTATAGCTTCTTTGAATCTCCTCAAATCTAACATTTGCACAGGAGTCCAGTCAGCTCTTACACAGCCTTGAACATTTGGCAGTTCCTGTAAGGATAGTGGATAGATTAAAGTTGGCTCTTTGAAAGCTTTAGGCTCTTTCTCTGTAACCATATAATGTAATGTGGAGATTCGTTTACCTTTAAATTCCTCTGTCTCAGTCTGAATTTCTCTATAATCTTTTTTAACAAGGTTTTCTAAAATTTTTATCCTGGCACTCATATTAACCACCTTTTTAAATGATAAAACAAAAATTATCAAACAAATAATACTTATATTTGACATTACATTAATCCCATCTACACTAATTATCCTCTCATTTAATTGTTCCATTTTCAGACTGTGAATTGTATTATCAGAAATCAAATTCCCTCCATTGTAAAAATATTTCCCTTTTTTAATGTGGGGAAAAATTCTTTTTATACCAATTTCTTCCTTTAAGAAATCCTAATTGTTTCACCAAATCTGCTGACAATGATTCAGATGTGAGGCTGACTGATTCTGCATAGAACAGTAAAGCCCCATTGGGTTTCAAGGCAGTTACTTAGTGTGGTAGCAGCCCAAGATGGGGATCCAAGGAGAGCCCACAACCCACCAGGAGAGAAGAAGCCAAGGTGCCAGCCATCTGCACAAGGGAATGCAAGGAAGCAGCTAACATCTATGGCATTTTAGAGCCCCCAAAAATCAATGGAGTTTGCTGCAGAGAGGCTGCAATAAAAACTTAGCCAGTGGGTTATGGACTCCGGCCCACGTGTAGTGTGTAGTGGAGTCTCCATCCACAGCTTTTGGGTGTGAGGGCAGCTTGGGCCTTTGCTGAGGCCTGCAAGGCCACAGGCAAGCAGCTTTTTTTGTAAATTTGTGCTGCTCAAGTTGGACATCAGATGTTGTTCAAATTTTAGATGGCCTTTTAACAAAAATCCCAGAGCCAGATATCAGGGTGAAAGGTGAAAGATCAGAGAAGCAGAACAGTCAGCCACTAGTTCTCATCTCTAAGAAATCCTCAGCCTAAAGAGAGTGAGTGCCTGTTTCCTCATGCCTTATATACTATTCTCTGCCCTGCCATATTACTTCCTGGTATTAAAGGCATGTGTGCTTCCCAAGCAAAGGTATGAAATCTCAAGTGCTGGGATTAAAGGTGTGTGCCCACCACTGTCAGGCTCTATGTGTAATCTGCTGGCTCTCTCCTCTGATCCTCAGGCAAGTTTATTAGGCTACACAATATATCACCACACAAAATATTATATCCTATTAAAAGAATTTGAATGTTATGACTGCTAATGTCCATTCATTAAAATAATACTAATAATAATGGTAAGAAGAAAATGGCACTTAAATTTCAGCCAGGATATACCATCCAATTAAAATAATGCTACAATTTCTGGCATCTGTCCCAGTTGGAGGAAATGGTATTATACATTGTTAGCATTGATGGATAATTATTTTAGCTGGGAAGCAAAAAATAATAGCTACTGTTCATAGAAGTCGGAAATCTAAGGTTTAATACAAATCATATTTCTTAGTATGCAGGAAAATGGAGTTACTTCAAGGACAAAGGGGTGAATACCAATAGGAACAGAACATTAATTCTCAATGGTAGGTTATTAATCTAACAGGATAATATGAATCTCATAATGTTAAGAAATAGTTTATTTCCCTAATTATTTATGAATAAGGAAAATAAACAAAGTGGAATTATTCAATATTATTGAAAGTATTAATTGGATAAAATAGATTCTGTCATGCCTCATGTATAAGCACAAACTTGAAGTCCTGAAAATGGTGCAAAAAATCCATATAAATGCAGGATATAAAACAGAGAGAGGTGGGTGCTGTCAACCAGTTAGGATAACATCATATGGGAACATTACAGAAGGAAATAACATGGAAGAGTTTATCACCATTGATCTTGAGACAACAGTAGAAAATGAAATGCCTCTTAATTTGGTATTAAATGTAAAAATGAATGAAGGTTGCAATAAGAAAATTCAAACCTGAGAGAAAATCAAACATAATTGATTTTGAAAAAGCCACGTAAAGTAGGTTTTCTATCATGTACATGCTGCCATGTGTCTGTGAGCGGAATATGAAGAGATGAATGTAGATAAGTAAGTACTAAAAAGCAGTTAAACATTACAATAAATTTAGTACTTTAATAGTTTGATGGATTTTCTTATGACTTATTCATGAAAGCACATGCTGTGCTTTGCTTATATACATCATTCACTGCCCTGTCTTGCTGTAGACAACCTTCCAACAATTGTCTTTCTTTTCCTCAACACTTCTTTTTCTATACCAGTTCCTTACACAGAGGCTATTTAAAGTGGGTATTGTGCCTATGAGTAATTGTAGGCTGCACTTTCCTTCTTTACTCAAAGGACATTTTGGAAACCACATGGAATTTTTAAGTTGGTCAAAAATGTTAATGAAATTTAATAGTATCTTAATTTTTCTCTCAATTTTGTTGTTGTGATTTAAGATGTCAGTTGTGTTGTTCCTTAGATACTTATTCTTGGTGTGTAGTGATATTTTATTTGTGCTTTAATGAATAAAGGTTGCCCAGAGATCAGAGGAAAAAGGCAGCCACAACACAGAAGTCATGCAATGTTAGCACACGCCTTTAATCCTATCACTTGGCAGGCAGGATCTCTGTGTGTTCAAGGCCACACTAAAAACAGAGCCAGGTGTGGTGGCACATGTCTTAAATTCCAACACTAGTTAACCATGGAGTTCTGGAGATCTGTACAGACAGACAGGAAGTGACAGAGCTGGGCAGGAAGAAGAAGTGATGTAGCTGAACAGCGAGAGCAAATCAGATGGCAGAACAGCAAGGAATGTAGGTGTGGGTAGACAGGAAGTAACTCACATTTGGAAGCTGCAGAGTTGGTGAGGTAAAGTTAGCTGTGGCTTTCTTTATTTTCCTGATCTCTCCAAGGCTTTCACCCCTATATCTGGCTCCATGTCTTTTTATTTAGTAAGACCATTTAGAAATTCATCTACATTGGCGTATATGAAGTAATGTGTCTTTGATATTTCATCATATTGTAGTTGCCAGCTTACCTAAATTCATTGGTATCAAACAGAACTTTAAAGAATACATTAGAGAAATTTGATAAGATTGGGTTAAAGGTATTTAAATTTTATTAGACTAAAATAAAAAAGGATGTAACCGAGTCTCACCACTAAAAGCCATGCTTGGCTATAAAAGATAGCCAGTACAGGGTCTGTAATCACCATTGCTAGGAGTCCTCAATAGAGTCACCCTCATAGATTCCAGGAACTTTATTGCCTTAAGTTTCCACAGTACCCTCTCAATGCTGCCCAAATTCCAGCTGTCTCTCTCCACAGTCTCTTCCTTCATCCTTCCCACCCTCACACCCCACCTGATCTTTCTTGCTCCTCTCCCCACCCACCTTCAGTCCATCCAAAAAAACTATTCTATTTCTTCTTCACAGAGAGGTCCACCCCCTGACCCCTCATCCTGTGGCCTTTCTCTTTATCTAACCTCTCTGGGTCTGTGTATTTTAGCTTGACTACTAATTACTTACCAGGTAATCTCCATTTATAAGTGAATACATACCATATTTGTCTTTCCAGGTCCGGGTTTCCTCACTCCGGATAATTTTCTTGTCTAGTTCCATACATTTGCCTACAAATTTCTTGGTAACATTTAAAAAAAATTATCTATCTATCTATCTATCTATCTATCTATCTATCTATCTATCATCTATTGACTTTTTGAGACAGGGTTTGTCTGTGTCATTGTGGCTGTCTTGTGACTCACTCTGTAGACTAGGCTGGCAACAGAAACTTGAAGATTGGCCTGCCTCTGCTTTCCAACTGATAGGATTAAAGGGAAGCACCGCCACCACCCAGCTGATGTCATTTATTTTTTAGCACCGAGTAACAGTCCATTGTATAAATGTGCCCCATTTTTTATCAGTTATTCAGTTAATGAACATCTAGCTTATTATGAATAAAACTGCAATGAACATAGTTGAACAAGTGTCCTTGTCGTAAGATTGAGCATCCAGGCTGATACTGGGACAAAAAATTGCTCTCTGAAAATTGACAGCAGGGCCCCATTGCAGAGGAGAACAGCAACCACACAGTTCACTGAACATAGAAAGTTTGAGCTATTGTGGGCATGGAGTCTTAACTGCTATGTTCTAGTCTCTTTGGCATGGGAAGGTACTCTGCAGGCTATGGAAAGTCTAACCTGGACACCAACCCAGCCACAAAAACCTTAACTGACAATTTGTTCTGGCTGCAAGATGTGCAGAGGCTCTAGTGGCATAGAAATTGTGGGAGTAGCCAACCCATATTTGATTTAACTTGAGGCCCACTCCGCAGGAGGGAACCCATGTCCTCCAAAGCCTGGTTGACCAGGAATCAGAGACCTAGGGTAGAAACAAACACAACTGGCAAACAATACATATCAAAAGCAAAGAAATGATCCAACGATATTCCGCTATACTCATAGATCTGTCCCTTGTCCAGATATCACCAGAGAGGCTTTATCAGAATGTAGCAGCTACAGAGACCACAGCAAGAAGCTATGTAGAGAGAAAAGTCTAAATTGGTGGTCCCTCCCCTGTACAGGGAATCCTGTAGAAGAGGGGGAGAAAAGTTTGTAGACATCAGAGGGGATGGAGGACACTAGAACATGGCCCACTGCATCAACTAGGCAGGGCTTATATGGACTCACAGAGACTGAAGCAGAAAGCACAAGGCCTCCATGGGTCGGTACCAGGTCTTCTGCATATATGTTATGGCTGTTAGCTTGGTGCTTTTGTGGGAGTCCTAACAGTGAGAGCAGGTGTTGCTCTGACTCTTTCGCCTGCTCTTAAGGCTATTTTCCTACAATTGGGTTGCCTTGTTCAGCCTGCATGTGATGGCTTCTGTTGTGTCTTATTGTGTCGTGTTTTATCCCGTTTTGCTGTTGTCTCTTGGAGTCCTGTTTTTTTCTGATGAGGAAAGTGTGGATCTGGGGGAGAGGGGAGGTTGGGGGAGTTGGGGTGAGTAGAAAGAGGGGAAAGTGTAGTAAAGATGTATTGTATAAAAGAAAAATCTATTTCCAATAAAAGTTAAACATACGTAAGTAAGTAAAATAGAAAAGAATGAGGAAAAAAAACAAACAACAACCAAACAATACTTAAGTAAGTATACTTTAGCTTGACGAGGGGTTTGAGAACAGAGTTGCTGTGTATCACAGAAATGTTCATGGCAGGACCTTTTATCTGCTCCATGTTTTTCATGAGCTAGATCTAAGACTCAACAGCCCCAAGGATTTTGACTTGGGCAGCCAGCCAGTTAGATAATGATGCTATTCACAGAGAGAAAATAATATAACATGAAGGGCATGCTTAGAGGTGAAATTAATTAGCTCGGTTTCAGACATATTACATTTGAGACAAATGGGAAATATTTAACTGGAGAAGAAGCTACATGTTTATCTAGTAGAAATGGGGTTTCTCCTGCCTTCAGGATT
Source organism: Peromyscus eremicus (assembly GCF_949786415.1). Lineage (NCBI taxonomy): Eukaryota > Metazoa > Chordata > Mammalia > Rodentia > Cricetidae > Peromyscus > Peromyscus eremicus. Next base: position 50,978,182 of record NC_081436.1, read on the forward strand.
TGCACATGACTGTTTACAATTCAGAAAAGAGTACCCTGCTATAATCTTCCTTTAAATAGTGCTTAACCACAGTGTTACACTTTTCTAGCTATGGTAAACTTTTATGTGTTGATAAAGCATTTTCTGTAGCTAGATGTGTTATATTTAATGCTAGTCTTTGTTGCTTGCCAGTTATCTGAAGGTGAATAATTTAGCTGACTTGCTTTAAGCTTTAATTTTCATATCTGAATGGTAGTTGTATCATAATTTCCTTGGGAAATCTTAAAGAATTACATGTTATATGTATCGTGTATCTACAACTGAATGTAATATATGGATATGTTTTCTTGAAACAGCATATGTTATTTGAATGACTGAATACTTATTATAATAAGGTAAATCAATTTTCAGTTGGTTGTTTACAACCAGAGCATGCTATCTCTTTGAAAACTATCACATGCTGGCAACTTAAAATAGGCATGTAAATAAGGAAAATATAGTTTGTTTTGTCTCTCTGTGTGCATTTTGTTTTGTTTTTGTTTATTTGTTTGTTTTGTTTTTCTTAACTTTCCATTTAGGAATTTAGTAGTTACAGAGAAATCTTGGTTCTATCAAATTAGGATTTTAAAATGAAATTATTTCTCAATTGTTTTTCCTTATGGGATATCGTAAACACTGTTACAGTACACTGCGATATAGTTATGCCTTTCTTCATTTGTTAAATGACTTTTTAGACCTTTTGAAGCCAGCTAAGTGATTCCTCATTGAGGTGTTAGAAGAGGAATTGAAAGTTACTTTTCAATCTGATCTATAAAAGCTCCTGTGTTGTCACTGGCTATTTTATACACTATGATGATCTTGAATGGATAGAGCTTTACCTAATAAGCATTACCATGGAGGAAAACTCAACATGTATTTTAATTTCATTAAAGAAGGTAGTATACTTATTCATTTAATGTACCTATTTTGTCTATTATTAAAAGTATAATTTGCAAGTATTTGAAGCTGTCTTTTCACTTTCCACACACAGTCATAAGCTTTTATTTTGGATCACATTTAATTTGTTTTCTTTTGTTATTTGTACTTCTGGTGTCACATAAAACAATTCATTGTCACATCATAGGTCATCTACATTTCCTACTAAGTGGTCTTCTAATAATTCTATATTTTTATCCCTTGCATTTTGGTCATTGATCCATTCTGAGTTAGTACTGTGTATGAGATCTAGTAAAGGGTCATGTTCTTCTCTGATGTGTTGATACCTTGTCCTTGTGCTATTCCAGTACCATTCTTAATACCTTTATTTTTGTTTTAAATTTCCTTGGGACCTTTGACAAAGCTTATTTGTTCTGGGCTTGAGAATTTGATCAGTGGTTAGTGCTAGAGAGGTCCCCAGAAATCCACAAAGATACCTCCACAATAGACTACTGGCAATGGTCAAGAGAAAGCCCAAACTGACCTACTCTGGTGATAGGATGGCCAAACACCCTAGCTATCGTCCTAGAAATCTCATCCAATGACTGAGGGAAGCAAATGCAGAGATCCAAGGCCAGGCCCCAGGTGGAGTTCCAGGAGTCCAACTGGCCAGAAAGAGGAGGGATTGTATGAGCAAGAATTGTTGAGACTAAGATTAGAAAAAGCACAGGGACAAATAGCCAAACGAACGGAAACACATGAACTATGAACCAATAGCTGAGGAGCCCCCAACTGGATCAGGCCCTCTGGATAGGTGAGACAGTTGATTAGCTTGAACTGTTTGGGAGGCACCCAGGCAGTGGGACTGGAACCTGTCCTTAGTGCATGAGCTGGCTGTTTGGAACCTGGGGCTTATTCAGGGACACTTAGCTCAGCCTGGGAGGAGGGGACTGGACCTGCCTGAACTGAATCTACCAGGTTGAGCTGAATCCCCTGGGGAGTCTTTGCCCTGGAGGAGATTGGAATGGGGGGTTGGCTGGGGGGGGGAGAGGGGGGAGGACAGGGGAATCCGTAGCTGATACGTAAAATTAAATTAAATTATAAAATAAAAAATAAAAAATAATAATAAATAAAAAAGAGCACTTGCTGCTCTTTCACAGGACCTGGTTTCAAATCCCAACACCTACATGGTGGATCATAACCATCCACAATTGTAATCCAGGAGAACCAATGTCCTCTTCTGACTCCCATGGACACCAGGTACACACCTAGTACACAGACATATATCCAGACAAAACATTCATACAGATAAAATAAGGTAAACAAATAAATTGAAACTCTATTTGTCCTCTGTAGCTGTCTTACTGATGTCTTTGCCTGGTTGGTTGCCAAGGTAGATGATCTAATAAACTGACATTGAAGTGTTTCCTGACTCTTTGTTTTTAAGCCATCTTTGTAAAGTCTTGACTATTAATGCACTGATTAATTTTTAAACTTTAATTGGTTTGGTTTATAATCTAGGTAATGGCTGTCAATTGTAATTATTTTTCCAAACAATAAGCATTTAATCTCATTTATTTCCCTTATTATTTTTCTTAACTCTATGCTGTGTGTTTCTTCTGATGTCATATTGTTCCTTTTTTTGGATTTCTTGCCCCTGGAGTAAGATTTAGAACTCTTACATTGCTTTAAATATTGTCATATATATATATATATACACATACATCTCACTTTACCTTCTTTAAGTGCATGAATTTAGTATGCATTGCATTGTTTTTAATTCATCACAAATTAGCTTCCAATTTGTCTGCTATTTTTGTTACCACTTTTGTTCATTTAGGTATGTGATATTTAGGTTACCCATTTTTAAATTTTCCTTTCTCATAATTATTAAAGTTTCCTCATTAAGTGTTTTGAAAAAACCATCTTCTATTTTTATTCTTTTAGATTCTTTAATTTTCATTCTATTAGATTCACTGAGCATTTTTTAAAATTTTATTTTATTTTTTTCCATCTACCATGCCATCTGTTCTTAAAGGTGACCCATTTGAAAGGCAAGAACACACATTTTCACTTTTGGGAAAGAAGGCTCAGCTATCTACTTAGAACAATCAGCAACAAAAGACCTGCACATCTTTTGTTCTTTGGCTGCACTTCTCACTGATGTACCTATGTGTAATCGAAAGTAGGACAGTGAAGTCTTTGTAATTGTTGTACTATGGCATAGTTGCTGTGTAATGGTCTGTATGTCAAATGTGTTGCTGATTGGTCAATAAATAAATCACTGATTGGCCAGTGGCCAGGCAGGAAGTATAGGCGGGACCAACAGAGAGGAGAATGGAGAGAACAGGAAGCTGGGTGAGAGAGACACTGCCAGCTGCCACCATGACAAGCTACATGTGAAGATCCTGGTAAGCCACAAGCCACGTGGCAAGGTATAGATTTATAGAAATGGATTAATTTAAGCTGTAAGAACAGTTAGCAAGAAGCCTGCCACAGCCATACAGTTTGTAACCAATATAAGTCTCTTTGTTTATTTGGTTGGGTCTGAGTGGCTGTGGGACTGGCGGGTGTCAGAGATTTGTCCTGACTGTGGGCCAGTCAGGAAAACTCTAGCTACACATAGTCACTAAACTAACATGGTTTATTGTGTGTGTTAGTGCTTTGGTTTAGGGGCATGCTAATTTGCTGTCTAAATTGGTTGATCTTTTCATCCTAATGTCTTTTGTACTGATTTTCTCTACTCACAATACTTAGCTATTTAAATTCATAATTGATACATTTAATATTACTCCACATTGACACCTTCTATTGGAACTTTAATCGTAGCTTACAAGGAGTGTTTCAGTTTTATCTATGCTGTGTGTTTGGTCTTTGATAAATCAAACATCTGTTATTTTTGCAGGTAGTTACCTGCCATTTCAAGTTCATAAGTAATATTTTCTTTTTCTGATTGAGTTTAATAAATTTTAGTGGAAGAGTGTTGGTTCGGAAAACCTATACTGATTATTTTCCATTCCTCAGAGGTTTCTGTGTTTGTCATTCGAGTTAAAGAGCTTCCTCAAGTAAGGGTTGTCTGTTTCTTTAAGTTACATATATTTCACCCCTACTTCTGTGAATCTTCTGACATTATTTTTCAGGGAATATAATCTTGAAGCTTCTTCCATTTACCCTGGGAAAACAAATCTTGGCAGGTTCTCTTTGGCTCATTCTGTGATCAAGACACCTATCAAGATGCACTAATCTAGATATGATTGCTGTATCATTTTCAGTGATGCCTTGCCAATGTTTTCCAATAATCAATAAAACTCAGCTTCTGACAGTTGGAGAGTTCCTAAGCTTGTCTGTAGAATTTTCCTCTTCCTGACCCTAGGATGGCTGTCGAAATGTTTTCCTTCACACTAAGCCCCTGTGAGTCTGATCAATCCTTCATTCATTTCCCTGTTGGATTTCAGTACTATTACACTGTGTTTGAGAACATCCTTATGCTAAACTTTTCACTGATTTTTTTCTATGAATTCCAGTTGAAGAAGTGATCTGAGGTAAACTCTTCATTTTCTTTATTTTCAACAAAAACTTTCTCCTAAAATGTCTAACATCGACATTTTTCAGCAAATATTCCTAATACCTAACTATAAAAGATGATAGTTCATTCCTTACCAAACAAACTTTACATAGGATCTTATAACTTCTAGGCTTATTTGTGCAATTGCTTGTGTTATCAATTTTTTGAAAAGAATCCTGTGAAGGCAGTGTACCAAGAACTTTGTTTTTATTTCTGATCAGGTCCCTTGGCCTCTGCTGTTTGCCAGAGGATAACTGATTGCCAGAATAGGTCTGGTTCAGTCTCCTATGCAACGAATGATTCAGAGGAGTAACGCTAAATGCCCTGTAATTGTATCATGTATAAGTTCCTTCCTACATATGCTGTGTGTGAAGGTGAGCCTTATCATTTTTCTCTGCTGAAAAGTTTTATTACCATGATCCTTATATGAACCACAAAGGCCATGAATAATGTCTTCATTACTGTGATTTTCCACATTGCTATTGCATAACTTTATTATTTCCAAAACTCAAAATAGTGACTATTTATAATCCCAGGCTTATTCTTTTCAGATAAGTTCCTATTCTTTTAAATACCTTTAAATGTTCTCATTTTACTCATTTCAAAGAGGTATAATTAGCTCTTTCTGAATCTTCATATTATATTAAGTATTTCTATGGAATTCTCTGAAAAAGTGTATTCTACGACCTCTTTTATAATTCTTTGTGTGAGTTCACAAAAATTCTTACTCCATCAGAAGCCATGTTATTTGCAGTTGATAGCCCTCTCTCAAGTAGTCTCTCATTTTTACATTGTTCCCCGGTAATATCAATATTACTTTTTTTCTTATACAATAAGCATATAGAGTATAATACCCCCCATAATGTCTTATACCTTGACAATGTCTTATCCATAAATTGTCAATCACATTTGATACATTAACCTTTTCTTATACCCTATTAAGTTTAAGACATTTTGTGCTTTTAATTTGAGTCACTTTGATCTTGTTATTTTGATCATATATTTAAATAAATCCTTTACTACCATGTTTACTGACAAAGTAGTCTAATCCAAGTTTTATATTTTTCTCTTTATTATTTTCATCTATGCATTGTTGACCCACAGCTTTACATTAGTGCTCCTTTCTTCACAATGATTCCATATTCCACTGTTGTCAGTGCCCTTCTCCTTCTCAATTTATACATTTACAGTTTACTCTTTATTCTTGTTACCCATGAAAGGTGCTTTCATATGACATCTTCAGTACCACACAGTGTCCTCAATCCCCCAAAATTGTTTCATAAGGTGTCTGAAAATGTACCCAATGTTCCTTATCTGCAATATCTCCACCTATTAGTAACACAATTAACAGACCTCTTTCCATCCTGTTCAGGAATAGTGGTCAAACATATTGTGCCACTTGTTGAATAAGAAGCCCAGACTAATGTTTTGGTTTCATTCCAGGTGTCTGGTTTGTGTAATACTTTAAAAATCATGAATAATCTATGAATTGAAGTGGATGACAATTGATAATTTGTGATACCCCCAGTCTTAAATATTAATCGTGTAGAAATACCTTGTGTATTATATAAATAAATGTAAATTACTTCAGTTTATGGCAGAAAACTTTGGATTGTAGGTAATAGATGTAGAACTTCATCTAGACCAACAGTAAGTAAAGTCACTTAGGAGCATAAATTCTATGACAGAACCATGTTATCACCGATTCTAAATGAAACCTTGTCCACAGATAAAAGAGAATATTGTTGTGTTATTAAACTTGGTTATCTCAGTCCTGTAAATGACACTTAATTTATAATTCCATGCATTCACTTTGTTGCAGTAGTTAGTCTTATGTGACTCTTACTCTCCTATTTTCCTTAAATGATTATAGAAAATGACCTATATTTCTAGCTTTTTGCATTAAATATTGTTATTGAGTTTTTGTTTTATTTTGTTTTGGAGATAGGCACTCACTATATTGTTTGGAGTTGTAAATATCCTACCTTAGCTTACTAGATTCTGGGATGCTACCATGCCTGATACTCATTTAAATATTAAAAACTTTTATTTCCGCATTGTTCTACAGGTATGGGAAAGGTTTTACCTTCTATGTAAAGTGTGTGTGTGTGTGTGTGTGTGTGTGTGTGTGTGTGTGTGTGTGTGTGTGTATGTGTCTGGCACCAGGTAACTACTTTCAGTTTATCTAAGTAGACAATTCCTTTTTTTTTTTTGTCAGTAACAATCACATAGGCGAAATAGTATGTTGCTCCAATATTTATAGAAACCATTTGCCAGCCTAAATTAATGTTTGAGACTGGGTTTTGGCTCAGTTCCTATAGCATGTGAACTTACGTTCAGAAGCCTTGGAGAAAAAGACAAAACAAAACAAAAAACAAACAAGAACAGCAGTCCACACCTGTATTTCTATCAAAGAAATGGTAGCAATAAGGGTCGGTCCCTGGAGCTTGCTAACAAGTACTCTAGCCATTCTGTGAATTTCAGGCTCAGTGAGAGAGAAATCTTGTCTCCAAAAGTGTGGAGACTGATTAAGAAAGGCAACGTTAATTCTTGGCAGCTCCATAAGCATAGAATATATCTCTCCCCACACACACATACACAGACACAGATAGACACATACAAACACAACTTATATTCATGTCATATAGTGTGCTTTTCTTAAAACAGACCTATAATCACAATGAACAATAAAGGTCTAAGGTAAAGCTTAGATTATAAATAAACATTTTATTTAATTTTCTATTGGGTATAAATATGATGTAATTAATTATTATGTGCATAAAATCTACATTTTTCTCTTTCATATTGGAGAAAATATTTCACATTTCAAAAGAAGTAATTTTAATTAAATGAAATTTAAAAGAACATGTTGATATAAAAATGTTGGAGTGTTACTTTTATTGCTTAAATCCTGTTTTATTATTATTATAATGAGATAATTGTCATGTTTATCATTACTTTATATATTTATGATTCTAATGCTGATAATCGCTCATTTCTTTTTAACCTAATCATTCAACTTAAACAATTATTTTAAATATACAGACTTTCAAGTGAGAAGAATTCTCTTTCTCATAATCAAGAATAAACCAAAACCAAAATTAATATTCTGATTTCATGAAGTAAGCATATACGTGGTTTTATATTTTTCTCTTGAGTTAGTATGAGTAACTGTTAGTGTGAGGTATTTGTAGCCATATACAATACTACAAAAAAGTAAGAGTGTAAATTAGTGTCATCCAGTGATAGAATTTCTGTTGGCTCTTAGAGAGAAGAAATTTTAGTTTTATGACATGAGATTCCCATACTTCAAACTTTCTTTGCACAATTAAGAACCGATTTTCTCCTATTGTTATCCTATAAAATCGAATAAAAGCATGTTAACCAAATATTTTCTTAATTAATAGCTACATTTAATGTTTCATTTACATTCTGTTTACTTAGAATCAATATATTTTGGTGTGTCCCACTCAAAGCAACTAATACATCTGATCTTCAGTATCAGTGTTCATATGCAAATATTCCCAGCCAAAGCTCTTTTCTAAGATTATGGTGTATTGCTCAATTCAATCCTTTATCTCAACATTCTGTTTGATATTATGAATCATATTATGGTTAATGACAAATGCTGCATATATACAAGACCTTGGCATCATGACGTCTTATCTTTTCATAAGAGCTGGAGTAAGATTTTTGATGGGTCAAGTCTTCTGTATTGATAAAACTAGGAATGACTAGAGGCTACACGTTAGCTGGTTACTGATTAATATAATTTCCTTCAAAATACCGAGTCCAGAACATGCACTTATGTAGCCTGTGATGACTAAAATGTGCATGATCAGGAATGGGAAGAAACAATAGAAAAAAACCTCACTGTGACTTTAAAAATATTGAAGAGGTAGGAAGAATCCAAATAATCTCCATGGGGATTAGGTCATGGTGACTCTGAGTCAACGTGAGCTCCTGTGACCAAAACATCCTCACTGCTATAAATAGAATATATCTTGTTAGAAAATATCCCCGGTACAAGACTGCTACCATCAAGCCCTGATCAAGACAGTGAAAAGAACCATAGGGCCAATTTCCAGAGATTCAAATATCTGTTGAATCACATCATAATTAACAGTGCAATCCTTAGAATGTGTCAGTTTTAAAGACTTGAGGATAGAAGGGAAAAATATAAGGGGGAAATGCATTCATCATTAAATTTACTTCATGATTTACTTTTTGATAGAATTAATAGTATAGGTACATGCTTATAGAGATTTATTTATTTATTTATTTATTTGCTATGGCAGCTTTGGGCATTTTCAAAGATATAATCCTCTGTATTTATAATATAAAACATTTGAGATAATCAATATTAATATCTCCTTAGTAGTTAATGTAAGCTTCAGTAGCACTCTCAAAAAAAGTTAGTTATTTTAATTGAGTTCCATGCTCATTTGCCACATGTGATGCAACTCAATGGAAACACAGAAAGGCATTTTTGACCATCAATCTGAGATAACTAAATGTTTTTGGGCCATAGAAATTTTTATTGCATGGTTGATGTTTCATGATTTGGGACCATTGAATATTTTTTCTTAACTTTCACGCTATGAGAAAAATCTTGACTGACTTGGAATCACAAGTGGCCTACTTCAACTACGTAGTGTGTGTGTGTGTGTGTGTGTGTGTGTGTGTGTGTGTGTGTGTGTGTGTGTATGTGTGTGTATGTGTGTGTATATGTGTGTATGTATGTGTGTTTATGTATATGTGTGTGTGCTCACATATAATTTACTGAGTATGCATGATTCCTGTATTATTTAAAACGGAAAAAAATTATCTGGAACTGAATCCTAAATTAGACCACCTTTCAGTGAAAAAGATCTGAAACTATACGGTGAAAAGCATGGGATGTGTTTTCTAGTGGTTCATATTGGTACAGAGAAGAGGGTGGATGGATAGGGAGAGCACTAAAGACTTCCAATGCAGGAAATTTCTTCCATGATATAACAATGACAGCAACATGAAACTGACAAATACAACCATTAAAGCTGAATGTAACATGGAAATTTCTTGGAACCACCTAGAAAGGCTGCCTAGCATACACTACAGGGATTCTGTTTCCATAATAAGTTGGTCTGTGAAGAGAATGGAGAGCTGATACACAAGAATCAATACATTCTGTCCACTGTTAAATCTAATTTTACCTAGGAAAGGAAGCCTCTTATCAATGAAATGAAAGTATCCAAGCCTTTCTCCTGAAACAAGGTTACTAGTTCTGTAATCTAGTCATAAACAGCACAGGTTAAGATCTGATTGGCTACCTCAAGTAAAAGGATTAACCTCTATAGAAAGTTGCCTACTTTTACAAATATCTGATGAGTATTATGTAGTCTATTTTCACAATTGTAGAAAATTCCCTCTTTAAGCAATATCAGAGGAATGCATAACTCAATTTGTGACCTTATAGAAGGAAACTTCTCTTAGACTATGTAAATGTGCTCTTTCTCAAAATTCCCCAAGCAAAAATAATAAAAGTGCTTACCTTGCAAATTGATCTTTGTATTTATAATAAATAGACTTAAGATGCTAACAAAAACAAACAAACAGACAAACAACTACCTAAGTAGATAGGTAATAAAGATCCACATATTAGAAATCAGTTTTGGCATTCAAAAATTATAGGAAAGTTAAAAATATGAGAAAGAGCAATTTTGATACAAAGATGCATAAATTCAACACTCCGAATTAATCCTACTGTTTAATCCTGACTGGAAAAAAAAAACCCTCACAAATAGAGAGTCAGTGTAAACAACTGATCTTCAAAGTGTTACACACTTGGAGAGCTTACTCAGTCTGCTCACACCCTTATTGCACTTTTTGGCAAGTGGCTAACTTTAGCTCTGCTTCAGTTTTACTTTAACATTCAACAGTAATTTAGACATTAAGGGGAGAACATTTCTTCCTTCGAACCTCTAAGGAGCAATTAATTTTCTTTGTTCTTATCAAGTGGTAGCGCTCTTATTGTTTTATTAAGTTCACTGCAATCCCAAATTAAAAAAAATGTATTTAAAACTTTTATTTCTGGAATTAGTTCAAATGTAAGATTAACTTTCAGCTAAAACTTAAATTTGAGTTTTGAACTAATTTATACACTTTAATAAATAGCAAAAAAGCATGTATTTGGAAATTGACCAAATAAAATATTTATATAATTTTTAATTCAAATTCTAAGTTCATAAAACACACATTTTATTTTCCCTTGTTTTGTTTTTGAAAGGCCAAAATGTGTCTTTATAAATAAATATATCTATGTATTTATATATCTAAATACCAGATGATTCATCTTTTACTCACTCCTGTCTTAGTGACTATCATCCTTTCACTTTACCACACCTTCACAATAGTCTGCATGGAGTTAAGAGTGAATGTTATGAACAGTTTACAATATACTTAAGTAATTGTCACACTAGCTCCATGATTTTGTTGTGTGACTAGTGATCTGATGTATTTTCTCTAACAACCTAATTAGGACAAACGTAAAGAACTGCAAGTGGACACTCAATCTTCAGTTTCTGACAAAGGAATTTTCAACCATGTAAACTACTGTGGTGTTTGAGTTGGAATGATGTCCATAGGCTCTTATATTTGATAGCTTGGAGTTTGGGGAGTGGCAATATTTGACTGGCATTAGGAGGTGTGGCCTTGTAGGAGGAAGTGTGTCCCTGTGAGGTAGGCTTTGGTGATTCAAATGCTCAAGCCAGGCCCAGTGTCACTCTCTTCCTGCTGCCTGTGGATTCAGATGTAGAACTCTCAGCTGCCTTTCCAGACACATGTCTGCCTGTGTGACACCGTGCTTCTCACCATGATGATAACGGACCAAACTTCTGAAACTGTAAGCATGTCCCAATTAAACGCTTTCTTTTATGAGTTGCCAGAGTCATGGTATCTCCTTACAGAAATAGAACTATGACTGAGACAACTACTTACAAAGGAACTTGCTATGTGAAAGGAAAGAATAAATAATGAGGCAGGAATCACCAGGAGTGGACATGAGAGGTAACAGATCTTACCAACTTCCTCCAATTTGGTTCTGAACTTTGCGAGGCAATGGTTATTTCACTTCTGAGTTCTTCAAGACTCAGAAACTCCTTAGCATAGTCTCACAAGTTTTGTTCAACTTTTATTACTTTTCATTAGTTGGAAGGCCACGAATATAAATTTAAAATATATTTAAACTTAGCTGTCCCTGTTTTTCTAAAGTGGTTTTCTCCTGATTGTCTTTCTGTAAAGAGCTTGCCTTTTCCAAACATAGATGAAACTGTTTTGTTAGAGGGTTATAAGACAAATTCCTGAATTTTGCATTTATAATATTATTCACATTTCTATTCTCAGTAATGTAACTGTGATTCATAAGTGACCTTGCTATCTGCTTAGTGTCCCTCTCAAGAAGAGACTTCATTAACATGATATATGTACTATAAACCACATCTAGAACAAAGAGATCCAGTTGCACTGATTTGGATGATGGACAGAAAGAGAATAAGGGTAGAGATGAGTTCATGATCTGTTTTCAAAGTGTTGGTAGCTTCAAGCCTCAAGTAGAATCTGTGTATGGGGGACTTAGGAGTTAGAAATATGCAGTGTTAATATGCTTAAAATATGATCTAAGAACACTTTAATTTATTCATTTTTGCATGTATCTATCTTTCTATCTATCTATCTATCTATCTATCTATCTATCTATCTATCTATCTATCTATCTATCATCTATGTATCTATTTATTTGTGTATGTGTTTGTGTGCCACAGTGTGTGTGTGTGTTGGGAAGATCAAAAGACCAAATAATATTATAAGAATAGTTCATATTCTCTTGAAATTTTATCTTGCAGTTCTTATGTGATTCTAACAGTAATCATCTCTATGTAAAAATAATATACATAACTGATGAACAGTGACCACATTATGTGTAACAATGTATCAGGGGGTCTCCATGTGATTTGCACTCTGAATAACCAGGTGGAAAATGCCATGCATAGTCTCTAAAATGGTAACTTTACATAGTAATTATTATATACATTTTAATAATCACTATATACCTTAAAATGAATTAGTATTCATTTAAGTAAATCCAATTTCATTGTGTAGCCATAAATCTTCAGTGAAACTTTTATCATTTAAAAATCAAATTAGATAGGGACTTCAAAAGACTAAAATAGAAAAATTTGTAAATAGGAAGGAGAATTTTAAATAGAGTATTTCCCAATAGTCTGCCATCTACAGAAATGATTAAAATAAGTAACATTCACTGCATTATTAGTTAGAAAATGTGCTCCATCTTGGAGTCTATTTTATAATCATAAAAAATAACTTAGCTTATGATATAATTTAGCTGTGTACACTCATCATAAAAATACATTTCCATCTTGGATTTCAAAGAAAATGTACAAAGGTTATATTTAACCGAAGATTGTTTAAAATGAGATGTGTGATAAACCTATTACTTTACACATTATATCTTAAAAAATGAATGCTTGTGAAGTTCTGACCTCATTGTGGTTTTCTTGTAGACGGGGCAAATGGATTTACTATCTGATTTCTTAGATAAAATATATCCTTAACAAAATTGACCTATTATCTCCATCACGTGATAAGCCATGGTCTATTAGTTTATTGGCAAGTTGATCTGCCTGGCTTTCTCAGTAACTCCCACACCACTGATCTCAGTAGAGAGTTTACTGTAGGGCAATTTTAAAGGATTTACTTTAAAAAAAAAAAGTCTTTCAAAGATTTAGAGCTTGTCATGTGTGCCTTTCCACACTTTGCTGGTCACAAGTCACTTTTAAAGCAACTAAGGCCATTGAAAGCCAATCTGATAGGAATACCATGTTGGTGTAATCCTCAGGGGAAGTTATTCACACAGCAAAGCCTAAGAACTGCCTGCCAGACAAGTGTCATAGATAAAATATCCCCTAGAGGACTCTGAGAGGAAGGAAAGCCACTACATATCACAAGCAGACAAGCTCATTTTGCCTGACCACTTACAACACTTAACAATTTCCTGTGATTTATTAATGGGATAGATGATTTCATGACTAAAATTTTGCGTGTGTGTATTGTCAGCATACATATTTTATGCCCTTAAATTTCTCCAGAATAACTTTTAAGGTTTTCTTCTTGTTCCAGAAAAGCACTTTGTCTTGAGGAATCAATTTCATCAGAACTCAGGGAAAGAAAAAAAAAATCAGTAAGGAAGGGATCGATGATTGGCAGGGAAACAAAAGAAAATATGTAATTCTATAAGATACTTGGGATTGGCTGGACCATCATGTGCTCAATAGGATGGTGGATCACACGCAATAAGCAAAAACATGAGTTTTGTTAGGCTGTGCCAAAATGTACACTGTGGCTCAAAACACAAAAGGTAATTTCAGCTCTAATGTCATCTCCCTCTTTTCTCACTCAGAGCCACTGGCATTGACAATAAAAATCCACATATTGCCGGGCGGTGGTGGCGCACGCCTTTAATCCCAGCACTTGGGAGGCAGAGCCAGGTGGATCTCTGTGAGTTTGAGGCCAGCCTGGGCTACAGAGTGAGATCCAGGAAAGGTGCAAAGCTACACAGAGAAACCCTGTCTCAAAAAAAAAAAATCCACATATATTTCACATGGCAAAATGTCTATCAAAATAGACAAGATGAAGTGTGGAATCGACAATGTATGCTTTGAAACTCATATCATATGTCCCTGAAGGTTGTCATCTACAAAATGTGTAAGAGCCCACCCATTCTCTAACCAGAACATGAGGGGATTAAACTACACACCATAAAACCATTCTCCTCATATCCTATCATACTGATTATTTAAAATTTTGCAGGAATCTTACCATTTTATTTCATTTCCATCCAATGTATTTGGCTAGCCATCTTAATTGGAGTGTGAAGAACATAATTGAATGTTTCTTTTCTAAATCAGGGCTTCCTCTGACCATCAATTAGCATACGGTAGGAAGACAGGCATGCCTTAAAGGACTATTAAGAGGTGAGACCTCCTTGTCTGGTTCTGAATGGTGCCAGATGGCTTTCTAATTACTTACACTGCTGCATCTGGACTTGACCTGATCCTCGCTATCTTCTTTGCAGAATTGCTGTTAATAGTTTATACTCATTATTTTTCACATTTATCTGACCTACTGACTTTTAGTATGACAAACTGTAATGTCAAAAGAGACTGCAGTTTGTAATTTAATTATTGTCATGAATACAGGATTTTACCTTTACTATCATATAAGGACCAATTTGTTAGATAAATATACAGACATATGTGTATGCTTGAATGTGTTTGCTTTGCAACTTTATTAAGAACTTCAAAATTCTATGTTTAAATGTATTAATATTGCAATCTTAGACATTAAAGAATTTTCTGCATGTATTTATGCATTCTAACTCTAGTTTGTAGTTAGTATTCCAAAATCATGCCTATAGACTAGATATTTCACATATACATATATACATATGTGTGTTTGTATTCATAGTTATCACATATATACATATTTTACTTTTTAAAACACTGCTCTTGAAATATAAAAATCAATAAGTTATTTTTATGACTTACTAATTTTTTATCCATAAGTCTTAAGAAAATAATAAAAATATTCTGAGTATACAAAACCAAATAAAATATATTCCCTAACTATAATAACTGTCTAAATGATTTTATGTCTTATAAAATTAGTTTTATAAAATGTCATGTGGTGAATTAGTAACAGTAGAAGATATAATACTGTTATACATGTTCAATTTCACACTAACAAACGCAAACATAAGCACAAAAGTCTTCTAATACCTAATCAGTGGTAGCTGAGTTCAAATAACATTCTGAACAAATAAAATAATCACTAACAGAATAAGTAAAACAAAATAGATATTCAATATGGCAACTAATTTGAAAAAGCTGGAGTTAGTTTGCCCTTCAGTTATTTGTGTTTAAGTTACGAGCATAAAACAACTATATTTTTTTCTCAAAATTGAATACTTAAAGGTTAATCTAAGTTTCAGGAAAGTTTTAACAGTTTGTGCTTCTTCTGTCTCATTTGCAAACTATAATAATTTACCTATCCTGAAATAAAACAGGAAATGCTACTCAGAAATTATAGTTTGGGATAAAGATAGACTTGCATGTAAACAAATAACGTAATGTGTTCATGTTTGCACAGAGTCAAATCTATTATTTCCAGTATTTGCATCTTCCTAGTAGTGTCAAAATATATCATCATTATAACACATTTATATATTTTTGAAGTGCATTTTGTCACATTGCACATAGGTTATAATAGTTTTACTTGTCAATTCAACTAAACAATAGTCAATAGTGAGTTAATCAAACACTAGTCTAGGTGATAATGGGAGGAGTATTTAGACAGTACCAAAATATATGATCTGTTGACTTCATGTCTGTGAAAAACTGGTTTGGTCTGAACCAAGAAACTTAATGTCCATAAATGAGAGTAGAACTGAACATTGCATCATTTTGAAGAAATTCTGCCTGTTAGATTTCACCAAAGTATTTGCGAGAGAAGATTTAAGGGGCATTACATAGAGAATTCAGATCTGAACTTTCTCTTGTTTAAACTACTCCAAGAGAAAGTGGTTTTACTTCTTTCCTTAATGTGAAACCTATGAATTGTGAACGATTCAGAGTTAAACACTAATGCATGATAATCCATTCAACATGATCATTTTAAGAATTATCAAATGAGACTTCATAAATTTAAATGTATATGAACAATAACATAAACAACCAACATATTTGAGACATCATGCACAACAGAAAATTATTTGCCAATTATATGTTAAACATGATATTCATTTCTAAAGCCTTTAAACACTAGAAAATCAAACACCCCACATTCTAAATTATCCAATAAATAAGCAGACAAAATTGGAACAGTCAGTTCTCAAATGGTCAGTAAATAAGTACTTGAAAAATTTAGGTATCCTTAGTCATCAAGGAAAAGAAAACTGCTTAGGGATCCTATTTCACCCTAATTTAAATGGCTATTAATATCGGAAAATGGGAAGTCTTCCCAGGATCATGGATCAGTAAGATTAATATAGTGAAAATGGCCAACCTACCAAAAGCAAACTACAGATTCAATGCACTCCCTATCTAACTTCTGATACAATTCTTCTCAGAACCTGAATGGGCAATTTTCAGCTACACATTGAAACACAAAAATTCCAGCATATAGCTAAAACAAAAACAAAAAAATCCTGAATAATAAAAGAACTTCAAGATATATCATCTGACGTCATATTGTACTACAGAGCCATAATAATAAAACCACATAGTCTTAGGCTGATCAGTGGAATTGGACTGAAGATCCAGACATAAATCCATATAGCTATGGATGCTTGAATTTTTTTTTCCTTTTTTTTTTTCAAGACAGGGTTTCTCTGTGTAGCTTTGCGCCTTTCCTGGAACTCACTTGGTAGTCCAGGCTGGCCTCAAACTCACAGAGATCCGCCTGGCTCTGCCTCCCGAGTGCTGGGATTAAAGGCGTGCGCCACCACCGCCCGGCTTTGAATTTTTATAAAGAAGCCAGAAATACATACTGGAATAAGACAGTATCTTCAACAAGTGGTGCTGGCTAAACCGGATGGCTGCATGTAGAAGCATGCAAATAAAACCATACTTATCACCCTGCATAGAACTCAACTCCAAATGGATCAATAAAATAACTCAATATAAGTCCAGATGTAAGAGAAAGTGAGGAATAGTCATGAACTCATTGCCACTACGAAGACTTTCTGAACTAAACACTATAGCACAGGCACTAAGAACAACAATTAATAAATGGCCCCTTATGAAGTTAAAAAGCTTCTGAAAGGAGAATACTGTTATTCAAACAAAGTGGTAGACTATAGAATGGGAAAGAATTTTTACCAAATACATCTCTGACAGTGGGCTGATACCTAAATTACATAAAGAACTCAGAAAGCTATACATCAAGAAAATAACTAATCCATTTTTTAAAAAAGGGATACAGATATAAAACGAAAACTCTCAAAAGAGGAAACTTAAACAGCTTAGGAGCACTTGGCTGATATGTAAAATTAAATAAATTATAAAATAAAAATACTTATTTAAAAAAATGTTCAACATCCTTAGATATCCAGGAAATGCAAATCAAAACCTGTTTGAGATTCCACCTTAAAACTAACAGAATGGCCAAGATAAAGCAAAATAAAACAAAACAAAAACAAAAACAAATGACAGATCATGCAGGTGATGATGTGGAGTAAGTAGAACAATCATCCATTGATGGTGGTAGTACTAACTTGTTTAGCTACAATGGGAATCATTATGGTAGCTTTTAAGGAAGCTGAGAATAGATCTACCTCAAGAACCATCTATACTGCTATTGAGACTATATTAAAAGGACTCTACATCCTACTTCATTGATATTTTCTCAATCATTTTCACTGATGCACTGATTTTAATAGCCAGAAATCAGAAACATACAAGATGTCCATCAATGGATGAATGGATAAAGAAAACGTGGTACATTTATAATCAGAATGTACTCAGCTGCAACTAAATCAGGAAATTTTCAGGCAAATAGATGGAAAAGGACAAATCATCCTGAGTGAGGTAATCCAGATACTTTTTTGACAAATACGGTATATATTCACTTAAATCTTTAATAAGCAGGCAATAATTCATATAACCACAGAAGTTAGATGTTAGAAGTAAGTGACTTGGGAAAGGATTGGATCCTATTAGGAAGGGAAAAAGAATAGATAGTTATGGATGGTTTGGCTGGGAGGGCTGGAATAGGAGGATCAAACGGTGAGGGGTGTTACAGAACATTATTTTAAGTAGGCAAAGATGTGTTACATTTGTTTTTGGTGTGCAATATTACTTAATTGTGTAAAGATGTGTTATGTTTGTTTCTTATGCCTTTGTTAACAATGTAAAAATGTGTTACATTTGTTTATGCTGTGTTTGTTTAATTATGTAAACATGTGTTGCATTTGTTTCACCTTGCCTGCCTACAGCACCTGATTGGTCTAATAAGAAGTTGAACAGCCAAGAGCTAGGCATTAGAGGGATAGGTGAGGCTGGTGGGCAGAGAGAATAAGTAGGAGCAGAAATTGAGGCTTGAGATAGAAGAGAAAAAGAAGAAAGAATGATGAAGAAAGAGAAGGACATGCCTGGGGCCAGAAGCCAGGCAGCTAAAAGCTAGCCAGACATGGAGGAAGCAGGAAAGCAAGGCATATAGTAAGAAAGAAAGGTTAAAAATCCCTAAGGCAAAAGGTAGATGAAGAGAAACATGTTAATTTAAGTTAATAGAGCTAGCCAGAAACAAGCCTAAGCTAGGCCAAAAGCTGATTCAAAACTAATGATGTTTCCATGTCATGATTTGGGAGCTGGTTGGAGGTCCAAAAGAAAAAGCCTGATACAGAGGGAAATTGAAGAAGGTATTAGGGAGCAAATACAAGGAAAGCCAGCTAAAACTAATGGTTGTTTGTGAAAAGGTATAGGGCATCATAAAATATATGCACATATGAAAGTGACCTGTGCAAAGTGGTCAAATAACAGGAAGGAGAAAGTCCAATTCGACATCTCTCATCACCAAATGAAGACTCCTCCGGTCCAGAGGATGAGCTACATCTAATTAATTCATTCGCCAAATAAGACCATTGATATTCCTAAATAATCATGAATATTGCCAAGGTTGATGGTTGCTCTCTACAAACTGACATTAAGGCCCTATTGCTGAAGACACTGCTCACACCATTCACTGAACATGGAGAACTAGGCTGATGTCTACCTAGAACCTTCACCCTTTTGGACAACTAACTGTTCCTAGCACTGGAGAGTACTCTGCATACTGCCAGAAGAGAAGTAAACTTTAGCAGAGCTACAAACCCTTCAGTCCACAGTGATGACCTGCCTGCAAGATGTGAGAGGACAATGGTGGCACTAAGATTGTAACACAAATGAAACGATGTCTGATTGAACTGAAGGAAGGACAACTCCATGAGATGGAACTCATCCCTGACACTACTTGGGTGTTCTAGAACCTGATACTAGATAAATAAGGGACCTATGTCTGGGAAAACAAAATACTACTGTTGTACTAAAGGAATATAGAAACAAAATGACTGACTCTTAGACATTCTGGTACACTCATAGTTCAGTGTATTGATCAGCTATCAGCAGAGAGGCTTCCTCCTGCAGTATATAGCAATAAATAGAGACCCACAGCTGGACAAAGTGCAGAGATTGAGGGACCTTCTAACACTTTTTTAAGTGGGATGTCTTCATCAATTCCTCTCCTTGGCCCACACCTCACAGCTCAGGCAACCATGTGGAAGAGGAGACAAAAAGATTTTAAGAGCCAGTATGGATAGAGAACACCAATGAAATAAGGCCTTTTATGCACACTAGGACCAATGCACATATGGACTCACTGAACTATGGCAGCATGCATAGGGCCTGTTCATGTCTGGACCAGATAGGGCTGCAGTGCTAACAGTGGAAGTGGAAATTCCCCAACTTTAACCCAGAAACCATGTCCAATTGCAAACTATTTGCAAATGAAACATTGTTTGCCCCCAGAAGAGTTTCATTGGGTATATAAACCAGCCTTAAAGGGAGGCTTCATGCCCATCAGTAAGTGGCCAACACAAGATGAATTCAATGGTATTTTGGAAATTTTTGTCTCATAAGACTTTGGATTTTTTTTATGTTTTTTGTTTGTTACCTTGCAGTTATTTTGTTTATACATTATTGTTTCTGATTTTGTGTTTTTAGGATTTCTTTGCATTCCAATGTGTGTGTATCTCTGCCTCTATGCATTTCTCATGTTTGTTCTTTGCCTCTTTATTTTTCTGTTCATTTGTTTATTTTTTTCTTCTCAAGTTTGTTTGTTTTTATTTTATCTCATTTAATTATTAATATTATTATTTAGGAAGGATAAGGTGGGGTGTTGGGGCAGAGCAACCATAATCGGAATATATTGTATGAAAAATATTTTTTCAATTAAAATGCAAAATGAATTAAAAATAACATTTTGTTTATAGCAAAAAATAACAACAAAAAAAACAAAAACAAACTAAAAATTAAAACAATGAACAAACAAACAAAAAACAATGACAATAATCCTGGGAAAGAGTTGGAAACCTTGTGGCCTGATCAGCATGAGTGCTTTTCCAATGGGTCTTCATCAGGGAAGACCTGTGGAAATGGTCCCTCATTTGGCAGAGAACCAGTGGACCCTTGGACAGCATAGAATACTGCTGGGACTGAGCAGCCTGAATGCTCTCCTCTTTCATAAATTTGATGATTCCTTAGGCAGTTTTTAGTTTCACTTTGTCAACCACATATAGGACAGATGTAATCGTTCCCAGAAACCGCCCCCCGCTTTTTTTTCCTCCAGGATTTCCTCTTAAAATTCTTTGAGAATTAATGCTTTTTCAGGTTTCTTATACAGATGCTTAGGCATGTAGGACCTTTTTCTAAGAGAAGGGAACAGTTAGAGAAACACAACCTAACCGTATACAAGCAGTTTATGGCAAATGTAAAAATGCTTTGTTAATTGAATGATATTGATGTTCTTGAGAATGTGTGCCTATGTTTATCATCTTTTAGCTTTATAAGGACAGGATGTGCCTGGTTCGATATTTAGCCAAGCTAACAAAATGCTGAGCGTTAGGTTTTGTTTTTTTTTTTTTTTAAGTTGTTTTGATGTAAAAGTTGGGAAAACACATTTCTCCCCCAGAGGTAAATCCTGAAGGGTGGAAAAAACATGCTTGTTTTTGAAAAATAAAGATGAGTCCAGCTATTCCAGCTGACTAATTGTATGAAACTCATCTCGTGGGTGGACAACTCT
Organism: Peromyscus eremicus; assembly: GCF_949786415.1. Classification (NCBI taxonomy): domain Eukaryota; kingdom Metazoa; phylum Chordata; class Mammalia; order Rodentia; family Cricetidae; genus Peromyscus; species Peromyscus eremicus. The sequence continues at coordinate 50,999,528 of NC_081436.1, forward strand.
TTCTCTCTCCATGCCCATTCCCCATCTCAGGACCTGAACCCCTCTGCAGCAGTAAAGAAGAACCCTTACACAGTGCTAATGGGAACGCAAACTGATGTGGGTAATAATTGAAAATAAATATCTTAGTTGCTATACCACTCTTGATTACGCAAAAGTATCTTTTCCACAAAGGTACTTGGAAATTTATGTTTATTGCTGTACTGTTCGTAAGAGCCAATAAATAGATCGAACAGTTTAAAATTCATCATCAACTGAATAGATAACAAACCTGTATAAACACAAGTTTGTGTTTATTGGGCTTAACGAAAAAGTAACAATGTCCTTCGTAGGAAATACAACCTTTTTTGTCAAAATCTTGAAATTTTGTGTATTTATCAATTTTGTTGTTTGTTTTCTAGGATATTTATTTGAATGTACCATAAGTGTTGACACTTTTCCATGATTAAAAATATTTGTTTTCCCCGTATCATTAACTTAATCACAGTCCTTTTTCCACTAATTGATCCTTTACCCACTTTTTATCCAAAAGGAATGTTGGGATAGGGAGAGTTATTCTCCTTCGTGAAGTGTAAAGCAGTTGTGTAGATGGAAATTTCTCTGTCCCACCTAGCCCCACAATCCAGATGAATCTCTCCTATCTACAGTCCTGCAACCGCTTATAAAATAATTACACAGAGGATTATATTAATTACCAACTGTTGGGCCTATTGCTCAGGTTTATAAACAGTTAGCTCTTACGCTTAAATTAACCCATAATTCTGGTATATGTTTAGCCATGTGGCTTGGTAGCTTTTCTCAGTTCAGCATTCTCATCTCACTTCTTCTGCATCTGGATCGGGACTCCATCTCTGCCTTTCCTCCTCCCAGTCTTCTCCTACTTTGGTTACCTTGCCTACACTTCCTGCTTGGCTACTGGCCAATCAGCATTTTATTAAACCAATAGAGTGACAAATCTTTACAGTGTGCAAGAACATTATCTCACAGCACAATTGCTTGTCCAGTACCAAATGGTCACCTCTAAAAACATATTTATTTATTTGTTTGTTTATTTGTTTGTTTGTTTGTTTTGAGACAGGGTTTCTCTGTGTAGTTTTGGTGTCTGTCCTGGATCTCTCTTTGTAGACCAGGCTTACCTCAAACACACAGAGATTCACTTGGCTCTGCCTTCCAAGTGCTGGAATTAAAGGCATGCATCATCACTGTCTGGCCTAAAAGTATATTTATAAGTAAAATTATACATATTGAGAAAGTTATTTATGGATATATATGTATTTAGTGATATATATGTATATAAATATACATACAAATATATGTATGTGACAAGAATTAATGAAACAAAGGCCTTGAATTTTTAAAAACATTAAGGAGGGGTACATGGGAGGGTTTTGGATGAAAAGGGAAGGAAAAATATGTAACTGTATTATAATCTTAAAAATAAAATAAGTCAAAAATTTAGAGCATTTTGGACTGACTTTCTATTTATTTTTAGTGTACATGACTGAATAATCTATGCCTGATATTTTTTATTCTATGATTTCCTAATAAGACATCTGGAAATCATTTCCACTTAAGCTCCAAAATATTTTTACAAACTTACCTCTCTCTAGTTCTACTGGGGTGATCACTGCTCCTGCTTTCAGCTTCTGCCATCATCACTGTGGAAGAGTGTGGTGATATTCTAATTGTGCTGAAATGTGATTTTTATTTGTATGTTAATAAATAAAGTTTGTCTGGAGATCAGAGGTCATAGCAAGCCATGGATAGCAGTCAGGTGGTGGTAGCCCACGCCCTTAATCTGATCATGTGGCAGGCAGAGTCTCTGTGTGGTCAAGGACACAGCCAAGTGTGGTGACCGGAATCTTTAATCCCAGTACCAACCATGGAGACCAGGAGGTCTGTATAGACAGGCAGTGATGAGGAAGTCATGTGGCTGGGCTTAGAGCCAATGAGAAGCAGAACAGGAAATCAATAAAAAGACAAGTCACACAGAGAGAAACTCTCTCTCTCTCTCAGAGGAAGGACAGCAGTGAGTGGTAAGCTAAAGGTAGTCTTGACTCTTTGCTAGTGCTCTGATCTCTTGGGCATTTAACTCTGTATTTGGCTCTGTGTTTCTTATTTAATAAGACAGTTTAGAATTTTGTCTACAGAAGAGACCTCAGAATAGAATGTATAACCTGCATAAAACAGTCTCTCCACAGCTAACAAAGCCACCCTTTCAAAGCTTAAATAAATAAATACATAATAAATAAATAAATAAATAAATAAATAAATAAATAAATACCCTCATCATTCATATGCAACTCTCCTGTTGACTTGAAGAATAAAAATCAGAATCTTGACCTGACCCATAAAGGCTGAGCGGAGTTGAGTTACGTCTTCCTTTCCAGCATGTACTCTTACAGTTTCCAAATTAGTACCATGTGGGGTTATATTCCTTTTTCTGAGTTTGTTTTAGCCCTGGGTGAGCTAGATTCTCCTCAGTTTTATACATTCTGAAGCAATTCTTCCTCTGAGCAACCTATGATAAGTGAGCATGTGAAACAGGTCTTTAGATCACTCTCATTCCAATTCACATTTATAGAATTCCTGTCCTGTTTGTTTATACGATTCTCTATTGCCTTGTCCTATTAAGAACGAAGCTCCATGAACTTGACTTCATTTTGTTCTTCCCTGTGCAAAGAACTTTCAGAAAAGTTCAGCAGTTTCCAGGTGGACACTCAGCAAACCACATTATTATACAATATAAAATAATTGGCAAATTAGGATAATTTGTGAAATACAAGAAGCTAAAAGAATAATTTGATTTATTCTTTTGATAAATTATCATCTTAGGATGGAAGTAGCTCTAATAATCTAGAAGCTATTTTCAATGTATTTGAGGAAGTTTTGTGTTCTGGTTTGCTTTGTAATGATGTGGAAAAGATATTATGACAAAAAACAATGTTGAGGGAATATATTGTATTTGATTTACTCATCACAATCATAGTCTATCATAAACAGAAGTCAGAGGAGAGACTCAAGCAGGAACCTGGAGGCAGGGAATAAAGCAGAGTGTATGGAGGAACACTGCTCACTGGCTTCTTCATAGCATGTTCATCTTGCTTTTTTATAAAACCCAGGACAATCTGAAAAGGGGGGCACTGCCCACAGTGATCTCCCATATTAATCATAAATCAAGAAAATGCTCCCAAGCTGGGTGGTGGTGGCATATGACTTTAATCCCAGCACTTGGGAAGCAGAGCCAGGCAGGTCTCTGTAAATTTGAGGCCAGCCTGGTCTGCAGAGTGAGATCCAGGACAGACACCAAAACTACACAGAGAAACCCTGTCTCAAAAAATAAAAAACAAAACAAAACATACAAGCAAACAAACAAAAAACAAAAAAAAAGTAAGAAAGAAAACATCCTCAAGACTTCCTTACAGTCTAATCTGATATTATTTTTTTCTAAATTGAGGTTGTCTCTTCCTTAGATGAGTTTAGCTTGTGCCAACTGGACAAAATACTAACAAGGCAACTTGGTAATAATAAATATGACATAATAATAAAACTATTCAACAAAAATATCTTCAATGTCATATTGGAAACATTTGGAAATTGTCTATGTAAAATCAATTTATAAAGAAAAAACATCAAAATCTAATTATTTGACAAAAACGTCAAAATAATTTTAGAATTATAAATGTTGAGTAGTTTTAAATGACTGAAATATTGATGAAGAATATATTAACATATAGGAATAGTAAAAATGAAATGTCATTGTGTTCAATAAACACAAGTAGATAATGTCCTGGAATAAAATAATAATCTTTTTCTAACCTCCAAGAAATATATGATCATACAAAAATGTAGTCCTGTAGGACCAAAGTTTCCTCTAAAGAATATTTTACATTATCCTCATTTCTAATTTTCTTTCATAACACTTGCATGGGCATGGACAGCTTTCATCTTAAATCTATGCTGACCAAGCAAAGTTAGGAGTATTTCCTTTCCATATTCAGCCTGTCAGTTGTAGTGTATGGGATGATTTTGCAGATTTAATAGTCTAGTACCTGTGAGGCTTATATGTCCTACTGTAAATTAATATGCTGGCACCAGGCTTGTAGGCCTATTTAATGCAAATCCACTCCAGTGGGATGAATTTGCTCTCTTGTGCTAACAAAATTAGTTTTCTAAGCCAGAGGGCAAGATCCAGAAGTTTGGCAGACACACCGAAGGATGAATGCTACCATGTGAGATTTTAGTGAGAAAACCTGAAGGTCTTTGCCTTTGGGGCACACAAAACAATGACTTTGGGTGAATATACTTGAGAAGGACCTTAGTTTTGTTACTAGTTTTACCCCAGTTAAAATGGAAAATGAGACTACGTTTCATTGAAGCGTGAAAAATACCTTGTTAAGAGTTTTCTACATTTTAATGCATTCTGGTTTCTTTTTAATTTCTCAATTTTGTTTTGACAATTTCAAACATGTGTGCAGTGCATTCTGATTACTGCTGTACTCACTCTCTTATGTCTATCCCATACTTATTACTCTTCCCTAAAAAGTCCTTTCCTATATCTGTGTCTTTTGAGGGGGGAGGGTTGGATAGTTTACTTATTTGTTTTTTATTTATGTTTTGAATCTACAAGTTTAGCCATAGCCATCTTTGTGACCATGAGGTTGGAACTATCCTTTGACTCTTTGTCAACTCATTAGTTGACATTCAGTTGAAGATAATGGCTGATTCTTTTCATTTACAAAGTTCATAGAACAGCATGGGAAAGAGATTTTAGTTATTTAGTTATTAACTTATTCAATAAAAGTTGTTTATTTAACAAAAGACATAAGTGGCACACACATAAAGTTTATGTTTTGGTTACATCGATATGTATTAAGCTCATTACCCTAAATTTTAATGAAAAATTTAAGTGGTAGAGAAAAGAAGTAGTGAGTAGATTATGAACATTCTAGACTTTAAACACTAATTTCTGAGCTTTTGAAACAGATGAGCATAACATAGTTGAAAAGTCAGAAAAATACATCAATCATTGTTTAGAGGGATAACACATCAAAGATTGTAAAAACTGTAAATAGTAGATGTTATAAACAAGTGATTCAGATTCTCGAATTACCCTTTCCAAACGTTTTCAACATGGAAAGCTGAGTGCTGCGGGATATCTTTCTGTATGCTGTGAATATGTGTTGCTCTGATTGGTTGATAAATAAAGCTGTTTGGCCTGTGGCAAGGCAGCTTAGAGCCAGGTGAGAAATCCAGGAGAGAGACAAGAAGAAGAAAGGCAGAGGCAGAGGAGATGCCATCCCACTGTTCAGGGAACAGCATGTAATGGCACACAGGTAAAGCCACAGAATATGTGGTGACATATAGATTAATATAAATGGGCTGAGTTTAGTTATAAACTAAAGAAGAAAATTGAGCCATAGGCCATGGCCATGCAATTTGTAATGGATACAAGCCTCTGTGTGTTTACTTGGGTCTGAGCAGTTGCAGGACCAGGAGGGACATAGGAAAACTTCCAGTTACATTTGGCATCCAACGTGGAGCTGGACTTTCCATTTAAAACTTGAGAGAACTTTAGAAAAGATTCTAAAACAGAGCTAAAAACAGCTTCCTAGTGTGTCTCTCAGGCCAGCTGCAGCCTTCAGGCTTGAACTACAGTGAGCACACAAGCCTCTGAGCCAACCTGCTGCTGCTGCTGCTGCTGCTGCTGCTGCTGCGGCAGAGGCTGCAGGCAGAAGCTGCAGGGAGTGTGGGGTCTTTTTGTCATGTGGGCACCACTTATTATGATCAAACCACATGAGTCTATTAAGTAGATATCAGAATTTATTAAGATCTAAGTTGAGGAAGTACACTCACTATTACAGAACGGAGTAGACAGCAGAAGTCGTCCTCTGATCTGACCGGGAGTGAATCCACCTCACAGGCAGGAACAGGGAGAAGAGGGCTTGTGACTCTTCTCCCTTTCCTTATAAGAGGTTATTTACAATGGCAGGAAGCACCTCCTCCTTTGGGCCATATAGCCCAAGGTCATGGGCAGAGCAAATACCAATACGGCTGACATAGGCAAAATAACTAATTATCACCAAAGATGCCCTTCAATAACATCTAGAATCTGAGTACTCTACATGATATGACAAAAAGGGTCTTTGAGATGGTAAACATCTTGAAGTGATGAAATTATTCTGAATAATTGAGATGGATCAGTATTGTCATGAATCCTTACATTAAGGAAGCAAAGGGGTCCTGTTTTCCAGGTAGCCTGCCTGGTGATGTGAGTAGCAGTCCAGTCATCCTTGTTCCACATCTAGTATCCTGTTATGAGTGAGTACATACCATGTTTGTCTTTCTGAGTCTGGGATACCTCACTCAGGATGATTTTTTCTAGATCCATCCATTTGTCTGCAAACCTCGTGATGTCATTGTTTTTCTCTGCTGAGTAGTATTCCATTGTGTATATGTACCACATTTTGTTTATCCATTCTTCAGTTGAAGGGCATCTAGGTTGTTTCCATGTTCTGGCTATTACAAACAACGCTGATATGAACATAGCTGAACAAGTGCTCTTGTGGTGTGATTGAGCATTCCTTGGGTATATGCCCAAGAGTGGTATAGCTGGATCTTGGGGGAGATGGATTCCCAATTTTCTAAGAAATCGCCATATTGATTTCCAAAGTGGTTGTACAAGCTTGCATTCCCACCAGCAGTGGAGGAGAGTTCCCCTAGCTCCACATCCTCTCCAGCATAAGGTGTCTTCAGTGTTTTTGATCTTAGCCATTCTGACAGGCGTAAGGTGGTATCTCAGAGTTGTTTTGATTTGCATTTCCCTGATGATTAGGGATGTTGAGCAATTCCTTAAATGTCGACCCCAAGAAAGACACAGGGATCGCCCAATGACAGAGAAATGGAATGAGATCTACATGAACAGCCTGGACATGAGTGGGGGTAGTGAAGGGCGAGGGTCGAGGGAAAGAGAGCTTGGGTGAGTGGGAGATCCCAGCTGGATCAACAACAGAGAGGGAGAAGAAGGAATAGGAGACCATGGTAAATGAAGACCACATGAGAATAGGAAGAAACAAAGTGCTAGAGAGGCCCACAGAAATCCACAAAGATACCCCCACAACAGACTGCTGGCAATGGTCGAGAGACAGTCCGAACTGACCTACTCTGGTGATGGGATGGCCAAACACCCTAATTGTCGTGCTAGAAACCTCATCCAACTACTGAGGGATCTGGATTCAGAGATCCATGACTAGGCCCCAGGTGGATCTCTGGGAGTCCAATTAGCGAGAATGAGGAGGGTTTATATGAACGAGAATTGTTGAGACCAAGGTCGGATAAAGCACAGAGACAAATAGCTAAACAAATGGAAACACATGAAATATGAACCAATGGCTGAGGGGTCACCAACTGGATCAGGCCCTCTGAGTGGGTGAGACAGTTGATTGGCCTGATCTGTTTGGGAGGCATCCAGGCAGTGGCACCGGGTCCTGTGCTCACTGCATGAGTTGGCTGTTTGAAACCTGGGGCCTATGCAGGGTCCCTACCTGGGCTGAGTCTACCAGGTTGATCTCAGTCTGTGGGGAAGGCTTTGCCCTGGAGGAGACTGGAATGGGGGGCGGGCTGGGGGGAAGGTGAGGGAGGGGAGGGGGGAGAACAAGGGAATCTGTGGCTGATATGTAGAACTGAATTGTATTGCAAAATAAAAATTAAAAAAAAATTATACAAGGTTCACAGATGATAATCAAAAATACAAGACCTATTAAAATCAACATGTAAATACCGAAAAAAAAAAAAAGGAAGCAAAGGGGTCCAGATAGAAAGAACACACAACCAGGGAATCTGAGACTGAATTACCCAATCTGAACAAGAATCCAGCAATCTGAAAAGGCAAGAAAACTTGTTTCCCAAGGGACAAATGCTATAAATAACTCTGTTTCTGAATATTTTTACATCTAAAATGGTAATTTAATAAAATTGTGTTACTTGAAGTCACTAGATCTGTGGTAATTCATTATAACTCTATGGAGAAATAGATACTGATGGCATGTGACTTAATGTATTGTTTAAGGTGGAATGATATTAATTAAATAACAGAGTTAATCCAGGCATTAATGATACTCTCTAGGGAGTAGGAGCATATTTCTAACTCTCAAATTTCAAGCTGTATGTATGTATGTATGTATATATATATATGCATATATGTATGTATATGTTTATCACACAATTTACTTGTTTACATTTTTAATATACAAAAGTGAAAGTTTGTAAAATGGAAAATGTTCTCTTGTTTAAGGCACCTCTATAGGTTTATCTCAAAGTTGGTGAATATTTTAATGTATTTTATATCTTTTGGCATATCTGTGATATGGGCTCTGTGTATAGAAAAGAGTAGGAACAAATGGAAAGAGTCCATGTTGTTAATAAATTTTTTGTACACTGTGAAAATGTGTCACACATTTTTATTTAATAAAGAACTGAACCACCAATAGCTAGGCAGTATTTCCCAGGCACAGAAGATGCTGGGAAGAAGGGATGAGTCATGTATTTCATCATTTTTAATGACTATAACAGAATATTATTTATGTTTCTAAATCAAACTACTACCCTAAAATAACTATAATTATAGTATATAATAAATACATATTTTGACATTATTTACTTATTACTTAAAATAGGGCAACAGCTAGGTTTATCCATGAAACATGTATGTTTCATTTAATTTTTTTTTTTAGTTTTGTCTTTTTATTTATTATGTCTACACTCTTTTATCTAGTAAGTATATTTTTTCCCCACCAACACGGGTTGAAGAATTAGCAGAAGATGTGAATTTGTGAGACTCTTCGACAAAAGTGTAGTGCAAACTACATACTGGGGTGATGAAACAATAATAACAGTGCAAAACAACCCAACACAAAAGAAAACAAAACCCTTCAACTTTCCAGTTTTTAACTGCAAATGTCTAGTTTTGCTATTGCTATTGTGGAAGAGGTGAATAAAGTATTCTTTTTTTTTTTTTTTTCCTGGCCATCTCATCACCAGAGTAGGTCAGTTCGGACTGTCTCTCGACCATTGCCAGCAGTCTGTTGTGGGGGTATCTTTGTGGATTTCTGTGGGCCTCTCTAGCACTTTGTTTCTTCCTATTCTCATGTGGTCTTCATTTACCATGGTCTCCTATTCCTTCTTCTCCCTCTCTGTTGTTGATCCAGCTGGGATCTCCCACTCACCCAAGCTCTCTTTCCCTCGACCCTCACCCTTCACTACCCCCACTCATGTCCAGGCTGTTCATGTAGATCTCATTCCATTTCTCTGTCATTGGGCGATCCCTGTGTCTTTCTTGGGGTCCTGTTTTCCAGGTAGCCTGCCTGGTGATGTGAGTAGCAGTCCAGTCATCCTATGTTTCATTTAATTTGAAATTATTATTTGTAATATGAGATGCAAAATGTCCACCAATAAAATGTCTCTAACAGACAGTGCTTTATTGGTGTCATTTATATCCCTGTGCTTACATTAAATCTCTCCAATGCTGTGCATCAATTATCAGGCATTATATTTAGACAGGCTCCCATGATGCATCAGTGGAGATCATTTTTTAGAACCAAAAAGCAGAGATAAATCCAGAGGGTGCATATGAATGAATGCTGAAATTTCAATATTTAGTCTGAAGAAATAAGAGTTGGGACAGGACATTTTGACATACTTCTGAATGCCATGCTGTGGATAGTCTAATAATTCCCCCAGATCGGTTAGATTGCCTTTCTCCATTCTACAGTCTGTGCTGTCATGGCTATGCTATGAGAGGAGAGCTTCATATGTCAGCATCACCTCCTGTGTCTCTGACAAGTATCTAAAATGAACCATTTTTAAGAGTGAAAAGAACTCAACCACAGTTATATGCCTGATATGAACTTGGTACCAAGTAGACATTATATGAGTCACAAAATGAATGTCTGAAGGTATGATACAGAGTGCATCTGTAGCAATCACCATGACACCATGATATCCCTCATCTCTCTGAAAATGCATGATAATTAAAACAAGAGGGGTTATATTTACATTTTGCTGTCTATGCAAATATGAGTATGTATTTAATGCTAAAAATGATAATCTACTCTGCTGGATTACTTCTGATCTCTTTTAGTAAAGACAGAAGAAAAAGTTCACTCTTTAAAATTTGAAGGCTAAAGAGGAATGGCATACTGATGGTACTTCAAATTTCCATGCCTGTGGAGAAGCAGAAAGTTGCAACTGATGATGAGATTTCCTCCATAGAGCTATTCTACCACATGGATTTTGGACAGACTCAGATGTTGGTTATTGAAACCCTCTCTGGGACATCTCACTGACTGCTCTTTCTGACAAGACAGCCCACACTTTGAAGATAACCAGAACCATGCCTCACCCAGAAAATTTCATCAATTTCATAATGACCGTAACAGAATAATATTATGCCTTTCTAATGCAAACTACCTCTCTAAAATAACTATAATCATAAGTAGTTTATAATAAATACATGTTTATATTTCACAGACAATTGAATTTTCCTTGTAACAAAATGTCCATGCCCAAATCTGTTGATTTAAGGTCAATAAAATTATAATTTTAAAGCAACTGCCAAAGATTTCAAGGTTCATCATTACCTAATCTTTATTAATGTCTTTGAAACTGGCAGGAACCACGGAAGACAACTGTGCCATGCAGATATGAAGACAAATCTAGAGCCCAGCATCACGGGTTTATAATAGGCAATAAATATGATTCATTAAACAAACTCTCTTAATACTACAGCTGAAACACAGTGATTTTAGAGCCCTTCACATGGTAGGAATTTATAATTATTACTTACTCTTAAGAATAGAGAAAAATCGTTGTAAAAGAGTTTCTAAACTCCAGCACACTGGGCTGTGTAAAACTGATAATGAGTTGAAATTTTTGACTGTCAGCAATGAGTTCTCCAAAATGGCATACAACCCATTTGAATATAAAACAGTAATAAAACAATCAAGTATTTTTACTCAGAAGGAAGTCATTATTTTAATGTGTGGAAAATGTTTCCAGAACTAATATAAACTTTTAAAAACATGTTTAAAACTTGATGTGTATGGTGCCTTAACTGAAGCATTTAAACACATGAAAATTGTGCTAATTATTTCTTAATGTAGAAAAATGGAAATGTGTTATAAAAACTCATGAAGCCAAATACTTTCATTTATAGTGAGCATATTATTTTCTAATAAAGAAATAAAATGAAATAATTTGAAGAACTAATACTACACAGTTGAAATCATTGCTACGCACTTTAAAAGTCTTCTTCATTCAGGGCCACCGGAAAACCCATTAAAGGAAATGAGTAACATTTCCTCAATATGTTTTGAAATTGAATTATTATTTCCCAATTTGAATATAGACACTTAAGATTGCCAAGGAAAATAAAGTTTCTTTTCATTTTTTTTAATGTAATAAATAACCATTCTCTTTTTTTGTTGTTTGTTGGAGAACTATGGCTAAGCTCACTGAGTCTTTATCATCTTGTTAGCTATGTGGCCAAGGTTTGGTTAAACAGGTTTACTCCATTTTTGTAGTTATACTAGTTATTTCAAAACTGGCCAGTCAAAATCCACATGTTAAACCCAGATTAATGAATATTAGTGGCTTTCTGTGAGTTCCAATGTTGTAATAAAGCAAAAGTATAAATAGGATCTTTCATTCCTTCCCATGTGAATGTTATCATTTCCTGACAACAGTTCTGATTTCAAGCCTCCAATATATTGCCTTTCTCCTCTTGTTCAACAATGAACATTTAATAATACATGCTTTACTTGACACAAAGATTTCAGGAGTGGGTGGAAAAACCAGCATAGAGTCACTAACCTGAGCTTGTTCTCATGTTCCAAGTCATGACAGCCTACGTCAGATGCTTGACAGCTGAATAACTGGATTAGACAGTGTTCCTTGCGATATGTGGCTGACACCTTCTATTTGGTAATTGCTTGGAAATGAAAGCTTTGTCCACATATTACTTATCTGAGAACTTAATTTACAGTACTATTTAAGAATAGTTGATCACTTGGTAAGTGATTGGATCAACAAGAAGACTCCCTCTTGAATAACTGAGTCATCTTCTCACAGATTGATGATGGATAATTAGGTCACCAATGGAGTAGCTTTGTTTCAAAAAGTGATTCTCTCTGGATTGACTGAAACAACAGTGATTAAAAGTTTGATATTTGAAACACTTAGATCTTGTATCCAAGTCTCTGAAGCAGTAATATGAAAAAATGGGGAAAAATTGCCTTTCATAAAAATTATGAACCCCCATATATCTCCTTATAACAACAGAAAACAAAATATGGTTTTACTTCACCAGAAATATCTTTATGCCACATAATTACAACTTTTAAATACTTTATCATATCATTCATATTGGATAATTTTTACATATGGTGGTTTAAATATATTCACACCCCTCCTACCATAACTCTACACCAATTCATCATGCTTCTCTAACTACACAACTTTGTGTCATCTTTTTCCATTTGATGACCAATTTTTGTTGCCCAAATATTATTGGCAATGTGCCCTTCCATTGGAGTGTGGCAACCTATCAATGGCTATACTCTTAGAAAAAAATGACTCTCTCTTTCCCTAAAGCTGACAAATGTTAAAAGCTCATTAGGTAGTAGTGCAACGTTCCCATGCAGTGGCAAGCACTGTAAGTTCCTAGGGACAGTAGGAACTGTGTCCAGAAGACATTGATTCCTTATCTTCCACAACTTTTTCCTTTATTCCTCTTGCTACTCCTTTACCTTCCATCATCCCTGAGACTTAAAGGCAAAATATATGGTACATACGTTTCATGTAAACTGGGAGTTCAGTAACTGCAGGTGTCTCTGTCAATCACTGCATCAAATAACATACCTTCTCTGATGAGGGCTGAGATATGTTTTATTTTATAGATAGAAATAAGTCATTTTTAATGCTAGTTCCATTTAGCAGAATAGTAGTGGATATTTTGCCCTAGGGCCTCTATTCTGTCGAGCCATAGGATTTGATTTGAGAATGGTGCAAGGTGTGGCTTTCATCTCAAAGGCCAGGCCTAGAATCCAATGTCAAAGTGATTGGTCACTCCAAAGACATGTGTTCACTATTGCATAAGCAAACACGTCTTGGTAGTCAATTCATTAGCTCCTGAGGTTCATAGCTAGGAAAGTCTGACACCTTTTTTCTCCTCTGGTAGTATCCATAGCACCTTCTTGCTCTAAGAAAGCTACCCAGTATCAATGAAGTTGCAAGTCAGGTCCAGCTTGATTGCTTCATGTTCTGGGACTCAATTGCATAGTATTATCAGAAACATAATATTATTGGCAAGCTCTGGAGTATAGCCAAGAGCTTTAATGGGTAGTACAGTGGTGGTAGAACAATTATTCCCTGAAATAAAGAGATAGATGTTTAGCTGTCTTCCTTACTATTTCTCATCTTTTTAAATTTTGAGAACCATAAAAATCATTTGTTCCTCCCATAATTTTCATAATGGTGTTTATGCCCAGGATTATTTTTGTAAGCCATAACTTTATATTTTAGTTTCATTTATCTAATATTTATTAAAATTAATAATATTGTAGTGCTTACAAACATAATACATAGGCAAATTCCTTATTTATGTTTTCTACTCCTCACCATTGTACTCCTAAAAGTCCCAAAATACAATAGAGTTAAGACAGGCAAGCCTTATATATTCACTCTATTCTTGAACTAACTCCTCTTATATTTACATTAAAACTCATGCAGTTTATTCATTAAATTCTAAAAAGCCTTTTCCTGTTTTTATCATTGACTGATAATCTATACTGACACAGAATCAAAGACCTCTAAAAATCTTATGAAGACATTCAAGAGTAGATTGGTACTGAAGATGCAGTATAATTAAATTTCAACTCTAATGACTAAAAATGTTCTTAGAAAAGAACTTTAAGGTGTTTTGCATCTGTTGCTAATCTTGATAGAGAATTTTTTCTGCTCTTTAATAATGCTTTTACACTTCATATGTGTATTATCAGAAGAAAATAAAATATATCATTATTAAATTTTAATAAAAATATTTCTATTGTCTTTCACAGAAAACTCTCCAAAGTATCTTTATCTGTATAAGAACACATGATTTAACAGATATAATTTTATTGTATAAGAACACATGATTTAACAGATATAATTTTATTATAAATATTAATAAAATATGTAAGTAATATATAATTTTGCATATTTTTCAAGAGTAAATGATATTCAGTAATTCATTTGATTATAATTTTATAATAAGTCATTATATGTATAACTCCTAGGTCATTATTAATAACTAGGTAGACTGACACAGGAATCTTCATGGGTGGTGAGATGCCAGTGTTAGTTACCTAGTTATCATTAGTGGGCTGGCTATTTATTTATGTTACTAGATTATGTCCATAAGCATAAAAAAATATCAAAATATCAGAACTGTAGTAAAGAGTCAAATAGGAAGAAACAGATGAATAGTAGGAAGTTTTCTTATTTCTAATTTACTGTGTGAACTCTGTATTATTCCCTAATTACTGACAACTATCTGCCCAGTAGAATGAGGTTCTTGCTCTATCAGACTATGATTTCTGTTCTTTGAATGTTTAGCAACTCATACTATCCAAAAAAACATAGTCTACACTCAAAATATATGCTGAATTGTGAAACAGAATGTTCCCATAGCAGTAAAAATATAAGGTTTTAAAATTGAAAAACAAAAACCACCCCATACACCATGAACAAGAAACAAGCCACTGAGCTTCAGTTCTGTTGTGTCTTAGTCACTGTTCTATTGCTGGGAAAAGACACTATGACCACAACAATTCTTAAAAAAGAAAAGTGTTTAATTTCAGCTTGCTTACAGTTTCAGAGATCTAGTCCATTATCCTCATGGTGGAGAGCATGGTGACACACAGGCAGAGAGGGAACTAGAGAAGTAGCTGAGAGTTCTACATCCAGATCTTCAGGCAATAGTAAGAGGGAGCTATTGGGCCTGGGGTAGGCTATTCAAGTCTCAAACGCCAGCTCCTGTGACACACTTCCTACTCCAGTAAGGCCACAGCCCCTAATCCCTCCAAGTAGTGCCGATCCCTAATGATGAAGCATTCAAATAGATGAGCATCCTGGGGCCATTCTTACTTAAACCACTACACATCAGGGCAAGTGCAAACAATAGCTAGAATGTTAGACAAATTGTAACCAGATTTTGTCTGCGAGTCCATTATGACTGTGTGCTCACTGTCCAGTGAACTATTCAGAGCTGAGAATTGGAAGTTTTTTTTAAAGCAGAAACAAAGACAGCTTCCCTATGGATTCCATCCAGCAGTGTCAGCTTGGCTCAGAGCTTTTCTGGCAATTCACTGTTAATTTCTAGAAACAAATGTCTAGTATTCAGATGACTGTGATGATTTTAATGGTTTGGCCTACAGCGTGGAACAGCTCAGTGAGTGGGAGTAAGCACTTCTTAAATTCCCACAAGAGTATTTCTGAAAACTGAGTTGAAAAATAAAACAAAACAAAGCAATGACAACAACAAAAAATTACAAAAAAAACCCAAAAACACGTGACTATCAGGAATTTCAGAATAGTACTTCATATAAACTCCAAGGTCCTCAAAAGAATATGTAATTTACTTCAGAAGAAATGCCTTATAATATTGCAGAAAACAGTGGCATAATCAAGATGTAAGTTCCCAGTTGATTAAAATGCACAGAGTTCTGATATTACTAACATCATAATTTTGATGCTTTAATATTATGGTATGGGTCAAAATGAAAGTATGTGGTTCCAATTAACTTAGGCTCTTGGCAAGCAGGGTTTTGAAATTATTAAGCTCTATCATAACCTATTTTAGCCATTGGTGCTCTTTCCTATACGTCCTACAAGAATATACCACAATTAGCAGTAAATACAATTGTACTGTTAATAGTAACCAAATATGAAGATTGTGTCTCATTTATTTATATCATAGGTAAGAAAGTTAGCTTAAAGTCAAATTAAAGATAAAATTAATGACAATTATTAATATTACTGTTAAAATACATGTTGAAAATGTAAAGGTAACTGAATTCCTTAGGTACAGTCCTCCAAATATATACTAGAACAGACATTTATGGAACTAAAAAGTAGGTACTGTTTCTGGCTAAAACAAGAAAGACAACAAATGACAATGGCAATTAATAGATAAAGTATTTTGTGATATTCTTTTGTCTTTTAATAGTTCTTTAATAGACAACCACAGATTGTGAAAAAAATCATAGGATTTTAAAGCTATCTAGTTGATGGAAGTAAAGATACTTTGAGATTAGCATACCAGATACTTAGTGGCTTTTTATTTATTAAATAAAAATATTATACATTAAATATTACAACTGTTTAAAATAAATTGTGTGTGTTTTTAATCAAATCATGCACAACTGAAATAACCTTTAGCTATGACTATGTATAAAGTGTTATTACCTTTACTTAGCTTATAATTTACTTCTGCTCAAAATGCAATTCCCTATAAACTATCTTGATTATAAAAGTTATGGGGCTCTAGTCAGAAAATTTGAGCACTATTTTTTATTCCAAGTGTCTGTATCCTTGATTAATGAAGGCTTGATATGTGTATGTGTGTGTGCTATACATATATATATATATATATGTATATATGCATACATATTTCATTGTTCATATTTCCTTGTTCATTTTCAGATAAACACAGTAGTGGTACATATATATGAGGCACAGAGAATAACTCATGTGTACATTGTGCAGTACTCCAAACAGGGCAATTATTATGTTCATTATCTTAATCTACTACATTTTCTTGAGGGGAAAACCACAACAGTACCTCCTTTCTACACTTATATAGAAAAAGGAAACGTAAATGACTATGTTCAATTATTATAATAACAAGGAACACTTGTAATTTTTTTACTTGAAAATAAAGCATATTCCATGATTTTCCTCCACATTTGTAAAATCTTAAAAAACAGAAAGCAACTTTGACTATAACAACTGTGTGCTACTATATATTATTGAAAGCTTCACATTTTGCTTCCTGGATGTCATGGTTTAGACAAAGTCCATTTCATTAGCTGGAAGCTGCTGTGGATATCGATTGCTCTGTATGCTGTGAATGTGTTACTCTGATTTGGTTGATAAATAAAATACTGATTAGCCAGTAGCCAGGCAGGAAGTATAGTATAGGTTGGACAAGCAGAGAGCAGAATTCTAGAAACAGGAAGGTAGAGTGAGGAGACCCTGCCAGCTGCCACCACCATGAGAAGCAAGATGAAAAGTACTGGTAAGGTGCAAGCCACGTGGCAACTTATAGATTAATAGAAATGGGTTAATTTAAGATATAAGAACTAGATATCAAGAAGCCTGAGCCATTGGGCCAAACAGTTTAAATAATATAAGCATCTGTGTGTTTATTTGGGTCTGAGTGGTTGCAGGCCTGGGCAGGACTGGAGATAACTCTAGCAACAGGAAGCTAAATTGTGTTTTAGCACTGATTTCTTATGATTACATACATAACCATTCCCATTTCTATGAATATTTCAATTGACCAACTTTTAAACATATAAATGTGCTTCCACTAAAATGAATTGAATCTATGTGAATTGACTAGTAGTACAGTCATCAATGTACACTTAAAGTTGTGGGAATATGATTATTTGCTAGCCATCACCATGCCAACCAATAGAGTGATATTTAGAGACACTTCTCAAACATATCATCACATAAATACATCCTTTACTTTTGTCTTTGCTGTTTACTGACTTGTTGTTCCTCAATGATTCTTATACAACTGAAGACCAACTGCCAAGGAGTGGTATTTCACAGTGAGCTGGCCTTCTTACATCAATTATTCATCAAGAAACTGACTGTCCCACAGGCTTTCCTATAGGTCTGTTTGATGTATATATTTTCATGGTGGAAGTTCCTCTTTCCACAAGACCCTGACTTTGTTAAAGTCACAAAGTGGTTTGGTACACCTCTCATAAAACACACATTCATTCATTCATTCATTTTATATATATATATATATATATATATATATATATATATATATATATATATTACAACAGATGGAGACTACTACAGAGATCCAAATCTAGATGACAGGTAAGTAATAAGTGTTGATGGGGTTACTGACCCCACTTAATCACTTAATAAATCTACACCTACAAAAGGAACTTCACATAAGGAGCATGGAAACACTTTAAGAGTCAGAGAACCAGGTTGTCTGTTACTAAATAGTGCTTCTTAGATACAATGACAGGGAGATTTTACCCATGAACTCTCAATGCATAGTTGCCTCAATATGATTGACATAATGACACCAGTGGACATGCCAATGTGGATGTTGGAAATCCCACAAGATCCTTCTCTTACATGAATATCTACAGGTGGTTAATGTCTGGCAAGAGAGGGAATATCATTTTCTTTCAGGGATCAACTCTTACAAAGGTTGCCCATGCACAAATTGTCATCTCTGGACACATGTATGTAGGCAGCACATAATCAATTACATAGGCTATATATACATATCTATATCTATATCTATCTATCTATCTATCTATCTATCTATCTATCTATCTATTTATCTATCTATCATCAATCCATCTATCTATTTATCTGTCTGTCATCTATATCTGTGTGCCAAAATAATAATTAGAAAAAAAGTCATGGATTTGGTAAGGAATAGAGAACATGAAAGAGTTGGAGGTGTAATGTGAATATTAAAAGGTCTTATTAATAGAAAAAACCCAGAGCCAGATGTTGAGGTGAAAGCTGAAAGATCAGAGAAACAGAAGAAGCCAGCCATGTTCTTACCTCTATGCTGTGGGATGTTCTATATGGTAAATGTGTTAATAAATAAAACACTGATTGGTCAATAGCCAGACAGAAACTATAGGTGGGACTAACAGAGAGGAGAATTGAAGGAACAGGAAGGGAAGGGAGACTGCCTGGAACCACCTCCAGGACAAGGAAGATGTAAGGTACCAGTAAGCCATGAGCCACGTGGCAAAGTATAGATTAATAGAAATGGGCTGAATATAAGGGTAAGAGCTATACAATGATAGGCCTGAGCTAATGGCCAAGCAGTTTAAATAATATAAGCATCTGTATGTTTATTTTATAAGTGGGCTAAGGGACTGCCAGGGCTTGGTGGGACTGGAGAGAAAATTCTCCAGCTATACCTCTACAAAACCTCAGCCTCAAGAAAGATACTTCCCGTCTACTCATGCCTTATAAAACTTTCTGTGCCCTGCCATCTTACTTACTTCCTATTGTTGGGATTAAAGGCCTGTGCCACCATGCCTGGCTCTGTTCCCAGTGTGGCTTTGAACTCACAGAGATCTGGATGGATCTCTGCCTCCCAAATGGTAGGATTAAAGGCACATGCTACCACTGCCTGACCTCTAAATTTAATATAGTGGCTGGCTTTGTCCTCTGATCCCCAGGCAAGCTTTATTGAGGTACACAATGTATCACCACATTTCACCTTTTTCAAATCCAAGATGGTCTTATTAATAAAAAACCTGGTACCAGATATTGGGGTAAAATCTGAAAGATCAGAGAAGCAGAGCAAGCCACAGCCAACCTCACCTTGCCAATCCTCAGCCAATCCTTTCTTCTCAGAATGAAAGCCTCTGAGAGTTCTCACCCAAAAGGATCTCAGCTGAACTGCTTTAGTTCCTGTTTCCTCATGCCTTATATACCTTTTCCCACCCTGTCATCACTTCTTGGGATTAAAGGTGTGTATGCTTCCCAGTATTGGGATTAAAGGTGTGTGCCACCACTTCCTGGCTCTGTTTCCAGGGTGGCCTTGAACTTAGAGAAGCAGACAGATATCTGCCTTCCAAGTGATAGGATTAAGGGTGTGTGCCACCACTGTCTGACCTCTATGTCTAATCTAGTGGCTGGCTCTGTCCTCTGATCCTCAGTTAAGCTTTATTGGGGTTATACAATAATCACCACAGGGAGTGAGAGCTGGATATGTTATAGATGCAGTACTCATACATGAGGTTTTTGAAAATTTAATTAAAAAATAAATATCCATGAGAGAATACATTTGGCAAAAAATAGAAATTATATGGTATCATCCCTTTGCTGAATAACAGAATCAATCTGATTACCAATCTTTTGAAACATTAAACACATTGCTAAGCTCCATATCTACTTTTAAGAAGTTACACATTTACAAATACACACCAGTGCTCATTATTTCTTACCTTTAAAAGAGGATGAGTCATTGTTCAACTATGACAACATATTTAATTTTATGTAGCAATTAGTTTGAAATGATGGCAGTTATTGGTACCCTGAAATGGTTTTAAGTGTTCTTTTAACACTACTGTTAGTTAGCTTATAACTGCAAGGCTTTCAGTTTTATAATTATATTCCATTCTTTATAGAGAGAGTGAGAGAGAGAGATGTTCTAAAATGCTGGTGTTGATAATAAAGCAAGTACCATCAGTTCTACAAGGATGGTAATGTAATTAACTTCATCCTGAATCAGTCTAATTTGTGCACAACTGTAATAAATTCAACAATATCTGCTAAATATCTGTCATGTAAAGAAAGGCTATGCCTTGAAATAGTCTTTCTAATGAAGTCATATATTTATTAAATTCGCATATAATGGACTCAAACTGCAGTAAATAGACTTTTATAACAATCTGGGTATTCATACATGAGCTGACTGTGCAACATATGTCCCTGAAACTATAGTTGACCTTCAGTGTTTAGCTATGCTGTCTAGAGAAAACTTCTCATCCTCTTAATCAGTCATAATCAAACAGATAAATGAATTTCACAGTCAAAAACTGAATTTAGGAGATCACCATACTACATGTACTACTACCATTGGTGTTAGACTACTACCATTTGTTGTATTTTTTTATTCTTCTCCTGATTTTATATTTTCTACTTTGCTTCAAAGTTTCACAACTAGATAGAAATAGTTGATGTATGAACTGGTACCATTGTTATAACTGTAAAATATTTGATGTCCTTTTAACCTCACTTGTGTGAGAGAGCCATAAATTGTATTTTCCAAAGTTAAAGTCTAGTGAAGCAAATGTAATCCCAGATGCAGAGCTATAAATTTGACTTTTGCATATTATTTAAGTCTAAAATGCAATTTAGTGAATTAATATGTCAGTAAATCTGATCATAAGAATGTGACAAATATTGGACCAATTTAGAGAGTTCAGCCATCTCTGGAGGACTTTAACAGTTTCAATTTCCCTAAACTCTGTTCTCTAAAGAGCTTTACAAGAGAACTTAAGTTTAAAATAAATCTAAAAATATATTATCAAGCAAATCTGTCTCAGTTTAAGGAGTTCAGACTCATCTGCTTGGTGAATTATTGTGTGTGATACATTATGCTTTTAATTGAGTTGGAAACATAAACCTTTCAGTTGGATGGAGGTACCTCAGTTTTATCACTGCACTCTATCACAGAATTTCTAAAATAAGTTATCCCTGGGTTAAAGTAACCAGGGATTTCTGTTGAGAAATGATAAGATACTATCTTCAATTGGTTTCTTTAAAGCATCATTCATATTTAAAGGTTAAATTCAGTTTCACAATATCCATTTTTCCTAGCATCTCTTATACAACATAATTATTTTGACATCATTTCTGTTGTTAAGTCTAACTACAATTCATTCTTTTAAATTTAATATGTTAATCAACGCAGGAGTATATATAATTTCAGCCCATTCATCTGTCCAAGAACATTTGTGGCTCTTTGCAGTTTTGCTGTTTTCCAAATAAAGCTGCTATGAACATTTGTGTATACATCTGAGGATGGACATATAGTTTGTTTCAGTAAATAATGGAGGAATGGCAGGATTTTGTAGGTGTGTGTGTGTGTGTGTGTGTGTGTGTGTGTGTGTGTAAAATGTTTATTTTTTAAAAAAACTGCTAAATTGATTTCAAAGTGTTTGTGCATTTTAAACACTCAACTGTATTTGATGAGCTTTTCAAAGCAACTATAAACTAGGGACTTGTAGGATTATGTCAGCAAGTTTTTACCTTGTGTTTATATAAAGTAGAATGATGTTGAGCCTATTACATACTTTTTTGTGTATGCTAGTTCCTCTTTGGTTACTTTGCTAAGTTGTTAATGATTGGTATTGACATATTTTATATCACATTTTCATTTAATTTATTTAAGTCGATTACCAGATGTATGTCACTTGTCCTTCTTTTATTTTCTACTAACAACATTGTTTTAGGTGCAAGAAATCTTTTTTTTTCCTAGCTTATTTTTTGTCCTGGTAGAATTGTAAATTTCACCAGTATAGCAAGAACAAATACAATCATCCCATTTTGAATATACTTAGGAACACTAACACAGGATAACAAATACATTTTCTGCATACTTTACATTTTGTGATTTATATTTAGTTCTATGGTCATTTTGAGTTGATTCAGTATTAGATGATAAAGATAGACTGACTCAAAGATGTTACATTAGAATAATCAGTAGTTATAGTGTATGGTCTATAGAAAGGCTCATCTTTAACCACTAAATATCCTTGGAAACGTTGTCAGACAGGTTTATTATGTTTTCCACTCTATTCTCTTTATTTTAGTAGCATTTAATCAATGTAGCTTAATAATAAATTTGATATATAGATATTTCAGTCTCTTAACATATTTTTTAAAGTCAATTTGTCTCCTTGGAATCTATAAATTTTCATATAGACTTTACAATTTATTTATAAATTTATGAAACAAACCAATTGGCCAAAGAATTATGCTGAATTTATACTGTAATTTAGAGAGTTTTCTGGTATTAACAACAGAGAATGTATCATTAGCATTTATGTTAACTACCCTAAATAATGATTCAATTATTAAAATGTTTGCATTTTATCACAATTATCTCTACCACAAATATTCTCTTATTGCAAATAATTTTGAATTTATAAATGAGAAAATCTTTATTTTTATAAAAGTAGAGAAACTGAAAACATGGGAGAGTTCTCATATACTTTACAGTTTCATTTATTAACTTCATATATGGACGAGTTTTTTTAATTTAACAAAAATATTAATTGTAGCATTAATTAAAACCCTTTATCTGAATGTTCACATTTCTCTGCTGTATGTCCATTTCTGATCCAGCCTTCAAGTAATTTTTGCCTTGACTTGATCTGGTGAAGAATCTATTAAGATGCACTAGTTGTATTTTAGATTTTGACTTTCTTTGTCTCTTTGTCATTAATATGAGATTTAGAGTTATGAGAGGAACTTTCTGAAATACAAATTTTATCTCATCATATCAAAATTTTCTTCTGACCGTGTGATTGTTACCTGTTCATATTGGTCTTTATCAGTGTAAGGTTCTTGGTTAGAGTGACCTTGTGTATTGTTTACATGTTTCCAGGATTTGGCCATTTCTCTACTGGGCTTCTGTTCCTTTACTGAACAATGACATTAGAAACAAGCATCTGGAGATTAGACATAGTAATTATTACTACAGTTTTCCTGCTTCAAGGCTCTGACAAACCAAAGAAACTTTCAGGTTTTTACTAAGATATGGAGATCTATAAACATTTCTATATTTAATATCCCTCTATGTAAAACTAAAATTGATTTCATAGGAATAAACTAGAACCTGTTATGTCATGTATCACTTTAGTATTCTCCTCTAATAGACCTGTTAACATGTTAATACATATTTATATCACTGCTTGATTATAATATCAAGATACAAAATAGGAAAACTCCTCAGATGCACTCATGTAGTACTCAGGGTTTATATGGATTTTCTTTTGTGTGGCCTTATAATTTCTAATCACTTTCAAAGTAACTTAAATCAGTATCATTTATCAATGTCTTTGATGTGTTAATTCCATCTGTTTTTATTTTTCTTTTGTTCTTTTTTTTAAGTGTTTTCAATACATCCTGAAGGCAATTTCCTCTCGTCCATTTTCCTGCAGAAATAATGTCCATCAAACACAGCATAACAAGATACAATAAGACTAGGCACAAACCCTCATATCAAGGCTGCATGAGGAAAACAAGTAGGAGGAAAAGGGTCCCTAAAGCAGACAAAAGAGAGACACCCCAACTTTCACTGTTAGAAGTCCCACAAGAACACCAAGCTAACAATCATAATAACATTTATGCAGATGGCTCTGTGATTGTCGCTTCAGTCTCTGTGATCCCTTATGAGCCCTACTTAGTTGAAGTCTGTGGGTCATGTTGTCGTGATATCCTCGATCCTTTGGCTCCCACATTTTTCCCTCCCACTCTTCCATGGGGTTCTGTGAGGTTGGAGAGGAGGGACCAGTGGAGATCTCCAATTTTGGCTCTCTTCGCCTAATGTTTGACTGTGGGTCCCTGCATATGTTCCCATCAGGTGCTGGCAGAAGCCTCTTGGATCAAGACTGATCAGGGCAAGAATCTATGTGTATATAAGGTTATCATTAGGAATAATATTATTGTTTTTTTATCCTAGGTCTCTGGGATTTCTATTTTCTGGTTCCTGTTCATCAACGCAGTGTTGGGCAAGGGCTCCGTCTCGTGGTGTCGGTGGCCATCATTGGTTGGCCATTCCCACAAGTTCTGTGCCTCTATTAACTCGATACATTTTACAGATGGGATATATAATAGGTTTGGGGGGCTGAAGATTGAAGGTTTTTGTTTGTTTGTTTGTTTGGTTGGTTTTGTTTTATTTTTTTTTTGCCTGGGTTCATGTCCCAGTCCCATTTTAGGAAACCTTGTCTGGTTAGAGAAGATAGCCAGTTCAGGCTCCTAATCCTCCATTACTAGGAGTCCCCACTAGGGTCACACTCATAGAATCCTTAAAGTTTCTAATGGACTAAGTTTCTCCATTGCCAGCTCTACAAATACCCTCCAATTCCAGTTGTCTCTCTGCATACTCTTCCACCCAACTGATCCTTCCTGTTTTCATTAAGACCTGCCCCCAGTCAACTCAGAAAATCTATTCTAGTTCCCCTTAGAGCCCTCCTTGTTACTTAGCATTTCTGGGTCTGTGGATTGTAGCATTTCTGTATCAGTGACTTAACAGTTAATATCCACTTATGGATGAGTACATGCCATGTTTGTCTTTCTGAGTCTAGATTACCTAACTCGGGATGATTTTTTTTTTCTAGTTCCACGAACGTTTGTAAATTTCATAGTATCATTTTTAATGTCTGAGTAATACTCTATTGTGTGAATGTACCACATTTTCATTATCCATCCTCTTGTTATAGGACATCTAGGTTGTTGACAGGTTCTGGTTATTATGAATAAAGCCACTATAAACATAATTGAGCAAATTTCTGGTCGTAGGATGGGGCATCTTTTGCGTATATGCCTAAGAGTGGTATAACTTGCTCTTGAGGAAAAAACAGCCATATTCATTTCCATACTGGTTGTAGAAGTTTGCGGTCTCATCAGCAATGGAGGAGTGTTCCCCTTGCTCTACATCATTGACAGCATGAGCTGTGACTTTTGTTATTGATCTTAACCATTGTGACAGGTATAAGAAAGAATCACAAAGGAGTTTTGATTTGCATTTCCCTGATGGCTAAGGATGTTGAATATTTATTTAAGTGTTTGTCAGCCATTTTGGTTTCCTATTTTGAAAATTCTCTATTTAGATCTGTATCCCATTTTTAATTAGACTGTTTTCTTGATATCTAGTTTCTTGGTTTCTTTATGTATTTTGTATATCAGACCTCTGTCTGATGTGTAGTTGGTGAAAACCTTTTCCCATTCTGTAGGACATTATTTTGTCCTATTAATGATGTCCTTATCTTACAGAAGCTTTTCAGTTTCATGAGGCATAATTTATTAATTTTTGATCTTAGTACTTGTGCTAGTGACAGTGTTCTGTTCTGGAAGTCATCTCCTATGTTCTTGAATTAAGTTTGCAAGCATTTTATTGAGTATCTTTGCATCAATATTCACAAGTGAAATTGATCTGCAATTCTCTTTCTTTGCTGAATCTTTGTGTGGTTTGGGTATCAGGGTGACTCTGGCCTCATAAAATGAATTTCACAATGTTCCTTTTGTTGCTATTTTGTGGAATAATTTGCAGAATATTTGCAGAGTAGCTCTTCTTTGGAAGTCTGGTAGAATTTTGCATACTGCCGTTTGGCTCGGGACTTTTTGGGGTTGGGAGCAGTTTAATGACTGCTACTATTTCTTTCCTGGTGAGTTATAGGTCTATTTTTATTGATTATCTGATTTTGAATTAATTTCACCGAGTGGTATCTATCATGAAAATTGTCAATTTTTTTAGATATTTCCAGTTTTGTGGAATACTGTTTTTTGTTTGTTTTTTTATCCTTCTCTCATACATTCCAACCTGACTGCAGTTTGTCTTCCCTCCTCACCTCACATATTGAGAAATATCAATGACTAATGATTGTTAATTCCTGTTTTCTTGTTGCTATTGTTGATGGTGGTGGTGGTGGTGGTGGTGGTGTGTGTGTGTGTGTGTGTGTGTGTGTGTGTGTGTGTGTATGCATGCTTGAGTGTAAGCCTCTTCCTTCTTTTGGTTTTGCTGGTGTGAGATTATTTATTCCCTGTGCTTTCATGGGGTTGAGTTTTCCTTCTAGTACCTTCCATAAGCCTCGGTTTGTGGATAGGTATTGTTTAAATTTGACTTCATCATGTAATAGCTGGTTTTCTCCTATGGTGATTGGAGTTTTTGCTGTATATATTAGTCTGTGGTGTCATCTGTGATCTCTTAGAGTCTGCAGGTGGTCTGTCTAGACCCTTCTGGCTTTTGGAGTCTCCTTTGAGAAGTCAGGTATAATTTGAATAGGTCTGCCTTTATATATTACCTGTTCTTTTTCTTTATCAGTTTTTAATATTCTTTTATTATTCTAATTATTATGTGGTGAGGGAGCTTCCTTTTCTGGTCCAACCGATTGGTGTTCTGTAAGCCTCTTATCCCTTTATTGGCGTTTCCTTTTCAGGTTAGGAAAAATTTCATAGTTTTTGTTGAAAGTGTTTTCTGGGCAAAGGCCAAGAAAGAAAAATAATATTCTCTTTTCCCTCTATTCCTATTATTATTAGACTCGGTCTTTTTATAGTCTCTGATTTCCTGGATGTTTATGTCAAGAATTTTTTACATTTAACTTTTGTTTTTGTTTTGCTTTTTTTTTTTTTTTTACTTTTGAGCATAGTATCTATTTCTTCTATCCTATCTTCAATGCCTGAGATTATCTCTTCAGTCTTTTGTATTCTGTTGGTGATACTTGCATCTGTAGTTCTTGTTTCCTTACCTAAATTCTTCATTTCTGTAATTCCCTCTGCTTGTATTATCTTTATTTTTTTTTATTTTTTTTTTTTTTGGTTTTTTCGAGACAGGGTTTCTCTGTGTAGCTTTGCGCCTTTCCTGGAACTCACTTGGTAGTCCAGGCTGGCCTCGAACTCATAGAGATCCGCCTGGCTCTGCCTCCCGAGTGCTGGGATTAAAGGCGTGCGCCACCACCGCCCGGCTATCTTTATTTTTTTTTATTTCAATTTTCAGGTCTTGAACAGTTGTGTTTCCTTCAACTGCTTGTTTTGTTCTTTTTTTTTTTTCTTGGCTTTCTTTAAAGAATATTTCCCTCTGATTTTTTGTTTGCCTTTTCCTCTATTTATTTAAGAGGTTTATTTATTTCCTCATTAAGGGCCTCAATCATCTTCATAAATTTAGCTTAAGATATTTTTCTTGTCCTCCTGCTGGGTTGGAATACTCAAGGACTGCTGTAGTAGGATAACTGTATTCTGGTAGTGACATACTGCTTTTGTTGTTGCTGTCTGTATTCTTATGTTGGCCTCTAGGCATCCGGCTTTGGGCTGATTATAGGGAAAGGTGACAATTTCTGAGTTCATCTTTGTTGGATGGGTGTTTTGTTCCTTCATTTCTGTTTCCTCTCTGGTATTCTGGTTGGTGTGGCCTGTGGTTCAGCAGGGGTCTTCACTCAAGTTGGGCTATATTTCTGGTAGCTCATATTTCCTTTGCTTGAGCATGGGGTCTTCACCTGAGTTGGGGACTGGAATTCTGGGCCATTTCATATATTTTTAATATCAAGTCTAGATTTATTCCTGGAATCCACAGAGCATATACATTATTGACACTTATCTTGTTTCTTACTACTCTTTTCTATATGCATATATTCCTCTGGGATTGTGTTCCTCATGCATAAAATGTTTCCATTATGACTTCTTATACAAATAGTTTAAAAATGAATTCTTATAGATTTTACGAACTAGAAACACGTTAGTTTTATCTATAAAATGTGGTGGTATTGTGTTCCCCAAAATATTGTACACCCTAATAAATTTATCTGGGGTCAGAGACCAGACAGCCACTAGATACAGAGGCTAGAAAATGGTGGCACTCACACCTTTAATCCTAGCATTCCAGAGGCATAAATCCCTCTGGATCTCTGTGAGTTCAAGGCCACATTGGAAACAGCCAGGCATGGTGTCACACGCCTTTAATCCCAAGAAGTGAGCCTTTAATCCCAGGGAGTGATGGCAGAAGGCAGAAAGATATATAAGGCGTGAAGACCAGAAAGTAGAAGCATTTGGCTGGTTAAGCTTTCAGGCTTCTAGCAGCACAGTTCAGCTGAGACCCATTCTGGATGAGGACTCAGAGACTTCCAGTCTGAGGAAACAGGATCAACTGAGGAACTGGCAAGGTGAGGTAGCTGTGGCTTGTTCTGCTTCTCTGATGTGCCAGAATTCACCCCAATAACTGGCCTCAGGTTTGATTTTATTAATAAGATTCTTTAAGATTCATGCTACAATAAAATGTAAGGTATTTTCAGTGAATATGCATTTTATAGTAACAATTTCCTTTCAACCTATAGAATTTATACTTCTCTAATTTTCTTATGAATAATTTCTATTATTAAATGATAATTCTTCTATTTCCTCATTTTATGTTCTATGACCTAAAATGTATGTTTCTAATAGCCACAATAAAGATATTTCTCTTTCCAGTTAGATGTATTTTTTTCTGTATTCAAAGTTCAAAATTTTTTAATTTTGTTGACTCGTGGTTTTGTATTCTGTTAAAATTTGCATTTTCAGCCATTATTTATTCAGATAACATTTATCCATTTTTTTTCTCCACCACTGTAGTGTTCTCCTCATAAATTGACTATGCATATTTTAGTTAAAATACAGCTAACCACTGTATTATCCTGTGTGTTCTATCATGGATAGTATCTATTTGTGGCACTAGTTTCTGCAGTCTAATTATCTGCTATTAATTTCATTCAGTTGTTTTTCAAATAAGAAACAATTTTTATCTAGATTTAAAAATATTATCTACTCCAATTGGACATTCTTTTATTCTTCACAACCTTATTAACATGTTTTTCTAGTTTTATGAAGACCTTAAACAGAATTATAATACCTCATTTAATGCAATACCATCTAATCTTTCTTTTTGTGACATTTCTGCATTATGTTTTATTTACTGTTTTAGCTTATCAATACTAGGGATTTTCTATTTCTTATTCTGTGATTGTAATCTTTTACAAATTGTCTACTTTTATATATATACATTCTTGGATACAGACAAATACTTTGAAATTATTTGCTCTTTAGTGATTAAGAATAGGTCTTTGCTGTGTTTAATTTTATATTTCTTCTCACCAGGCAAAACACATTCATTAACTGAAATCCTGCAAACTGTGAGCGTTTCTTTTTTGACTCTTGGAAACAGGAAACGCATGTTAGTCTATTTATCCTTAAAGATTATTCCTTATATAGTTAGCTGACTTAAAGTGGGTTTTAAACCATGTAAATTTTATTTCTTACCCTGACTACATACTCTATATTGTCTACCGTTAACAGAAAAGTCTATATAATTCAGAATATTTAAACCTCTGCCTATTTGATCTTTCCATAGCAAATTCTTGAGACTACTCTATCTGCCATGAGCTTGTGTAATGACAGGACAAAGTTCATTGTTTCTTAAACTGCTTTCTGCTTCTTAATTTTCTGGAATTCATGCTTTTAATAACCACATAGATATGTATATAAAAATTTCTATACACATATAAAATATAATGATATCAATAATTCTTTCTCAAAAATGTTAATTTCTCTAGACAGAATTATAAATTAAATTCCTCCCTGGCCATGGGAAAATGCTTTTGACTTGATTTTCATAGCATGATCTTGCAAATAGTCTTCACTTCTAATTTTTTGTGTCTATTATATCCCTTTTTATTCTTTTATGAGTTTTATTCCACATATTACAGTTTTACATTGGTTCTTATCTTCTAATTAATTAATCATATTATTTGCTAAAATTTCTCAAAAGCACTTGAGATTCATGATACTCCAAATATATTTCCTTACATTAATATGTTATCTCATATATTACATGAAGTGCTTGTTAGTTTTCTATTGTCTATGTATGATTGACAGGGTTTTTAAGTTGTAATGGCTGCTTCATTTCTTATTCTTTTCTGCTAGGAAACCAAGAAACTGTGTCATACGATTGCTCGACAAGAGATGCACATCCCATCATCTTAACTGAATATAAATCAGGTATTAAATGATCCTATTGAAAATACTTTTGTTTTTCTCTTTGTTTTTCACAATGATGGTTCAGACCTGTTCTGATGGTTCAGTAGAGCATTTAAAAGCTCTTACAGGATGGGCAATAACCAAACAAAATGACTCTCACATGGACACTTCAATACTGACATTATAAAAACATAATTTAAGATATTTATTATATACTTGATATGTTCATTTCAGAAACTCTACTTCAAATGTTTAAAATGTCATTATATCACTCTTTGAACATAAATGAAAAGTCCTCAGTTTTAATGTATGAATTCTTTTCTTTTTGTCTCAATATAATTATACTCATTCTAATACATCTAAAACAAATCACAGATTTATTAGATTTTTATTGCTGTGAAAAGTATCTGCTTGGGAACTCTTATAAAGGAAAACATTTAATTGGGATTGGCTTATAGTTCAGAAGATTAGTCCATTATCATCACAGTGGGAATCACGGTGGCACACAGGCAAACACTGTACTAGAGAAGTAGCTGAGAGTTCTACATCTAGATACAAAGGCAGCAGGAAAAGAGAGTAACTTTGAGCCTAGCTTGAGCTTCCAAAACCTCAAAATCCACCCCATAGTGACACACTTCCTCCAGCAAGGTCACAGCTACTCTCAAAAAACAACAACTTCTAATAATGCCCCTCCGTACAAGCTTATTGAGGTCATTTGTATTTGAACCGTGACATGATATATGGTGGAATTTTACCTACAAGAATACTTAGTCTACTCTACTTATTTTATAGGTAAGACCAGCCAGCAATGTATTCTTGGATAGAACTTATCTTCTAAATACTAAAAGGCAACTGAAGTATTCTAGACCATTTGAAGTAGAGATAGATTGTCAGCATTGCCTTATCGTATGGGGAAAATTGTAATTTGACTTTCTTTTGTCAGTTACTTGGATCAGTTCTTTTTCTGCCTTCTATCTTAGGTATCTGTGATATTTTGTTGTTCTGAGTGACTGCTGATAAGTTGCCTATTTGTAATCCTTTGTTTTTCTGATTCCTGTTATTTTATCATAAAATAATTTGTTCATAGTATCCTGTAGTTATTAATGGCATCTAATTGTTCAAAGAAAAAAATTTTGGATGACATGTTATATTTTTATTGATTTTCATATAGAATGTTTTAGATCTTGAAATGCCTACATTTCATTTATCTGCTGGCTACTGTTAATTTGGCAGATTACACAAATTACAAAAAGGCAAGGAAAAATGGAAAAAAAAGTATCTTCTAAAAGACAGGTAAGAATGCCATATTTTTAAACTGCATATTTTATTTCCAAATCTAGAATATGCTATGAATAATTCACAAGAAGTCTTTAGTGCTGTTGAAGGAAACAGGAGAGTTGACCTCTGAGTGCCATTTCTCCTTATTTAACTTCTCAGCATAGAGTGGTGTCTCGCTAAGCTACTCTTCCATTCCATCATCTTAACATTGTCTTGGAATTGTCATAAAAGATGGCCTTTCCATTACCTACCATCATAAAAACAGTCTTCAGGATTTACATGCACCAGGAGCATACCTTTTCTGCCTTACGTAAGGATACTTGTGCTGGAGTCCAGTCTTGCCTGAAATGCAAATGATTTTTTTCTCATTTTCTTTTTTCCCCTCACTTAAAAAAATGTATCCTTTTTTGTGTTAGAATATTTTTATATTTTAGATTTTTTTTGACCATTGTCATGGACCTGTATTTCTGGGTAAATTATGCATTTATAAGGCTCCAGATATCTCTATCTTTTCTTTCAAAATGATGACACACTTCTACATGCTATTTTTCTCTATTTCCTTACAGTGTCAAAGGAGTTTGTATATTACTAAGAGTAGGTTTTTCTTTTATTGAAAAACCATGTTTTCTTAAACATAAAATTTGATGTATAAATTTTAATATGCCCTTGAAAACCTTAGGGGAAAAATGTATAAATCTCTTAACTTTTAGGCGTGGGCAATCATTTTTTATTTGAAATTCTTCATCAAATGAGGCTGTTTCTTTCAAACAAAACAAATATTAAATACAATTTCTCATAATTTATATGCCCAATGAAAAATAATATCAAGGAAGTATGGACAGAATTTAAACACTTCTGTATCTTTTTCTTCAGGTCATTAATATGTGGGATTACTGCAAAATTGAAAATCTAGAAAAGTCATCAAGTGAATCAATATTTTGATAGGTCATTTATAGTAAACTTGGAAAAAGTCAAACTCAATATTGAGTTTTACCAAAATTTAAAAATGGATGCATTAAAGATATTTCTTGTTTAAGCATGTTTATTCCTTTTTTAAAATTCAATCATCTTTATTAACCTATCAATGCTACATTTTACACATAATGTCTAGTCAATTTCTCAAAGGGCTCTATTTTTAGTACACTATGCCAATGGTCAGTAGCCAAGTGTGATGGCTAAACCTTAGCCTAGCTTTGTAATATCCTCTGGGAACTAGAAAGCCAATTATTTTACATGCAAAAGAAGTGTTCTAAAATAACTAGAAATCTCCTACAATTTTAAGCAGGGAGGAAACAATGTTCATTTTGGTCTTTCTGTGTTTGTCTTACAGCAAATCATGTTTTCAATTAAGAGCAACAATGATATAATAAAAAATGCTCTGTTTTTTCAATTTTTGAACTTCAACACAATACAAATTGAAACAAAATAGTATTGTAGTCTTTCAGGAAGCAATTAGCCATCATTAGAGTACCTGAGCCTCCTCATTGATAAAACTGGGTCCAGGTTGGGTATATCCCTGATCAAAAGGAAGATGGTTATTTGCATAAGGGTTGGGCTCACTGGAAGGAGGGGTACTTGCAGGAGATGGCATAAAACCTGGTCATGGTTGGTAAGCACCAGGTTGGCTTGGAGCCATTCCAGGTTGAGCGCCAGGGCAGGGGGAACAGTTATAATTAGCAGGTTGAGATGTTTGGGTAGTATAAGTCTGTGGAGGGTAAGTACTCTCATGGTACTGCTGTGGTGGTTGAGTAGGCAATTGTGGCTGACCAGAACAGGCAGGAGCCGGTGCCTGAGAAGCTGGTTGTTGGGATACAGTCTGCTGGCTGTAACTAGCTAAATACTGAATACTATACTGCTTCGGAGGAGCTTGAGGCTGCTGTGCCCATAGTCAGCCTGCTGTTGGTTATTGTTGGTGCATTTGACCTGCTTGTGTCTGAGCTCCTGTATATGCAGGTTGTTGTGGCCAAACTGCTGGTGGATGTGCTGATAGGGAGGAAGAAGCAATACTGTCAGGAGTTCCTGAACAGTCTTCTGCAAGAAGATTGGGTGGACCTGAAACCTGGTCATCTGTTAATCCAAATGCTGACATGACATTTTTGTTGATTTCATCTTGGTTTTTCAGAGGATTAAAAGCTGACATACTTGCTGCCATAACTTTAGACTGTTTTCCAGAAGAATCAGAAGCAGCAGGCTTCTTCCCTACCATCCACAGTATCGTTTACAAGAATGCTTGTAGAAGGTCCTGGTTGTCCAGGAAACGCTATGCTATCCACTAAGAGATACACTTTATTTCGAAGTTCTATCAGTTCTCGACGAAGATATTTCACCTGACTTGATTTAAGGGGTCTTGGTTGGCCATTAACAAATAATGTCAGCTTCAGTGTTCTGCTACACTGAACTGCAAAGGAAAGGTCAGAACTATCAAAAACGGTTAATAGATCTCGATCTTCATCCTTATACTTTGTTGTAACTTCATCATTTCTCAAAAGTTTTCCTCTGCATACTCGCTGCATCATTAGCACTAATTCATTGCTAAGTAATATCTTCATTATGAATGGGATATCTTCCCCAAGTTGAGCTTTAATAATTAGCTTCCCACTTAGGTCCAATTGTTCATGGTGGACTCCAGGATTCTCTCTATATACAACTCTAGAAAAAAAGTTAACCACTTGCCCAGGCCGCTGTCTCTACCGTCTTGGCTGCAGGCTCTGCAGTGTCGCAGGGAGGCTTCAGACACCGCTCGCTGGGCCACCCTCTGCTGAGCCTGGCCAAGTTGTAAGCTGCCTGGCCGATCGCACACACCCAGTAAGCCTAGCGATGAGCCACGGTCCCGTACATGGCAGGTGGAAAGAGCCTAAACATGTTTATTCTAAGCAATGGTTTCCTGTTATGTATCCTAGCTAACATAAATAATTGAGAACTCAGTACAAATTCCTCAAACTCTTTGATGTGTAAATGTTGCCATTTACAACCACTAGAACCAAGAAATATTAAACCTTACAGGTCAATAATGAAATATTAATATTTCTTGATTTATTTTCAAGTCTCATAGATAATAAAATGAAAAATAAAGATGATGAGTCCATTGACAAAACTAAGGTTTGTTTAGTTCTAAAATAGTATTAAATTGAAATAAATAACAATTACATGTATTAGTGCCACACACCAAAATAAATAAATAACTAATAAAACTATGTAATCAAATAACCTTCCAGAAAGAAATTTCAAAACAGCGTTCACAGCCTAAGTACTTTCCACTATTAAGAAGTAATTGCTCTAACATCAGATGATGCCCAAGATCTTTATTATTATTTTCTCTATATTACTTTCCTCAAAAACTGTTCATCTGACATTATCCTCTAGTATTTATATAACATTAACGTGCAAAATGTTTTACTTGAATAATTGCAATATAATAAGTCCAAACTATGTTAGAGAAAATAGTATTATCATGATGTTACATGAGAGAACAGAGATGAGCCAGACTGGGTCCTTCTCCAGGGTTTGCAGTTAATTATGAGGTATAAATAACAAGGCAAACAGAGGTTTGGTGTGATGATTAGTTCTTCTACCTTGATTCCTCTCAAATGTTTGTCTATTATTAGCTTATCTATTCTATCCTTTTTTATTATTAAGAAATTTTGTATTCACTTTACATACCAACCACAGATCCCCCCTCTTCCCTCTTCCCTCCCCCCAGTCTTCCCCCCAACCTATCCCCCATTCCCACATTTCCCAAGTCAAGGTCTCCCATGGGGCATCAGCAGAGCCTGGCACACTCAGCTGAGGCAGGTTCAAGCCCCTTCCCCCTGCACCAAGGCTGTGAAAGGTGTCACACCCTTGGCACTGGGCTCCAATAAGCCCGCCTATGCACCCGGAATGGATCCTGATCCCCCTGCCTGGGGACCCCCCACACAGTTCCAGCTAAACAACTGTCTTGGGTATCCAGAAGGCCTAGTCCAGTCCCATTGGCAACTGTAATAATGTATTAAATAAGCAAGTTGTCATAATATAGATACATAAGTATTAGGAAAGTATTTACCATGTGAAAATTAATACATTTCTTTTTCTATTCAAATTGCTATAGAAAACATGAAATTATGCCTATGAATGAGTTAAGATACAATGCTTCAATACAGGTGTCCACTCTTTAATTTAAATCAGGTAAATGCATTTATATCCCAGTTATTTATAATTTCTTTTCTTATCATTTATTAATTGGTAAATTAATAATTATTAAGTATTTCTCCCTGCCCCCCACTGTACAGTAGCAGCACAGTAGAGTTTGGTTCTGCCTAACTTTAACTTAGTAAACACCGAGCAAGTTTTCAGCATTATCTTCTCCCCACTTCTATTCTCAGCCTATGGAGTTTCTTAAAACTGTATATAATCTGTTTGAGATCACAGCTAAATGTATCAAGAAGTTCCTACTGAGTTTTACTTTTTTATTTTTATAGATTTATTTTGTAATTAATCAAAGAGGTATTTGTGTCTATACTTATGTGTGTCCGTGTTAGTACTTGTTCCAGTGCAGAACAGAGGCATTGCATCCTTTGAAGCTAGAGTTAAAGATGGTCATGAACCATCTGAAGTAGGTGCTAGGAACCAATACCAATTCTCCTGGAAAAGCAGCAAGTACTTTTAACCACTGACTCATCTTGACAGCTTTTTTTTGTGTAAAATTCTATCTAGTGGACATATCCCTAAAATAAAATATTAATTTCTATGTAGTGGTGATATTTATTTAAGGGGATAAAATTGTACATTTTTATCCTGGCTAATAGGGCAATCAATAAATGATGCCAGCCATTTTCTCTTGTTGTTGATGTACATTAGCATTTCCATAAAACTATCATTCATATATTCTTACTCATTTTTATAAGACATTAGCCAGAATTTTCTAGAGCATATACACAAGGATGCAATCATGGGGTCATAAGTAACCTATAGGGTAAAACCAATCAGTTTTCCAAAGAAGCTGATTTGATTTACAGGTCTGTCAGTTATGTAAGATACATGCCTGCTCTCCATCTCCTCTGATACATTGTTACTGTGAACTTGAAGACTGACCATCTAACAGATAAGACAGGATACTGTATTATGCTTTCTACTACCACTAATGATTGAGATACTGTCTTTGAAAATGTGAATCCACTACTTATGTATCTAACTTTGTGAACAGTCCAATTTGTTCATTAGATTGTTCTCTTGTAGCTTGATTTAGTGGTGTGTGTGTGTTGGGGGGGTATAGGGATTTTTAAATATACTAGGCAACTTATTGCCACTGAACTATATTGCCATCCTAGATTTTGAGAAATTATTTATTTCTCTCCTAATAGTTCTACATGCCTTAACACATTAACCATGTCCTCTTTAAGTTATTAATTGCCTGACATACTGTGGGACACTTTGAAACCTTGAAATCCTTAGTGTACACAATTTTTAATTTTATTGTAACATCCATAGTTGATAAATTGTCTTCTGTAAATTCCAAATTTGTAACACACATAAAGTAATCAAATCACAACACAGAAAGGAGAGTATCTGAGAAGCTGGTGTAGATGGAACATGGAGCTCTTTAATGGTATAGAGTTTCTATGTTGCAGATTAAAAATGTTCCTTGAGATGAGGCAGCTGAAAGACGTAAATATACTTGACATTACTGAAAAGCATGAGTGAATGCTTTGAAGACGTAGAAGTTCATGCTTTGTATACTTTAACACAGTGAAGAAAGTAGTCATGGCTACACTAAAGTCACAAAATTGTTCTTTGATATATTCATTTAAAAATCAGCATATTTCTCCCTTTACATTAAAATTCCAAGTACAGTTGAAGTTGATTTTTTTAAGAATACTTGATTTTAGATTGATTTTTTTTTTTTGAATTTGGAAAAAATGTCCTGGTTGCTACCTCTAGAAAAATAAAGATGAAAAGCTCCAAATGACAAGAATAAGGACAGGATGCCAAAGCTCAGTAATTTTACTGAACAGTTAACAAAAAAACAATAAAAGTAATTTTAAAATATCTTTCAGCCATTACGTATTCTTCTGTTGAGAATTCTTTGTTTAGCTCTGTAGCCCATTTTTTTTTAATTCGATTGTTCAGTATTTTGAAGTCTAGTTTTTTGAGTTCTTTATATATTTGGAAAGAGGGAGGAGGGAGGATCTGTGGGTGGTATGTAGAGTGAGTAGAAAATCTCTTAATAAAGAAAAATGAAAAAATAGACAATCTGGCTAGAAACAAGTCAAGCTAAGGCTGGGCATTCATAAAAAAGTAATTTAAAAATAATAATCAAACAGAATATTTAAAATTATATTACACCATATGCTGTGATAATCATGAGAAGAATAGACCATCTAAAGTGATCCTAAAATAACTAGTAAATTGTTTATGGTTACAGAATATATGATTAACACACATCAATCAATATCATTTTATGAGTTGCAATTTTATCATAAATATGAAAATTAGCAAAATGATGCAATTTTCACTTGCTATAAGGTATTATTTTTGTGTTTTCTGTTGCTAGAATCATGCCACATATAATAGGCTGTGCCAAATATGTGAACTTCATGTTTTAGTGTTCCAAGTTCTGGAATTATAGGCAGGTACCTCCACCACTTGCCAACCAAAAAAAGGTTCTAACTAGATAGTGTAACACCTAAACTATATAATCTAAAATTCCAAATGCTTATGAAAGAAATCAAAGGATGCATTAGTATCTGTAGAGATAGTCCATTATTGCATAATGCAAATCTCAGCATGTCCAGATCTCAGTTAACCTCAGACTCATCAAGTTAAGTCACTTGCTGGCTAAGTCTCAGCTAATGTTTTTTAGACTTAGTCAAAATCCATAAAAATATTTGTGTGGAAAGACACAAATCCTATTAGTTGAAGAAAAGGAAATCAATACTAAATTAAAAGGTAGGATATTTTAGTCTACACAACACTAATCTAGATCTAGTTCTACTACACTAGAAAATATGCCATTGACAGAAGGACAGGAAAGCAATCAGTAAAAGAGGATGAATTGTGGAGTAACAAGCTCATACAAATACATCTACCTAAATTTCCAAAAACGCACGTATATAACTTGAAGAAAAGAATAGCATTCCCAACAAATGGATTGATGAGGAGAAATCAACCACAGTAAGGAAAGCCTTGGCATGAAAATTAAACATTAAGCCCAAATTAATTAATTCCAAAAGAATTATTCATTACAACATAATATAAAAATTCGAAATTATTTTCTTAAATATGTAAATGTAGAAACTATGCTTGGTAACGAAATATTTAGATTTTGTTCTAGAAATGAAACTGATGAAGAAACGGTTAATAATCCACACTCATCAAATTTAAACACTTGTTCTGTGAAAGCCCATGTGAAGAGCAGGAGAAGACAAGCTACAGACAGGCTGAAAATCTTTGTAATACACACAATCAAACAAGAACTCATGCCAGAGTGTGTTTTAAATCTTTAAGACTCAATATCAAAACGAAACAAGCAAAGAACCTAACTAGGATTTGAAACTAACAGATGAAGCTACATTTGCCTAAGGATCTTTTCAGGAGTTCAGTCCTGTAATCTTGGTGCTTAGAAGATTGAAGCAGAAAGATCATACATTCAAGTCTAGTCTAAACTAAATAGTGAGACCCTGACTTGATAAACATTTTAAAAAGACTGTACAGATGTCATATCTGTACATGAAAATGAAATCCACTTAAACATCCACTGAAGCTGTGTGAATTAAAATCACATGAAAACATTACTATGTGACCAGCTAGAATATCCCTATGTTGTTGGAGCTATTCATATGAGAGTGTTATATAATACATCCATCATCAAAATCTGGTAACAATTAGTTTCTTAAACATGAATTCACCTTTGTAATCAGCTGAGATCACACTCTGGATATCCATTAGAGAAACACAGAAACATATTCATACCAGGCCCTGGACATGAGTTTTTAATGTATAATAATCAAAAGCTTTAAGCAACACAGCTATCCTTCGATAATTAATAAACAAAATGGTTCATTGACAAAATAAAATATAATTGAGAAGTAAAAAGGAACAAAGGAAGAATACAAAATAATTTGGATAAACATCCAGGAAATCACATTGTCCTATAATTATAATTATGCGGCATTACTGGGGAGAAGGCTTAGATCAGTGGAGTTCAGTAGAGATCACAGAAAGTATGTACAATATATCCTTCAGTGTTGACTCAACACTATCAAAAGATAATATTTTCAAGAAAGATTATTGATCCTCCAAAACATATATTGCATTATTCTATTTGTAAACCTTTTGATTAACAAAGTTCTTGAAATGAAGAACCTATCCAACCATGGCTTATAACTACTAAGGATGGAGAGACAATAACTAGTAGCTAATAGAGGTGTGGATATCTTGAGAAACCATCAAGAGGAAGCCATGTCATAACCAAACTGTGCTACATGAGTCCATATTGAAGTGTGTGTGTGTGTGTGTGTGTGTGTGTGTGTGTGTGTGTGTGTGTGTGTGTGTTGGAAAAACCATATACCAGGAAGTTATATAGACTGGGAGACGAAAGACTAGATTAATGTTAGTTCTCTGGTTGTGTTGCGTTGTGGTTGTGCACCATGTAACTAACTGAATGAGACTGAGTGAAGAAGCCATGGGATCTGATAGCAGTATGTTTTAAGTTGGGTCAAGGATCTGCCATTATGATATTGCAATATTCCAAAGAAGAACTTAGTAGTTAGATGGCTTTGAAATTAGCCTTAGAAGTGCTGCATATCCTATAGAGGTATGTATTTAGCATCATTTACAACACACAGAATGCTTATCTACTTTGTATTACCTAATGATTAGGTTTTTCTTTCCTTTTCACCTTCACTTTAGATGGATTAGGTTTCCTCTTCTGTTTTCTTCATGTATTAATGAAAATAATTTACTATACATGATTAATCTATAAAATTAAACTTTGTCTTGAATGTAGAGTTGGTATTGTAATTCCAATTCAGAATAAAGAGTAAACTTAGAATTCTTTAACACCAAGAAAATAATTTAAAAATTTAAGCTACCATTTTCAGATTTTAAAAGCTTATAGAGAGATATTTTAACTATTTGATGCTCCATAGTAGAAAATGTAATTGTTATTGTTATCCATATTTTTGAAAACCTATGTGGATGGCAGTTTGTGTACCTTTAAAACATTCTGTAATATATTTGTTTCATGATTCTTAAAGATGTGTTTTTAAGGACATAAATATTATATATTATGAGGAAAAAAATCTTTGTATATAGTTATAGACTCATCTAGTTGCAGAGTATAATTTGCTGGGTTTTTAGTACTGAGATCTGAACCTGCTGCAGTCATTATTAATGACTAACAGTTTATGATTTAAAGGATGATCAAAGGAGAGAAGCATATAATTTAGTATCAGAACAGAGTGAAATACTTTTTTCTTTTTTTGTTTTTTTAATTATAAAATTAGTCATTAATAGTCATACACACACACACATACACACACACACACACACACACACACACACACACACATATATATACATATATTTTATTCTGATTACTCTGACCACATGCCTTCTATCTTATTTTACCTCCTTACTTACTCAAAGTCCGTTTTCCATGTTCATGTCTTCTTGGTTTGTTTTGTGACCTACTGATTTCAACCAACCCAGTGTGTTTTGATCCACTGTTTTGTAACTTCATTAGAGCCTGGTGAGCTCCCAATATATGCTCAACTGAACACAATGGCTGACCCCACCCCACCCCACCCCCTGCCGCAGCATCCATCAGTAGCCAGTAGTTCAACAAGAAAGAGTGAGGCAAAATGAGCCCCACCCCATCCTTAAGTGACTGTACATAGCGCCAATCTTCTTCACACCCTATTTAAGTAGCCACAATTGCTGTGCTTTCCTGCTAGCAATGGCTGTGTTGGGCCTCTAAGACAACATTTCCTATCCCTACTAATGCCGAAAGTTAAACATGACCTTAACGAGTCAACTGACAGAAATCCTACTGACCAAGAGCTATCAGCTCCATGACTAAAAGAATAGTCACTTCCTTTGCTGGGAAGAATAAAGTGAAACAGGAAGGAAAGCAAGAAAGATGGCGGAAATAAGCAGCCATCCTCATATTCACAGTCTTGAGGA
This sequence comes from Peromyscus eremicus, assembly GCF_949786415.1. Classification (NCBI taxonomy): domain Eukaryota; kingdom Metazoa; phylum Chordata; class Mammalia; order Rodentia; family Cricetidae; genus Peromyscus; species Peromyscus eremicus. The sequence continues at coordinate 51,041,522 of NC_081436.1, forward strand.
ACTGGCTCACTAACATCCTATCGTTACTCAAACGAGCAGTTTGCTAGAGGTCAAGAACTGAGTGCAAGGAATAATCAAGTTATCTGTGGTAATGCAAGTTTCTTCCAATGAACACAGCTGCTTTCATTGGGATTTTGCACTGACCTATCAGACACTCTGTTGTACCGTTTTAGTTTCTATGATGAATTATACATTTTTAAATTTCCAATTCAGTATTTTTTCCTAACGCTGCTAGGGAAAAAAGATCTTTATATCACTATACTATATTCCCACTATTTGTCAAAACATAGCTTACCTTTGCCTGCCAAACTAAAGCACCATTTTTATGATGTAGAGTTTTGGGGATTCTTATACTATACTTAATTTTCTGATAAATACAAAATTATAACAAAATGTCATTAACAAATCTCTTCAGCTGTCTAAGTATCTTTTCTGTTGTACTCTGAATGCCAGACTATGTCTAATGTGTTCCTTTCTGTATCAACTCAAACCCCATGGGAGAAACTTAACAAATAAATCTTGAAGAGATTTCTGAATAATTAAGTGAAATAGCAATTAACTGACTGAGAAAACTCCTGAATTCCCTACAGAATCTCTCCTTTTATACGTAATTAATATTTCTTCAAACAATTAGTGAGGATGAAAATCCAGGCCATCTGTTCTTAGTCTATGATTTTCTGCTCTTCAGTCTTATACTCATTTACCCAGATAAACTGCACAAAATATTTGTTTTTTCAACATAAATATCCTCAACAGACGAATGGATTATGAAAATGATGTACATATACACAGTGGAAAACTATTTTACTGTGACGAAAAATGAAATCTGTAGGTAAGTGGATAGACCTAGTAAAGATTAAATCGAATGAGCTCACTCAGACCTAGAAAGACAAACATCACATCTTCACTCCCATCTGTGGTTCCTAACTCCAAATTCTTCAGATGTGAGTATACAACAAGGAAAAATACAGAAAGTAGAAGAGTAAAAATGGCCATAAATTGTGGAGAGAGTGGAAGTATGAGAGGGGAATATAGAATACAGGTGAAATGAGAAATTTGAAACAGGAAAGAGGCTCCACCTAGGAGGAGAAGGGAGGTCAATACAGAAGGAAAAGGAGAAGCAAAGGATATATGACATCAAGGTTGTTTAATAAAGCCTCAAGGAATCCTATTATTCTCTATTTACCTAAAATTATATATAACACATATGTATCATGTATATTATTACATATGCATATAATCATTATGATTATATAATATATCAATCATATAGACTATCAAAAATATATGTATGCTGTGTGTGTGTGTGTGTGTGTGTGTGTGTGTGTGTGTGTGTGTGTACTCAGGATATTTCAAGTTAATCATAGAATAATATAGACAGCCGGGCGGTGGTGGCGCACGCCTTTAATCCCAGCACTCGGGAGGCAGAGGCAGGCGGATCTCTGTGAGTTCGAGGCCAGCCTGGTCTACCAAGTGAGTTCCAGGAAAGGCGCAGGCGCAAAGCTACACAGGGAAACCCTGTCTCGAAAAAACCAAAAAAAAAAAAAAAAAAAAAAAAAAAAAAAAAAAAAAAAAAAAAGAATAATATAGACTATTGATGTAGTCCTTTCTTGTATTCTCAGAGGTTGAAGGTAATACCCTATAGCTACTGAGACCACAATGGGTAATTTGAGCTGGAGCTAACCTGAATGCTTCCTTCCTAAAGTCTATCTTTCACAGAACCAGAAAATATTATGCAAGATGCTAACAGAAGGAAGCAATTAGTAGCCCTATTCAGATGCAATATCTGAGTCACAAAAATAACCAGCACAGCAAAATATCCAGAAAGGTGCAATAAGTGGTACTGATATGTTGGTTTTGATAATCAACAACTATCTAATTGGATTAAGCCCAATCAACAGGAGGGAAAGCATGCATTGTACTGAAAACCTAGCCAGCTTTCCAGGGCTAGTGAAGTCATCGACATTAGAAAAAAATCTGCAACGTCTACATTGCTGTACCAACAAACTTCCTTACTACATTGTAAATCTTATTCTTCTATATTAACAGTAAGTTTTATTTTAAAAAATGCTTCTCTTTACAGCAAATGTAGAACATCATAGTAAACTGCAAAAAGACACAACAGAGCGACATTAGCCCCAACAAGTACAAACTACATCACAAACCCTATATCCCCAGATCAAGGAACACTGTGGAAGAGTTGACAGAAACATTGTAAGAGCCAGAACCCCAAGAACTCTGCTGTGAAACAGTCTATCCTAGAAATTATAACACAAAGAAGACCAGAACATAACAGCATCAATAGACATGCTAATGGGGGTGGGGTGGGTTTCCACAATGTCCCTTCCTGAGAAAAAGAACTATAAGCAACTAATGGCTGCTGGGAGACAGAGAGTTAACCTTAACCCATCCCAGGAATAAGAAACCTTATTGGTTATCCAATACAAAGTGATCAGCCCTTAAACCGTATACACAAAATCAGCAAACATGGACTCAGAGGTTGTATTTATATATTTGTCTGTATATACATATATGTACATATATATGTAACACTAATAAAGAAAACAGGCTATCACTTTGGATGTGGGGTGTTCTTAAAAGATTTGTGGATAGGAGACATCTGAGAGTCTGGAGAGAGGAGAGGGAAGGAAGAAATGAAGTAATTCCATTTTAAATAAAAATGTATAAATTTTTTAAAAATATAAAATAAATAGTAATAAATATCTGTTTCATTCTGAAAGAATACCTGGATCTGAAATAATCAAACATTTAACTTCCCTTTTCTTAACACAGTAATTACAACCATGACTAACAACCATGAAGATCTTTCAGAAGATTCGGAGCAACGCTGAGATGTTCACTTAACACTCACTAAGGTGCCATAACCCTGGTCCACTGGCTAGCCATTCTGTCATGTTCTGCTCTGTTGGTCAAATACTGAGTGTCAATACTTTCCATCAAAGTATCAGCAGAATTGTAAACTGTTAGCAGATAGAGAGGAAGACTTTTAAGATGGTTAGTGCTGGGCTCCAGTTGTCTTTCAATACATCCAAAAATCAAACTGATTACTGAAATCAGTAAAACATAAAACAACAGCAAAGTATCAATGAAACAAAGAGTTGGTTCTTTGAGAATATCAGTAAAACTGATAAATCCTTACCTAAATTAACTAAAAGATGGAGAGAGAAGATCCAAGTTAATAAAATTATAAATGAAAAGTGGGTTTATGACACTGAGGATATGCAGAGAATCACAGGGACATACTTTAAAATCCTGGACTACACAAAATTGGAAAATCTAAATAAATGGATAATTTTCTTGATAGGTACCACTTGCCAAAGTTAAATATAGGTCTGATAGACAGACCTATACCTCCCAGTGAAATAGCAGCAGACAAAATGCCTCCCACCAAAAATAAATTAAACAAACAAACAAAAAGCCAAGGGCCAGATGGTTTTAGTGCAGAATTCTACCAGTCTTTCAGAGAATAGTTAATGCTAACACTCCTCATATTATTCCACAAAACAGAAACAGAAGGAACATTGCCCACTTCATTTTAGGAGGGCACAGCTACCCTGTTACCCAAACCACATAAAGACTCAACAAAGAAACAGAATTACAGACCATTTTCCCTCATGAACACAGATGCAAAAAGTATTCAATAAAATAGCAAACAAATACACAAAAGCATATCTGAACGGTTTTTTAAAGCTCTTGGTAGGACAGAATGTGCCAGTAAAGAGTTCAAATGAAAAAAAAAAATTGTACTGTGTTTATTTATTAGTGCTTTCCATACTAAATAAAAGTCAAATTATTTAATAATTAAAAATGCATGGTATGCCGGGCGGTGGTGGCGCACGCCTTTAATCTCAGCACTCGGGAGGCAGAGGCAGGCGGATCTCTATGAGTTCGAGGCCAGCCTCGGCTACCAAGTGAGTTCCAGGAAAGGCACAAAGCTACACAGAGAAACCTTGTCTCGAAAAACCAAAAAAAAAAATGCATGGTTAGTAATTTGGAGATAGACAACAATCTCATTTTAAATACTCTCTTGAATTATTTTAATTGAACAATCAACCATTCTATCATCACTACCTGTTTACTTATGTATGTAGTACTCTGTATTAATGGGATATATACAGTATGTAAATATATATATATGTATATTGCACTTAAATATAGTTTGAATATTAGATGGAAATTAAGATTTATTACAAAAATCTGTGCATTTTACTCCAAATATGCTTTAACACCACTGATGGCTTGTATTTATTGTCTGCCATTTACTATAAGAGCTAAATATGTATCTTTCATTTACTATTTTACAACCATAATGTAAAATATTAGCAATATTGATTGATGAATATTTTTGTTTATTTTTATATTTGTTTGTCTAGTTATATTAATGCAGAGTCTAATTCTGTTTCTCAGGGTAGCCTAGAGCTCACAGTATAATCAATGGTTATTTCTAACTTACAAGACATCTTTGGGTTTTTGCTTCTAGGGAACTGAAAGAAAAAACATGTAACTCTGTGAATGTTGATGTTTTCTCTGGTACTCAATGCCTGGTTTAGACATAGTAAGTTACAAACCCAAGGCATGCACTCAATTGGGCTCATTTCCACAATTTGGGCTTTTTAGGTATCCTCACTAATGGTTAGTACTTTCAAAAATGATGATATTTATAAATAAAGCAGACACTAGGTAGTTTTACATTAAAATGAATATCAAATTTATAATAAATATAACAGATTAAATAGACTAATCATTGCATTGGTGCTCACTCAGCTACCAATTTCAAAAGCTGTAAAACTACTGAACTTATTGAAGAAATTTTTTTTCAGTTGTATGGTTAATTATAATTTAATGTCCATAAGAAAAACAAAGTTTGCCTTTTGTCTGAACATCAAATTATATAAAGTGTGTTTCTTGTTGGCTCAGCTGGTTCAGTTCCAATTTCTTACCACCCTGCTAAGAATCTGCAGTAAACAATTCACAAGCCAAAATTTACCATGGGGAATTCATCCTGTTGGCACTAAAGAGACCTCAGGTTAGAGGAGGTCAGTCACCTTCAGATTGATGGCATGCAGAAAAGATTGATGTCTTCCAACATGGGCTACTATGTCCTAAACTGTAATTAGATAAACAAAGAATTTGAAAATAATTAGTATGAAACTCAACTGCATTTGGAAGGGAATAGAGCAGTGGTTCTCAACCAGTGGGTCACAAACATTTTCACAGAGGTCAGCTAAGACCATCAGAAAACACAGATGTTTATATTACAAATAACAGAAAAATAACAGTTATGAAGTAACAATGAAATTAACTTTAAGGATGGGGATCACTACAACATGAGGAAATATATTGAAAGGTTACAGCATAGGAAGGTTGAGAACCACTGGAATAGAAGAATATATTACTAATGTATTCAAATATTTTAATATAAATAAACTTATAATTTTTGTTTTATAAAAAATATTTGCATTAGAAACTACTTATTTATAAAGAAGATTTAAATATGTAAATGCCTTAATTATAAAGTGATGGATTATTATCAGAAATTTGCATATCTTCACAACTTATCAAATACATGAATATATAGAGATGGAAATATTTTGTAGCTGGAAATTTTCTGTAAATATTAATTAACACATTCCAGTATGTAATAATTTAATATTGAATGTTACTTTAAAAAGATTTAGTAAAGCATAGAACATTTAACAAATAATGTCTTGGATAAATAGAAAAATGTCTTTCATGAAGGTGAATCATCAAGTTGTGAGGGTAGTCTCAGGTCATGGCCCTTAAGTCTTTTCTAAAGGAACCAAATAATAAATTATAAATGTCAGAACTGGAAAATGTCAGAACTTAGCAGGTAGAGATACATCTGTGCATTTCTAGTTTATTTCATAACAATTATTTCTAGTCACTCATTGTTTATTTCAACTTTTTAACTTATATGTTGAAATAAACTTAATTGTACCTTGACTATGAACTAGTGAAAATGAAGTATGTTTTCACATAAATCATCTTAGTTTCCTGATATCATGTAGATAGTGTAGAAGTTTTTTTGTTATTTTCTTCTGTTTAGTTTTGATTATAAGTCTGTCTCTGCAGCACGGATATGGTTTACTCCAAAAACAATGTGATTAAAAATTATTTCATTATCTCATAGCTATATACAAAAATATCTGAGCATGAGTGGCTATGCCTTTTCTTTATAAGAATATATAAGTATTATTTCAAGCATAATTTGTAGCTAGAAGTTTCCCTGTGTCTCGCCTGGTCTCTCAGCCACTCAGACCCAAATAAACATACAGAGGTTTATATCAATTACAAGTTACATGGCCAAGGCCTAGGGCTCAAGCTTCTTGCTAGTTAGCTCTTATAACTAAACTCAGCCCACTTCTATTAATCTATATGTTGCCACGTCTTCCGTGGCTTTACCTGTGTGCCATTACATGCTGCTCCATGGACAGCAGGATGGCATCTCCTAGTCTCTGCCTTTCTTCTTCCTGTCTCTCTCCTGGATTTCCTGCCTGCCTCTAAGCTGCCTTGTCATAGGCTAAACAGTTTTATTTATCAACCAATCAGAGCAACATATATTCACAGCATACAAAATGACATCACCCATCATTTTCTCTGTTCTAACCCCAGTACCAACCATAGAGGCCTGGAGGTCTGTACAGACAGACAGAAAGTAATAGAGCTGTGTAGGAAAAGGAAGTGAGGTAGCTGGGCTAAGATAGCCAATGAGAGATCAGAAAAAGCAAGGCAATAACACTGGACAACTTTCAACTACAATTATTTCTTGCATTTTGGAAAACAATATAAAAAAAAGAAAGAGCCACCCATTGGAACTTGATAATGTAACTGTGAATCTCAATTTCTAAAAGAAAAATAATTTTAAAAATGACTAAAGTATTCTTAGAGAACGGAACAAGAGAGTCAGTGGAAGAAATACCACATAAAATGTTATTAGAATATAAGAAGTCAGGCTGAAGAGATGGCTCAGTGGTTAAGAGCACTAGCTGCTGTTCCAGAGGTCTTGAGTTCAATTCCCAGAAACCAAATGGTAGCTCATAACCATCTATAAATATAATCTGTTGTCCTCTTCTGGCATACAGAGGACTCATACATAAATTACAAATAAATAAAATTTAGTACAAAAGAGTATAAGGTTAAAAAAAACTGTATTAAAGTGTTTTTTATTTAGAAGAAAAAATTGGTTAGATTTAGATATATCACAATATCTTCCATTTATGCTCCAACTGAAAATAATTTTGTCAATGCATCAGTTATCTGTCATCATTATAAAGTTTATAGAAATAAATCAATCATTGATAATTTTGAGACTTAAAATAATTATCTTTAAATTGTTTAATTTGTATTTCATCAAGATATAGCTTAGAAAATTTAAGGTCACAAGATGAACTCACATCAAAATTTTCCATTTAATAACTGAATGATGGGTGATTTTATAATTTTGCATTATTCATGTCACTGTGATAACATTTCCTGACCAAACCAGCTGAAGGAAAGGGTATTTATTTTGACTCACACACTGCTATGGATATCTGTATGCTGTGAATGTGTTGCTCTGATTGGTTAATAAATAAAGTGCTGATTGACCAGTAGCCAGGCAGGAAGTAAAGGCAGGACAAAGAAAAAAAGAGAATTCTGGGAAGTGAAAGGCTGAGTCAGGAGACGCTTCCAGTCCCTGCCACCATGAGAAGTAAGATGTAAAGTACGGGTAAGTCACAAGCCACGTGGTAACTTATAGATTAATAAAAATGAGTTAATTTAAAGAGCCTGCCATGGCCATACAGTTTATGAGTAATATAAGTCTCTGTGTGTTTACTGGGGTCCAAGAGGCTATGAGACTGGAGGGCAAAAGAGATTTGTCCTGACCACCGGCAGGCTGGGACACAAAAATCTCTAGCCACACACACACAGTTTTAGAGTTTAGCTAATCATAGCTCAGGAGTAAACGTGGCAGGAGCTTGAGGCAACTTCTTTCATTTCACCCACCATCAGAAAGAAGAGAATGACTAATCCTAAACCTCCCTTTTTATGCAGCCCAAGATCCCAGTCCAGGGAAGAGTGCTACTCAGAGTGTATGCGTCTTCTCATGTCACTTAACTTCACATCATCCCCGACAGGCATACCCAGAGCTTTGCTGCCCAGGCTCTTCTACACATCATTGATTTTGCAATCACTATTAACCATCACACTTGCTAAGCCTGAATCAAGTAATACACGTATAACTTAATTAAATGTCTAAGAATCATTCACCATAGTTGGGAGTATTACTTTTGTTCTAACTTCTAGAGGTTACAAGACTTATCTTGTTTGACATAAAATGTTAGGCCAATCTGCTGAATAAGAAATGACCTTGTGTTATACTATAACTGCTTTTGTGCTCCATGTTCAATTGATTCATTTCCAATCATACATTTTATTCATTTGTGTTACTTAATTTTTTTTAGCTTTATGCTGTGGAATGCATAGATAGTTAAGATTTATTTTCAAAGCAAATTGTAGATGTACAATATGGGGATACTAGTGTCTCATTTTTTCCCTTTCCCCTGTCATCCTTCCAACCCCTCCCATGCATCCCACCTGGTTTGCTCTTAAATTCATCACCTCTGGGCTCTTTTTAAACTGTTATTGCACACACACACACGTTCTTCAATATATAAATTAAATGAGCTCAATCTGATCAGTCTATATAATATTACATACATATATATAATCTCAGGGCTCATCAATTGGTAGTAGATAACCAGTTGGTGGGACTTTTCCATGGGAAACACTATTTTCTGTTTCTCTCAGCATTTCTCAGAATTTTTATTTCCTTGTAGATTTTTGTTTGTTTGTTTAACAGTGATCAGGGCTAGTGAAGTCATGAATCTTGGAGGAGGACCAACAACCACCAGCTTATGAAATCAATGTAACTTCCAACTGCATTCTCAGTATCCTTCTACCTACAGATAAGTGTCATTCTTACCCTCAACAAAGAAACTGTTCTTTGCAAAAGATGGAGACCACAACAAAAAAGCAACTCATCAAACTGCAAAAAGAAATGATCGTGCATTGACCATCCCTAACAGATTTATCTACAAATATAATTCCTATATTTCATGAAATTTGTAATAGAGAGTGTGGAAATGAAAAGAGCCAGATGAGCAAGAAGTCTGTTGTGAGATGGAATCTCCTAGATACAGCAGGGAAGCTACTCCCATGAAGTCTTAATAACATGTCTGCCTAAGTAGGACCTCAATCTTATTTAGATAACTCATGCAGTGTAGTCTCTTCTTTCCTTATAGTTTTGAAAAGTATATATTATGTATACGTACACATATGTCCCTAAATACATAAATGCAACCTGCTCAGACTACATAATGTTATTTGTGTGCATGTTTTCAGGGATGGTCATTTAGTATGAGATAAACAATAGTTGTGCCTTTATCACCAATGAATGTAAATAAAGGTCAGGAAAATGTAAAAATATAAAAAAATGTAAAAAAAAAGTCAAGAAAGCAAGGAAGGATGTATGGGGTGTGTTTGGGGGAGGACAGGGAAAGTGGGCTGGTGTAATTATATTATAATCTCAATAAATGAAAGAAGTGATTTAAAAATAAATACAATACAGAAAAAATAAAAGTATTTATTATATCAAAATATCTGTGTGGTGACAATTAGTAAATATTATCTGTAAGTCTGTAATTACCTTTCACAATTAATGTAACATTAATTCTAATTAGTCTTTTAATAAAAACCTGGGAGCCAGATATTGGGGTAAATGCTGAAAGATCAGAGAGACAAAGGAACAAGCCATTGCCACCACCTCTTACCTCACCAACTCCTTAGCCTGAAAAAGCCTTAGCAAAAAACTTTTAGTTCGTCTCCTCATGCCTCATATACCTTTCTCTGCCCAGCCATATTACTTCCTTCTCAGTGCTAGGATTAAAGGCCTGTGTGCCTCCCAAGTACTGGGAGCAAAGGCATGAAACCCCAAGCGCTGGGATTAAAGGAGTGTACCACCACTGCCTGGCTCTGTTTCTCTCCTAGACTGAGTCAATCTTACTTAGTCCTGGGTGCCTTTGAACTCACAGAGATCCAGATAGATCTCTGCCTCTCAAGTGCTAGGATTAAAGATGTGTGCCACTACTGTCTGACATCTATGTTTAATCTAGTGGCTTGTTCTGTTCTCTGATCTTTTATTAGGGTACACAATATATCACCACAAAGTATTCTGAATAAAAATTTTCCTTTCTACTAAATACTAAATTCAGTTTGTATTTTCATTTCAATTATTCTTTAAAAGTATCTGTACCCTCAAAGCAACAATTTTTATCAAAGCATTGATAAAACTATTATATTAAAGATAGATATACTAGTTAAATAATTTATATTTAGAATTTTAAATTATTTAATATTCCAAAGTATATGTGTTTATTTTCTAGATTATTTTCTATTAGTTAAATTCACTAGAAATGAATAGATTAATTAATTTACCATTGTTGATATTTGAAAAAAATGTTTATAATACTTCATTCATATGTTTTGTAAATTTGGTTCTCTGATTCATTTTGAGTTGCAATTTTATTAGCCGTTTTGGTTTGCCATTATGGTTACTGCCAACTGTATTTAACTTTCTCTCTCCTTCCTACTTATATTTTGCTATTTCATCTGTCCATCAAGTTCTCAATCAAGAAGGAAGACACATATTCGTCATTATTACAGTCACAATGAAAATAGCAAGAATGGAGCTAAATTCATTGTTGAAAGTAGCTTTTTGTTATGTTTTGTTTTACTGTTGTTTATTTATTTATTTATTTATTTATTTATTTATTTATTTATTTATTTATTTATTTATTTATTTATTTATTTTGAGACATGGCTTCAAATTTGCAAGGCCGTCCTTAAAATCATGGTTTCTCCAGAGCTATCTCCTAAGAGGTGGTATTATAGACATATACCACCACATCTGCTTTAATGTTGTTTCTCTCTTTTTTTAATTTTTTTTCATTTCACATACCAACTATAATCCCCCTCCTTCTCCTTCTCTCACTTCCCTCCACTTTCCCCCCATTCACTCCTCCACAAACCTAGATTTTCTTCAAAATCAAATAGTAGTTTGGTCATATACTTTTTACCTTCAGCAGATGTTCGGATCTCTGGTGCCTCTGCTTTTTACCTTTTATTTCTCATCATTCCCTGTCTTCCATTGCTGATCTCTGAACCAAGAAGCACACACGAGTGATTCAGCCTCACTCATTCTTGTATGTATCTTTTGTCTGAATCATGGAAGTGCTTCACTTGCTTGGTTTAAGTTTGTTTTCTGTTTATAACATTTAGTTTGACATTAGTTTAGCTTTTGAGATGACATGTTCGTTGAAAAAAATGAATTATCTGCCTTAAGCATAAAATGTTGTAGCTTAGTTTTAATACCCAAAAGCATCATACCTTATGCTCACTGAATGTTTCTCAGTATGAATGGAATTTGCTGGACATTTATTATACATCAGCTAATGTTTTACATATCACATCTAATAGTGAGCTGCTAAACGAGCGTGTTATATAAGTATCACAGATAATATTGTCCTGATAACCAAGAGGGTTACATAAAATCATTACTCTCCTTTAAAGTAAAAATTGAAAGGCACAGTGGCTTCAAGAACCTTTCAAAGGTCTCTCAATGCTTAGTTTTAGAAGCAAGATTCAGAAGTGTATATTATGGATCCCTGTGTACTTAACTATTTTGCTAAACCTAACTGCAAACACTTTGGAAAATTCTAAAATCACTGTTGTCATTAGGCAGAAAGTAAGCATAAGCTGCCCTGCTTCAGAAGGCTTTATTAATTGCTCATACTGTGACAAAGTGGCATGCCTATTGTATTTCTATGAACTGTTTACAACAAAATCTGCGCTAGCATCTCTAAGCCTCTTTAACAAAGGTTGAAATAAGGAGAAAGCAATTCTGCTGTGTGCCTAGGGGAGAATAAGCTCTCTCTATGTAGCTTCATCTCCTGATGCACATTACTTGTGGGATGGCTGACTATTAGAATGAGCAAATTCCTCTTCCAGTTTTGTGAATCCATCTAAAGGATGCCTGAAGGTAAAGGTGAGTTATGTGGTATAATTTGAAAGCATAAAACTTTGTATGACTACATTTTTGACATGCCTGGCCTCGACAGCCTAGGAATTCATGTATTATACATGGAGAGACAGCCTGCAGTCCCAATAACTACTTGCTGTGTGAATGACAGCTGTGAAAATACTGTCTATCATAGACTTAGATACAGTATATAATGGGTGGATTTCTAATTAGTTAGCTTACATATGGTCTCTGGACTTCCTAATCGAAGACCAAATTAATATATGAAGTAGAACAATATTTATATTACTGATGTTGCTAAGACAACATCATAACCCAGATAGCTAAAAAGAGAACATAAGTGAAAAAATGTACAGTCCAGTTTTAGCTTCCCAATTATTTAACCTCAGGCATTTTACTACACATATTTGAGTTCTGTTTTATTTGCAAATTACCATGTTTGATTCTTAATTAAAATTTCAGTGTTTCAAAATATATCCTAAAGTAGTTAAGTAAGATTGGGCTTAGAATCCTATGCGTCAAGATATTGGATATCAAAATCATATCAAGGCTCATTTCTGGCTTTGAAATTATAATTGTTCACATTTCTTACTTAAAGGGGTTTTCAAATACCAAAGTTCAATGTGTAATAATATTTCCTTTTTTTAAATTCTGAATGCTTGCTGATTTATTCTGCTTTGTCTCTAATAATCCTAGTCATTTTGTGTTTTAGGAATAATTGAGAAATATATTAGCATGAGGTTAATATATTTTGAGTTTTCCTTATAGAAACCATATTCAAGAATTTTTAATACTGATATGCAGTTTAGAAACTTAACAGAAACATATCTTATATAAGTAAAATTTAACTAAATATTTGTCTTAGCTAGTGTTCCATGGCTATGAAAAGACACCATGACCAAAGCAACTCTTAGAAAAGAGACAATTTAAATTGGGGCCTTACTTACAGTTTCAGAGGATTAATTCATTATCATTACAGCATAAGGCATGGCATCAGGGAAACATGGTGTTGGAGAAGTAGTTAAGAGCTACATCTTAATTTATAGGGAGCAGATAGAGAGAGTGTGTCAGACTTGGTTAGTCATGGACTTTTGAAACTTCAAAGCCTACCCCCAGAGACACAACTCCTCCAACAAGGTCATACCTTCTAATCTTTCCCAAACAATTCCACTAATCGGGACAGAGCATTAAAAAATATGAGCCTCTGGGGTCATTCTCATTCTCATGCAAACCAACATTATATTCTTGAGCAAATCTTTCAAAATTAAATCCCTTATCTTAGGTAATATATATATATATATATGTATATGTATATGTATGTATATATATACATATATGTGTATATATATGTACATATATATATATATATTCTTGTAACACAATGGAAATTTTGGAAGAGACAAAGGTAATTTTCAAGAAACCTTGTTTTCCATAGAAGATTTATTACATTTTTGTACATGATAACAGAAAGAAAATTTCAAATGTATGTAATTATTGAAAATTTCGAATGTTATTTTTTTTATGTCAACTAACATTGTTCTTTGTAGTTGGAAGTTCCTCTGGTCATGTCCAGCCTTTGGACGAATCTCTCCCACCCAAGCTCTCACAGCTGCTTATAATATAATCACTCAGAGGCTTAATATTAATTACAAATTGTATGGCCTATGGCTTTAGCCTCTTGCTGGCTAGCTCTTTCATCTCAAATTAACCAATTCCTATTAATCTATATGTTGCCACATGGTTGGGGCATTACCGATCTGCTGGCATCTTGCTGCTCTTTTGGCAGTGGGCTGGCATCTCTCCTGACTCCATCATTCTTCTCCTATTATCTCTTTTGGATTTTCCTACCAGGCTTCATCCTGCCCTGCCCTAGACCAATGCAGTTTTATTTATTATCCAATGGGAGACACACATATTCATGTCATACAGAAAGACATCCCACAGCACTTTCCCTTTTCTGTCTAATCAAAAAGTAAATTTTTAACTTTAACATAGTGAAAGTATAAACTTTTTTGTTGTTGTTGTTTTCAAGACAGGGTTTCTCTGTGTAATTTTGGTGCCTGTCCTGGATATCGCTCTGTAGACCAGGTTGACGTCAAACTCACAGCAATCCGCCTGGCTCTGTCTCCTGGGTACTGGGATTAAAGGCATGCATCACCACTGCCTGGCTGTAAAATTATATATAACAAAACAGTTATCAAGCAAAAATTACAGTTACAATATCTAGTCTATTTGTATTTGGCAAAATTAAAGAAACATTCTATCATCTTTCCTATTTTTGTGAGTCTAAAGTTTCATATCTAACTTATCTTTTATCATAACTAAGGATAACTGTAACTATAACTATCTAGTCTTCAGTTCCATCAAATACTCCAGAAGGATATAATATTACCTAAGTAAACAGGAAGTACATTGCAAGCAACTTCCATAATTCTAGAAGTGACAGAGACATCTGGCAGGCTGGACAGTCATCCAAAGTTGCTCTGTAATGTTGGGGCATCCATCTTCATCCTATATGCCTAGAGTTTCTCAGTTGCTTCTCCCTGTGTCCTGACGAATGTCTGGCAGTCTCCTCTGCAAAGAAGGAACCTGAAGGACCATCTTGTCTTATTTTGGCAAAAATTGAGTGGTCATTTTCCAACAGGTCCTGTATGTCCAGTTGATACAACATCCTGTCAAGCAGTCTAGGCTAGGGCACTTTTTAGCCCAGTGGCTAACTTTTGCCACAAAGACAGCAGACTCCATATGGAGTTTCTTTGATGCCCATCATCCTCTTTGAAGTAATTGGTACTGCCAGTAGTAGATATGTCTCATTGTCCAGAAACGTCTAAGTTTTTAAAACATTTTAAATGCCATATACTGTGGGTCTTGAAGTGTTTGAAGATTATCTACCTAATTGAAATATATCTATGTATACCTAGAAAACTTAACTAAGATGACTATAAGTTTGATTATCATAGATGACTAATTATTTTGTATTTTTAAATTATATATTACAATTTTAAATGGGTTGCATAAACATAATACTTTAAACAAGTATATCTATATATAAACAAAATTAACTTTAAATGTATATTAATAAACCAAAATCCATAGCAATGTAACTTTTCAAACAAGCTGCTGCTCTTTAAAAGTAGGTTCATTGTGTATATGTACCACATTTTGTTTATCCATTCTTCAGTTGAAGGGCATCTAGGTTGTTTCCATGTTCTGGCTATTACAAACAATGCTGATATGAACATAGCTGAACAAGTGCTCTTGTGGTGTGGTTGAGCATTCCTTGGGTATATGCCCGAGAGTGGTATAGCTGGATCTTGGGGGAGATGGATTCCCAATTCTCTAAGAAAGCGCCATATTGATTTCCAAAGTGGTTGTACAAGCTTGCATTCCCATCAGCAGTGGAGGAGAGTTCCCCTAGCTCCACATCCTCTTCAGCATAAGGTGTCTTCAGTGTTTTTTATCTTAGCTATTCTGACAGGCGTAAGGTGGTATCTCAGAGTTGTTTTGATTTGCATTTCCCTGATGATTAGGGATGTTGAGCAATTCCTTAAATGTCTTTCAGCCATTTGAGTTTCCTCTGTTGAGAATTCTCTGTTTAGTTCTATAGCCCATTTCTTAATTGGACTGTTGGGCATTTTGATGTCTAATTTCTTGAGTTCCTTATATATTCTGGATATCAGTCCTCTGTCAGATGTGTGGTTGGTGAAGATCTTTTCCCATTCTGTAGGATGTCGCTTTGCCTTGTTGACTGTATCCTTTGCTCTACAAAAGCTTCTCAGTTTCAAGAGGTCCCAATGGAATACTACTCCGCAGAGAAAAACAATGACATCATGAGGTTTGCAGACAAATGGATGGATCTAGAAAAAATCATCCTGAGTGGGGTAACCCAGACTCAGAAAGACAAACATGGTATGTACTCACTCATAGCAGGATACTAGATGTGGAACAAGGATGACTGGACTGCTACTCACATCACCAGGGAGGCTACCTGGAAAACAGGACCCCAAGAAAGACACGGGGATCACCCAATGACAGAGAAATGGAAGAGATTTACATGAACAGCCTGGACATGAGTGGGGGTAGTGAACGGCGAGGGTCGAGGGAAAGAGAGTTTGGGGGAGCGGGAGATTCCAGCTGGATCAACAACAGAGAGGGAGAACAAGGAATAGGAGACCATGGTAAATGAAGACCACATGAGAATAGGAAGAAGCAAAGTGCTAGAGAGGCCCACAGAAATCCACAAAGATACCCCCACAACAGACTGCTGGCAATGGTCAATGGTCGAGAGACAGCCCGAACTGACCTACTCTGGTGATGGGATGGCCAAACACCCTAATTGTCGTGCTAGAAACCTCATCCAACTACTGTAGAGATCCATGACTAGGCCCCGGGTGGATCTCTGGGAGTCCAATTAGTGAGAAAGAGGAGGGTTTATATGAGCGAGTATTGTTGAGACCAAGGTTGGATAAAGCACAGGGACAAACAGCCAAAGGAATGGAAACACATGAACTATGAACCAATGGCTGAGGGGTCACCAACTGGATCAGGCCCTCTGAATGGGTGAGACAGTTGTTTGGCCTGATCTGTTTGGGAGGCATCCAGGCAGTGGGACCGGGTCCTGTGCTCATTGCATGAGTCGGCTGTTTGAAACCTGGGGCCTATGCAGGTTCACTTGGCTAGGCCTGGGAGGAGGGGACTGGACCTGCCTGGACTGAGTCTACCAGGTTGATATCAGTCTGTGGGGAAGGCTTTGCCCTGGAGGAGATGGGAATGGGGAGCGGGCTGGGGGGAAGGTGAGGGGGACGGGAGTGGGGAGAACAAGGGAATCCGTGGCTGATATGTAGAACTGAATTGTATTGTAAAAAAAAAAAAAAAAAAAAAAAGAACAAAAAAAAGTAGGTTCAATAATCTAACCTTTTTTTCCTATCATATCTATAGTTCCATATACAATCTAATACATGTATTCTGATTATTCTCACTATTTACAATCTTTTATCTGTGTCCCATCCTTGTCAATCTACTTTCCTATCTACAAGTCCCTTTCCTATGTTTGTGTCCTTTTGCTTCATTTTATGACCCACTGACTTCAATGAACATCATCTATGTGGCCCTGGGTATAGAGGTATCCATGGAATCTGTTGAGCTCATCAGTGGGTGTGCCTTTTAGATACTGACTCCCTACAGATTGGATTCCATTAGTACCCTATAGCTCTTCAGGGAGGAGTGGGGCCTCATATTCTCTTCCCACATCTCCATGACTGGCTGTTGACAAGTTCATTTTTAGGAGACTCAGTGAAGGTAACAATAGCTGCTTTGTGTCCTGCTTAGAAGATAACATTCAAATTCCATTCAAAACAAAATATTCTTCCCCAGGGAAGACCACATCAATTGGTTATCCTGTAACAAATGGCTATCTCTGAGCGCATACATAAAAATAACATTATACAGAGCTATATATTAGAAATATTCATATGTATATACATATATGTGAATATATATGTGTATGTGTGCACATAACAATTAATGAGAAAAGAGGCTATGTATTTGAAAAAGAGCAATGAGAGGTATATGGAAATGTCAGGAAGGAGGAAAGGGAAGGGGGTGATGTAATTACATTATAATTTCAAAAATAAGTAAAATATAATAAAAAGAAGTTACTTTCAAAAATAACCCCCCAAAAACTAAATGTTCTTCATTAATGCATACAAAAACATTTCTTTTAAATGATCTTTCATTTTATATTGTGCATATAAAATTTCATTTTATAAATGGGAAATATATATATGTTCCAGCACCAGTTCTTATGTAATGCCTTTTGATTTTAGTTGATTTATATAAAAATGCAGACATCTATACAGAAAAATGTATCTATATGGTGTCTTTCTGTTCTCATAGTTACTTTAAAATTATTTTCCATTATTTTCTTATATTTAACCAGGGGTCTAAGTACATGAAATTAACAATTTATCTACTGACTCAAACTTAAGAGATTGAATTCGAAACACAAGATATTTATCTGAGACATGTTTAAGGAATATGTAAATTCATGGCTTCAGGTTGGCACAAAAAGAGATCAGAAATGTCAAATTAAGAAATTAACCAAATAGATGGTTTCAGGCTAGCACTGAAAACTGTGGAAGCCACTGGTAGTTAGTAGGTAAATGTGTTTGAATTAAAATATGAAATAAAAGAGTAGATTTTTTTCCTTACTGTAGTAATTTTTTCTGAAAATAACTCTCTCCTTCTAAGAGACAGAACTTTTGCAAGAACTTGAAATCCACTTAGTAATATGCCTTGAGGTCATTTATGACTGTGTATTAAAATGGCCTACTGTATACTTAGCCTGTGTAATTTTAACCTGACTTGGAGAAAACAGTCCAACTAACCTTTCTATGCTTTAGACTTCTAATGCAATCAGCTTTTACACAAGAAGTTAAATGTATAGCTTTAATGTTCAATGCCCTGACCCAGTAGAATGTATGTCTGCATGAACATGATGCAATAATAATTTGTGAAAACAGCCAACAGACTGAAATGAATTTTAGAAAAAATATCTTAAAATGTTGGGTGCTATATGTAGATGTAAGATGATAACAACTCATTGTATTCTAGAGTGTTATTTTTCATCAGTTGTGGGAGACAAAGCAAATTCTTCCCTTTTAAATCTCTGTTTCAGGTTTTTGTAGAAAATAATATCTCATTACTCCCCTGCCCTTTGTGTTCTCTGCTTTTCAATAACATAGAACAAAGCCCTTTGTTAGGAAAAAACAGGCAACAAGCCTCATCAGCAGGCAATAAGAACAGACCAGGCAAGCACAATAGATAGAATACAAACTGGTCTTTGACCAAACTACAGACAGATGGAAGATCTCAGGTAAGACACTTCCAGCTAACAGTCCTTAAAGCCTGCCAAACAATACCAAAATATACTCTCCCCTAGGCACCATCTTCAGGCCCACAACTCCTGCTGCTTTACTGGATGTCAGGCCCAAATTAGGGCTCTCAGGCAAGACATCACCTACCACATGCTAAAACTTCACCCTCTCCTCCCCTGAGCTCCATAGTCCATCCCCTACCTTCCACTAAAGATGTCTACTTTACTAGAGGCCACACCAGTACTAGGGAACCCACACACCAAGTTGGTACCTGGATATCCAGAGAAACTACAGGTACTTAAAACCCCAGAGGCAATATTGGCACCCACATCACCAAAGATCACCCAGGACACAAAATTCTAAGTAGAGACACCCTATTGGACCTGAGGACTCAATGGTCACCAGAATCGCAGGCCACTCAAACCAGAAGACCATAAAAGACACAGAAAAAAATCCAAAAACATTCATCTAAGAAAAATAAATCAGAAATAAGCACCTAAAGCTATAACAACTCCAAATCCAGATGACTAGATACCAGCATAAGAACACAATCAACAGTCTCAGTTGCTTGAGAGAGCAATGAAAAAGATATCTTTATAGAGGGAGACATTATGGGATTAGGGAAAAACCTGGTACTAGGGAAATTCCCAGGAATCCACAAGGATGACCCAGCTTAGACCACTAGCAATAGTGGAGAAGGGTGCCTGAACTGGCCTTCTCCTGTAATCAGATTGGTGACTACCCAGTGGTCAATCATAGAGCCTTCATTCAGTAAAAGATGGAAGCAGGTGCAGAGATGCACAGCCAAGCACCAGGCTGAGCTCCAGGAGTCCAGTCAAAGAGAGGGAAAAGGGATTATATGAACAATGGGGGTCAAGATCATGATGGAGAATCTATGGTGATAGTTGAACCAAGCTTGTAGGAACTCACGAACTTCAGACCTACAGCTATGGAACCTGCATGGGACTGAACTAGGCCCTCTGCATGTGGGAGACAGTTGTGTAGCTTCATCTGCTTGAAGGGTCCCTGGCAGTGTTATCAGGAACTGTCCCTGGTGCATGAGCTGGCTTTCTGGAGTCCATTACCTATGGTGGGATGCCTTGCTCAGCCTATTGATACAGTGGGGAGGGGCTTGGTCTTGCCTTAACTGAATGTACCAGGTGTTGCTGACTCCTCATGGGAGGCCTTACCCTTTCAGAGGAAGGAATGGGGTGGGAGAGGAGAAGGCTGTGGGGGAGTAGGAGGAGGGATGAGAGAGGGATCTGTGGTTGGTATGTGAAATGAATTTAAAAAATTCTTAAATAAAAAAAGAACACAATCAACAATAGTCATCATAATATGGCATCACCAAAGCCAAGCTTTCCTACTACAGCAAGCCCTGGATATTTCACAGCTAAAGCACACACACACAAAAAAAATGATCTTAAGTCCAATCTCATGAAGATGATAGAAGCCC
Source organism: Peromyscus eremicus (assembly GCF_949786415.1). Classification (NCBI taxonomy): domain Eukaryota; kingdom Metazoa; phylum Chordata; class Mammalia; order Rodentia; family Cricetidae; genus Peromyscus; species Peromyscus eremicus. Next base: position 51,061,974 of record NC_081436.1, read on the forward strand.
TTAAAGAGGAAATTAATCCTCTAACGAAATCCAGGAAAATAAAAACAAATAGGTGAAGGAAATGAATAAAACTGTTCAAGACCTGAAAATGGAAATAGAAGCAATAAGGAAACACTAACTGAGGTAATCCTAGAGATGGAAAATCTAGGTAAGCAAACTGGAGCTACAGGTGCAACACCATGAAAAGACCAAACCTAAGAATAATAGGAAGGGCTGGAGAGATGGCTTAGAGGTTAAGAGCACTGGATGCTCTTCCAGAGGTCCTGAGTTCAATTCCCAGCAACCACATGGTGGCTCACAACCATCTGTAATGAGATCTGGTGCCCTCTTCTGGCCTGCAGGCATACATGCAGGCAGAACATTGTATAAATAATAAATAAATAAAAGTCTTTAAAAAAAAAGAATAATAGGAAGAGATGAAGGAGATGGTTTCTAGGTTAATGGCCCAGATAATATATTCAACAAAATTATGGAAGAAAATTTCCCTAACCTGAAGAAAGAGATGCCTATAAATGTACAAGGGGTTTACAGAACACTCAAATAGATTGGACCAAAAAAGCAAGTCCCCACACATGCCATATAGTTATCAAAATACTAAATGTACAGAACAAAGAAAGAATATTAAAATTCCAGGGGGAAAAAGCCAAGTAATATATAAAGGCAGAAGTATTAGAATTAAACCTGACTCCTCAATGGAGATTCTAAAGACCAGAAGGGGCTGGAAAGATCTTTTCCAGACTCTAACAGACCACACACAGAAAGCAGTCCAGACTATTATACCCAGCAAAACAGTCACCATAGTTAGAGGAAACAAGATATTTAATGACAAAGTCAAAACTGAACAATATCTATTCACAAATCCAGCCATACAGAAGGTAGCAGAATGAACATTCTACCCCAAGGAAGTTAACTAATACCACAAAAACACAAGCAGTAGATAATCTCACCCTGCAAAACCCAAAAAAGCAAGACAGAGAAAGAGAGAGAGAGGAAGAGAGACTCCTACCACCACCAACAACAAAATAACAGGAACCAATGATCATTGGTCCTTAATACCTCTCAGTAGCAACAGTCTCCATTCCCCAATAAAAAGACACAGGCTAAGAAAATGTGGCATACATGAAATATACCTCACCATCAACAATATATAGCTATTTTGTCTTTTTTTAATTACATATTTTGGTAGAGAATCATGAAAACCTAGACAATAATCCTCTTTAGAGTTTTTTCATTCATTTCTACAACATGGATCCAGATTGAGAATGGTATTAGAGTTTGTGATCTTTTCTTTTTGCTTATTTTTTTCCTTGTCCAGCTTGTATTGAGGCCACACGGTATTATAATTAAATGGCAGCCACTTTTTCTTTAGGTTCTCAGCGTGAGATTTATTTCATTTTTTTAAATTGAAAGTAGAATGTTTTTCTTACATTGTATATGCTGATTATTGTTTTCCCTCCCTCTACTTATCCTATTTCTTCCCTTCCTCTCCCATCCAGATCTACTTTGTGTCTGTCTCTCCTTAGGAAACAAACAGGCTTCAAAAGGGTAATAATACCATAAAATAAAATGAATTAAAACAAAAACTAATACATCAGCATAGGACAAAATTAACAAACAAAAGGTAAAGAGTCCAAGAAAGGCTCAAGAATCAGACATCTACTCATTCACACACTCAGGTTTCCCATAAAAACAGTAAACTGGAAACCACAATACATTCTCAGAGGACCTAGTGCAGACATATGCATACTCTGTCTATGCTGCTGCAGCCTTGGAGTTCATATGAGCTTTGCTCATGCTGACATGGAAAGCCTTGTTCTCCTTGTGTCCTCTGTTATCTGGCTATTACACTCTTTGCCTCTTGTTCTTCAGATTCCCTGAGCCCTGAGGTGAGGGATTTCCTGGAGGTATCCCATTTAGGGCAGAGTATTCCATAGTTTCACACTCTACATAGTGTTTGGCTGTGGGTCTCTATATTTGTTCCCATTTGCTACAGGAGAAAGCTTCTCTGATAATGTCGAAGAACTGATTTATGACTATAGCAGAATGTCATGAAGAGTCATTTTAGAGCTATGTTGTTTTTGATGTTGTTAGTTTCTTAAGAGCAGTATTTGGTTTTACCCCAGATCTCTCAGCTATCTCCTCCCAGGTTAAGTACACATCCTAGGAAAGAGAGTTCCATGACACTGAAAGTATAATTCCCATTATACTACCAAGGATAAAGGCACAAGTCCTCACCAAAGCCTCTTGACAGAAAAGGCCACTCTGATCCACATACTCTAGGTGCAAGACTGATGGTCGGAGAGGGCCTCTTCCTGCCTCTGGATTCTACTCACAAGTCTTGAGGGGTCCCTGAGTGTAGCTATGCAATGACTAGAAATGTTGACTTGTACTCCAGGTATTCTTAGTCTTACTTTCCCAATGGCCAGAGTTTAAACCATGCCACAGTTTCATGGCCCCCTATCCCCAATTTAATCACAGAACAATTTATATTACAGTGCAATTCCCAACTCTCAATACCTCTGTGAAATTTCGTTCATCAGTAAATATGGTCTCTAGCTTACTAATCCCTAAAACAATAAATAAACAAATCAATAAAAAGAGAAATGCAAGATACCAAAAGCCAAAACACAATGTCTAAAGTATGAGGCTCTCAGTTTGGACAAGTGATGACTTGTTTTCAGAAATGACTTTGACTGTTTTCTTTTAAATGGCTACTAAGATCAGAAGTGCTGGTGGAGAGAGAGAGAGAGAGAGAGAGAGAGAGAGAGAGAGAGAGAGAGAGAGAGAGATAGATATATGTGTGTGTTTGTGTGTATTGTATACAATTATATATTTATATGTGTGCATATATAGTATATAAATGCATATAATATATTGAAATATATAGAGAGAACTATTTGTATATATTATACATATTTGTATATATTGTATGTATTTATACAGTATATATGCATATATAAAATATGTATTTGTATATAATACACACATATACATATATAATATATACAAATATATATAATATATACAAATTCTACATATATTTGCATATATCTATTATATATATATATATATATATATATATATATATTGCCAGGTGTCAGTAGATAAGAGTTTTCTTAGAGATGGAGAATACATCCAAGAGATAAATCAATACCACGGTATCTGGGAATCACCAAAAATGTGTAGTGATCAATTTGAAGTTTTTTCACTTAATAAGTACCTAGTCACACAAGCTTGATGAATTGAGTAGTATGTTCTCCTCAATTCAGAAGGTACTTTGGTAAGTGGGGGCAAAGATTCCTGACCTTTGAGAAGCATGGCCTACAAGTTGTATTGATTAGTAGTAATCAAACTTTATCTACATTTCCCCGTAGAAATTGCATGTTTTTTTTTTTTCTCTCAGATGTAGCATTATGTTTTTCTATAACAATTGGACCTGGAAAGAGGAAATTCAAAGGGAAACAGTAATCTATTTTAGCACAAAATATTGTAGTTACAGGGTAAATTATTTCCTTCAGCATCCAGTTACTTTAAATAAAACAATGTCTCAAAACCAGAACACCCTGTTTGATAATAAGTCTGATACTTTGAGATAAGAGTCACAGATTATACAGTTCAGGCTATGTACAAATCACAGGAAATCACAGGCCCTATTTAATGCAGGAGTAGAAGGGTTGTATAAACGTTCCCTATTCTATAGCTCTTGAGTTTGAGTTATAGCCAGGCTTCCTAAGTGCCTATACATGCCAATGCTGCAAAGTCAAGTATTCTCCACAAGGGAGCCCTGTATTATCCTAGAACGCCAAACCCTTCAGGAAAAGTAATTAAAGTAAGGAACTCTTTGTTCCCCACCACACACACTTTCTTGATAACTGGAACAAGGTACCGAGTTTTCCTTTTAGCCAAAGGGTATAAAGAAGCCATTTCACTTGGAATTGACTTCACTGTTTCTTGAGCTAGCTCTCTTGCCTACTGCTGTCAGTAATGCACCATGAAGATGATGTAGAACTTCCTTACTCTGATATTGGAGGTTCACTGACCTTGCCACATGGTAATAGAATCAGGATAACTTTCCCAGCCACTCTAACAGGAACTTGACTGGATTATTTCAATCTGAAATTCTCTGGTAATGTAGGGATAAAAGAACAGTTTATCTGTATCCATGTGGGTCTATTCTAGACCTCTATGTTCCATTGTATAATCTATTTGTTCTCTCACCAAATCAATCTTGATGACTTAGTTTTACAAAATACTAAATATTGACAATAGCATTTTTTTTTTTGTTGAATAATTGTTAAAATGGTGAATAACTAGATAAATTTTTACAGTCAACTTGTTTTGCCTCTATTAACTTTCCTGTTCTACACAGTGTAAAACAAATTTTTTTTATTTAAGAAATTGCTTTATTCATTTTACATACCAACCACAGATTCCCCTTCTCATCCCTCTTCCCACTCCCCCCAGCCTACTCCTATCCCCCACCCCTCATCTCCTCCTCCAAGGGAAAAGCTTCCTATGGGGAGTCAGCAAAGCCTGGTGTATTCAATTGATGCAGGACCAAGCCCCTCCCCACTGCATCAAGGCTGAGTAAGGCATCCCCCTACAGGTATTGGGCTCCAGAATGTCAGCTCATGCACCAGCGATAGACCCTGATCCCACTGCCAGGGGCCCCTCAAAGAGACCAAGCCACACAACTGTCTTCCATATGCAGAGGGACTAGTCTGGTCCATGCAGGTTCCATAGCTGTTGTTCTAAATTTCGTGAGTTCCTACGACTTGGGTTCAGTTGTCTCTGTAGATTTCACCACCATGATCTTGACCCCGCCCCATGCTCATATAATCCCTCCTCCCTCTCTTCCACTGGATCCTGGACCTCAGCCTGGTGCTTGACTGTGGATCCTGCATCTGCTTCCATCAGTTACTGGATGAAAACTCTATGATGACAGTTAGGATATTCACCAATCTGATTACTGGGGTTCCACTATTGTTAATAGTCTAATCTGGGGTCATCCTTGTGGATTTCTGAGAATTTCCCTAGAACTAGGTTTCTCCATAACCCCATAATGTCTCCCTGTATCAAAATATTGCTTTCATTGCTCTCCCACTCCATCCTTCTCCCAGCTCGATCATCCCACTCCCTCAAAACAATTCTTGCAAGAGAAGTTACTATTCACCTTCATTGTTTGCTTTGTTACATGTTTGGGTAATCCAAATCTTATTGGATGTATGGAAAGTTAATGTGTTACCCAAAATGCATTATTTCCACATGAATTCATATTATTCAATTACTTCAACATTTTAATTTTGTTTCCAAGTATATTTGCATCAAACAAAATATGTTTGTGTATAATTACAGTAACTGATTTGCTTTCATTTTCAATGATATCTCAAAACTAGAGTCTAGAATAATTAATCTGATTTGCCTTTCTGTAGATGCTTTTTCTTGGGATCACCAACCATCTTCCAAATAAAGACATGGAGACTTATTACTAATTTTGATTGTTTGGCCTTAGCTTAGGCTTGACATGTTAGCTCTTTTAACTTAATTTATGCTATTTCTATTAGTTTATGTTTTGCCTTAGGGCTTTTTACCTTTTTTTATTCTGTACGTCCTACTTTCCTGCTTCCTCCATGTCTGTCTGGCAGGCCCCTGTCATCTCTTTTATTTTCTTCCCAGAAGTCTGTCTCTGCCCTATACTTCATGCCTCGCTATTGACCATTTAGTTTTTTATTACACCAATTACAGCAATACATTTTCACACAGTGTACAAATATCCCACAACAACTTTCAGTATTTTTATTACATGGTGGCACTCATTGAAAGACTGATTATCAATGAAAAAAATTGATCAAGCAAATGAGAAAAAGGATAGACACAATAGTTAACATATCTAAATTGCCAGCTGTAAGCAGTTGATTTTATAATAAGGAGAGTTTCTAACATTTCCCATCTAGAATAAGTACTGTTATTATCTTTTCACTAAGGAAGACAGTGATAGCAACAGAAAACAGTCCTAATCTACAAATAAAATAAACAATATTTATGTTCCACTGTGTAAGAATCTTTAAAATGTATCTAATTATATGATAAAAGAAATGACCAAATAATAATCTGTGATCATAATTTGACATGTATTGCAATGAAATCTTTTGTTACATTTTATTTTGTGGATTTAAAGAGTTTAGTCTGAAATCTATGTTTGATTTAACACTGTTGTTTTCATGAGTTATTCTGCTTTGGGATAAGTCCACAGTATTCTCTTCATTTCATACTTTAAAAACAACCTCGCTGCGAACACTTCGTTCAATATTACATAAAAATACAAAACAAGTAATGTTGTGTTTTAGGAGCAAACTAACTTTAATAAGTTCATTAAATGGAAGTTTAAACATTACAATAAGTCAACAGACTCTTGGATGCTTATTTTGCCTTGAATGGTTATGCATCATTTAAATTTTAGGAATATACTTTTAGTCATGATATTCTCTTGGTTATTGAATATCAAGCAGGTGCACAGAAAATTAGTGGAAGAGGTAATTAATATATATGAATCTTAGACTTACCACAGTTTTTTAAAGAATTCAATATTTTTTATGAAATGTGAAGATCTGTATTTTCACATCTGTATATTTTAGAATATCCTCCTTTGACCAAAGAGGTAAGAATCAAATTACTATTGTACGAATTACTATGTACTATTATAGAAAAAGGCTTATCTGTTTTGGGATATGCTCTGGTGTTTCATTTTTATTGTAAAGACACAATTTAAGCTCAGCTCACTTTTAACAATGAAGGTTGTATGTTAAAGGTCAAGGTTTGCTGGAGTTCATTTGGATCTTGGTTTTGAGATACTTTCTTCAAATCACCCTCCTGTTAACTGTCTCCTTTGTCTGCTTTGGAATCCACTTGCTAATGTTATTAATAGGCAAAGCCCTTTAGATATTTCAGATGCATAACAGACCACAGTCAAAGAGGCTTTGTTTTGTAACTTGAATTTGCAGATGAGTGCCAAGAAAGAGGCTTATGTTTATGAGACAAACTTTGTGCCATTTACTTTGGGTTGACAAATTCCCTGTAGAAGAAATAATCTTGGATAGAGCTTACTGATAAATAGATCAGATTGACAATATAATTAGGATGACAAATATTGATCTCTATGGATACCAGGTTTTCATAATCCCTTTATGAGTGACTTCATTGTCCAAAACATTCACCTGGAAAAACAGTATGAAAAGTTATTGTCAAAAGTCTCCCAATAGTTTCAGATCTGTTACAGTAGATTTGGTGTTTCTTCTTTTTCATCACTTGAAGTATCATGGTTAAAATACGGTAGCACGCTGTAATTGTGATTAAAATGAGTAAAGATTATGTATACAGTAGTTGAAACATGTCTCTTTTTCTTTACTTTTTCCCCCCATATGTTGAAATGACCTCTTTTGTCAGTCCAATACTTTTTGCTTTGCCTATTAAATTGTAAAGACATTTAGTTAAAAATCCCAGTCATCACCAGGAAACAACTGAGAAAGAGTTTTCTAGCACAGATTTGGAATCATTGCAAAAGGGTCCAATGTGATTAGAGTAAGACTATCACAATTCTAAAGGATATAGTTTTATGTATGGTCATTTGCAATTCAATCTGCTTTGGGTATGATATGTCTGTTTACATATAGTCATAATATGTATGTAAATATGCATTAAAGATCCAATTTAAAAAGAGGCTAGCTAACAGGCAAAGACCTTAGGAGGGACACATGGATGACCTTGTGAAGGAGAAGTAGATGAGATCTACTTGAGTGGACTGGGTGTGGGGGGAGGTGGCAGAAGGCGAGGAGTGGGGAATGAGAACTTAGGGAAATGGGAGGGTCAAGCTGAAACATGGACAGAGTGGGAGGGCAGGGAGGAAGATAGATGAGGACATCATGGGACTAGGAAGAGGCAGGGTGCTGGGGAGGCTCTCAGGAGTCCACAAGGTTGACCCCATCTTGGTCTGCTGGCAGTGGTCCAGAGGGTGCCTGGACCGGTCTACTCTGGTGACCAGCCTAGCAAATAACCTAGCTGTCATCATAGAGCCTTTGTCCAGTGACTGGTGGAGGCAGATACAGAGATCCACGGCCAGGCACTAGGCTGAGCTCCGGGAATCCAATTGATGAGAGAGAGGAGAGATACTGCAGGTGAAGGACGTCGAGATCATGATGGGAGGACGTGCAGAGATGACCGGCCACACTAGTGGAAGCCCATGAACTGTGGACTGCTGGCTGTGGAGCCCCCATGGGACTGGACGAGGCCCTCTGGATACGGAAGATGGTTGTTTCGCTCAAACTGTTTGAGGGGCACCCAGGCCGGGGGATCGGGATCTGTCCCTGGTCTATGGGTAGGCTTCTGGAACCCAGTGGCTGTGGTGTGACACCTTGCACAGCCTTTGTGCAGTGGGAGGGGCGTGGACCTGCCTAGGCTCAGTGTACTGGGCTCTGCTGACTCCCCATGGGAGACCTCGATTTGGGGGATGTGGGGATGCGGGGTGGCTTGGGAAAGAGGGCTGGGGGTTGGGAGGAGAGAGGAGGGAGAATCTGTGGATAGTATGTGGAGTAAGTAGAAAATTTCTTAATAAAGAAAAATGAAAGAAAAAAAATAAAAATAAAAATTACTATATTTTACAATGAAGTCATTAAAATTTTTCAAAAACAGATGCAATGGGAGAAATATGAAAAATGGATAAAATCTGATAATGACTTGATTTTTTTAACTGGCAATAAATGCTTTGATCCACAAATTCTTTTCTATTATGTACAGACATGTATAATCATGAGAGTTCTCTTTTGGAAGATAAATCAAACATTATTTAAAGTTTCAATTTGATCACATGAATTAAGTGATGTAAATATATTTTTTCATTTGTTTTGTGGATTTGCTCATGAGCAGTGACCATACAGGACACAAATGTGAAGCCTAACTCTCAAGGAAGTGAATGAGCTTTATTATCTTCCTTAAACTTTTGTAAAAGAACAACTACCACATTTCTTTTCTTCTAATTTTAGTACTACTTATTAGCCCAAATGATTAACATTAAAAATGTAATGTTAACTATCCAATGCATGTTGAAAACTCATACTTTAATTGACCTCATTTGATGTCCAAGTTTGCACACATTAGCCACGATCATAGTGGAAAACCGTTAATAGTAGATTGGAGATTTCTTGATATGAGGAAAATTTCACAAGGGCCACTAGTATTTAAATGAGATTGACTTCAATAAGACTTAAATTAGAATGATTTGAAATTTGAAGTGAAAATATTTGTGTGGATGCAGCAGCACTTCCTGGTTATTAGCTATTCCTGATAACTAGGAGAAGACTTCAACTGATTCCCAGGAATGACTGTGTCTTTTGGCAGGATCCAGCATCCTCATGAGATATCAGGGAATTTGCAATGGCATCATGAATAGAATAAACTCATAAAAATTAGAGATAATGAGGGAGATGGTAGGGAAGACCGTCAGAAATGTGTGTTATGGCATTCACTAATGAGTCATTAACATACAGCAATTGCACACTGACATATACATGGGACTGATCTTTTCTACTATACACTTATATGCTTCAGTTTAAACTGAATTTTAGAAAGTTATAGCCAAAGACACAATTGAAGGACTAAACTGATAATTTATAATCAATGATGGCATTATAATTTATCACACATACTCATTTTGGAAATAAAATATTTATTGAATGATTGACTTGAAACCAATGTTTTAATGTCTGTATAACTATATCAAAAAATATAAATAAATTCAATTTTTACTTGTACCAGTTTCTGAGAGTAATTTTTCATAGTAGTCTTAAAATAAGTCATATATCTAAAGATATCCCCCCATATGATTTTAACTAATTCTGCAATGAAGAGTTTGTTTTAATAAAATGGATATTTCTATGAAGTGTTTCTTCTAATGGGACAAATTTGACATAATTATTTTAATTACGTACTATTCCTTTGCAGGCATCATAATTGTCTTAATTAGAAAATGGTTGTAATAGTAATAATTATATATTTATAATGACAACAGATACAAACATACCAAATATATTGAAGATTTAATTACAGGAGAGGATATAGGCCAAAAGCTCAAGTTTTAGGAATTTTTTTTCAATTAATTCACTCAATAATCTCACTGAGTAGGTAATACTACTAGGTTTTTTTTTCCTTTTTCTCAGAAAAGGAAGCTGTGAAATAAAATCATTAGATACATAGCACAAGTTTATATTACTAAAAGATGATGTCAATATATTTTTAAAAGGAAATGCAGAAGTATATTTACTCCAAGACAGTCACGTACTAAGATGTATATACACATGCATATGTATAAATATATACATATACATATTTCTGAATGCATGTCAAGAAGATAGTACGCAGGTAATCTTTAGAAATAAAACTAAAACATACAGATGAGAGAATACCTATTGTTATTACTTAAATCTTTAATGTATGCATAGAGATATAGCCAATAATTTCCACATACATACATATATGAATGTGTATGTGTTTTAAGGAAGACTGGAATCATTTCATAATCATCTCACATAAATATATAAATGGTGAGTTTAAATAATGGACATGTTTGTATGTACCTGTGTGACAGAGACAGTGGATTACATGAGGCCAGAATATAAAGAACTTAGTCTCATGTATATTAAGCAATAGTAGACTCTTGAATAATCTAATTGGTATTAGTTGTACACAAATGGTACAAACGAACTACTCTGAACTACTCCTCATGTTTGCCTCCTATGCTGATGTGCTTTGAGCACATAATTAGCTGTTGTTAATGGAGATACGTTTTTTGGTCTTTAGCATCCTCATCAGCGTTATATATTTTTCTTTTTTTTTTTTAGTTTTTCTCAGGGAATTAGAAAAGTCACTAAAAAAAATCTAATAATTTTGTCATGGGAAGTTCTGTTTGATGCTAATGACTCATCCACTGAGCTTGCCTGCTGTGTACTCGCACAGTGTTGATAGCAAGATGCTGGCCACAAGATGGCACTGCCCCTAGAGAACTAAGACTTGGTAACTATTTTCATCCATGTTCCAATATCAACTCTTATTTTGTAAAAGAATACAATATATTCAATGTGCTATACAGACAAGCCAGGAAGGCAGAAAAGCATCTTACATAAAATAATATCTTCCTCAGAGTCACTCAAACAATGAGAAATGTTCAGAATTTATAGGGAAAAAGTTGGCAGAGTCCATAACAATGGGGAAAAATAGTACTGAGAACTACAATAATCCCAGTAGACAGAAAACCAAAAATATGTTGCACAGTTTGGATTAATAAAATCATTCAGGGAACCAGTAACAGAAATTGGGGAAATCAAGAGAAGAGGCAGAGGAGAAATCTGTGAATAAGATGTCCCTACAATGAGCAGGAGGAGGCGTGTTCCCACACACAGATCTTTCTCAAGTTATAAAGCCCAGTGATTAGAGGTGCGTTGGAATCAGAGGAGTTTGTTACTAGTTTTCCTGCTTAAAAGCTTCAGCATTTCTCCACTTTGGGGAATATCATGTAACCAAACAATCAAACAATTTTCATATTAACAACAAAGTAACAGAGAGGGTAGTGGTCCAAGTTTATAAAAGAATTTTGAACGGAAAATGATTCATTTTGTCATTTTTTTTATTTCAGTTAATTTTATTTTATAAAAAAATCAATTTATATTTGTGATAGTCATCATTATTGTCCTCTTCAGGGGTAGACAAAGACTTTTGAGTCATCCAACTTCAGGGACCAAATAGCCACCAGGCTCTTAAGTTTTTTTTTCTTTTTGGAGTATGGACTTCTAAGTTTATTATTAATCATAACATCTATCGTCATTCATAAAATCACATTATTTCCTTATGTAGATTATAGTACATTAACAGTGCAGACAGCTACTGTTGGACTCCCAACCCTCTATCCTGTAGCCAAACTAATAAATACCCCTTTGTATACATCCATTTTATCAGTTACTTTTCTTTGAAAAGCCCTAAAACAGTGCTTTCTGATACTTTTTGTCTAGAATAAAGCTACAACAGATCAACATGATTTTCACTTTCCTACAATAATCATATTGCAGTTGAGAGACATGGTGCTTATTTTTACTTTATAAAACTCATATTTATGTTTTGGCTATTTACATTTTTTATTCTGCCAATTTTTCTTTTTGGTTTAATTCAGTTTTCACTCTATTTTATCTATGTCATAGTTGTATGTACTAAACATATAAAAGGTAACTAAAAATACAGTTTTAACAGATTTCTGTAATTCTGTCCTTCCTTCACCCCCACACCAGCTAAGTATGTCATATGTAATATGACATAGGAAATATAGGACATGGACATATGACAAGGAAATACAGAATATATGAGAACATTTTATCTTGTTGCTGAAATTGCAATTAGAAGACAAAATATTTCACATATAATTTAACACAAAATGCTTGCCAATTAGTTATAATAGGATTGAAACATTTGTTTCTGCATTTCCTCTGCACTTATCTTCTCAAGATGGACTTTTGAAGGAAACCCTTATAATGTGCCTTTAGTAATCTCTGGATTTATTCTCCTAGCTTAATCCTACTATTATATCCGCCTTTTCATTATGTGTCCAGTTACACCTTCAGCCCTCTTTGCTTGGTTCCTCCATCTTCTTTATCTACATCTAAGCTTAGAACAGCATAATATCTTCAAATAAGATGGGTATCTTCAGTGTTTAGATTACAAATCTGACTGTAGCCAGTCACCACTGACCAACACAGTCAGTGGATTTCCAAATGTATTTGGTTTTGTTTCTAAAAATTAGTCTCAAGTTTCTCCCTTTTCTTCATTTTTCTACTTCACCATGTCACATATATTTAGTTTCTACTTAAACAGTTAAAATAACTTTTAGAAACAAGTACTCATAAACTGATTCCTTACTTCTCTGATCTTTCTAGATTATGATGTTTCATTTTATATGAAAATAATGCATATCTAAACAAATGTGGTTTTATTTGCCCACCACTTGGTGATCATACATAGCAGTGTGGGTAAGAGTCACATACTCCTTGCTCTCACAGTGATTAAATAATTGGGATTAAATCATATCATATTCCTCAAATATTCTTAATCTGCTCTTTTTTTTTTTGGTTTTTCGAGACTGTGTAGTTTTGGTACCTGTCCTGGGGATCAAGCTCTGTAGACCAGGCTGGCCTTGAACTCACAGAGATCCACCTGGCTCTGCCTCCCAAGTGCTGGGATTATTTTACTAACTGATGGCTACCATTTCAATTAAAACATTGACCTATAAAAATTATAAATCTGTCTTGTGATCTTTGACTGTTGCCTACACCTGCTCTTTTTTTCACCTTAAGACATACACATGTAATCTTATAAGAAATAAAGATGATATTTATAGATTTAACACATACAATAGTAAACTTGAATCATATTAGTTCAACTTAGATAGTTTCAAAAGTTTTACTTCTTCAGTTATAAAAGATAAAAACTTTAAACTTGCATATTTGTAAAGTGTTATTCTTTTTCCAACTTCATATTACAGAACTAAATTTTCTTCTTGGTTTAAACAAAGAAAAAGCTCCCCATTGAAGAAAGAAGTTCTCCAGAATTTCGCAATGCCATGCCCTCAAGAAGTCTCTGTGTTATGAGCATAGCTCTAGAGAAACAAACACTAATTTTCAAAGCAGTTCTCAAAAGGAAACTTGGTGTGCCAATTCAGCAATTACAAAGGTCAAGAATTTTTATCATTTGAGAGAGAAAATTTCTTATACTATAAATTAAAAATTTCCCATAACATTACCATATATAAAATGAAGACAGTGAAGACTACTTGGTATTTGATTAAGTTTTCACTATTTCCCTAGAAATAGCTCGAAGCTTTGAGTAAGTAATTAAGGCTTCCCTGCATGAATTGGAAAGGGTGGAAGGGTATTTTCAGCTATGAATGAAGCATCCATTACTGAACTTCTTACTTCTTAGAAAGAGCTATTAAGATAAACATTACAAAGACCTTTAGAAAATATTAGTGATACAAAATAAAACAAGAAGCCTTTTTCAAAAGCCAACACACTTGTTTCTATAAAAGAATATCAACTTTCTCATAAGAATGCTTCCAAATACCTTTTTTGGTTGTATAAGAGTCTTATACAAATAACCATAATAAAGATCTTTGAGTCCTTAAATAAATATAAGAAGGCAAAGAGAGAATTGCATGAAAAACAACAGGAAAAAAATCTGACCACTTTCTTCTTCATGGGCTCATGGTGATGACACACATAATATGACCTAGGGCTTGATTTAAGGACAGAAAGTACCTGGGTCTTTCAGAGAAAATTTGATGGACACTAAGAGGGACATATGTTTATAGGGCTGGAAGCAACCTGTCTTCTGTCAAATGCAGTCTCTTATTTTTTGCTCTGTCCCTCGCTTTCTCTTCTGTCTTTGGTGGTTGTAATGATTATTGGACCCTCTAGTTCAATCTTAGCTTTGAGTTGGGGTGTCTGTTTATGATAGTAGTGGGAATGCCAATGTTGTACATAAAGATTTGCAGATAATTTTCTCTGAGTGATACAAAAATGTGCTAAGAATAATTTCCCTGAACAAGCTTTAAAGGTGCTCACATTTCTGAAAGACAAGCTCTGTGATGTTGTCTATTTCTGACATCCCTTCTTTAGTTTGACAACCTATCTGTAGTTAATTTAAATGAGAATATTCTGTGATGTGTCTCTGGTGTTCATTGCCATCATGTATCTTGAGTTCTGTAGAGAACTGGCAACCCAGCTGCTTACTATTCAGTATTTTATTACCTGAATTTTTATTATAACTATGTTATTTATTAGAAATAATAAGGACTCTCTCATAACAGAAACACAAACTCAAAATATCACCATTTTTACAGCAAAACATATAATCATTTATTAAAACATTTCTTACTTTGATATTAACTAGTTTAAGACTAGAAAGCATGATGAAACTTTTCTAGTCCAAAGGATGTAAAATTTTAATAATCTCAAAAGGAACTGAGAGTTATTGTTAAATGCTTGTCATCCTGAGAATGGAGAGACCAAGATAAGATTACAATGACTGTGAGGCCAGCCTGTACTACTTAGAAAGTTACAGGAACTATATTTTCTCCAAAAGAAAAGAGAAAGGGAGAGAAGAAGAGAAGTAATTATGGAGAGAGACAGGGAAAGAGAGAGAGAGAGAAAGAGGGAGAGAGGGAAAGAGAGAGGAAAGAAGGAAGAGTGGGAGAGAGAAAGAGAGAGAGTGTGTGTGAGAGAGAGAGAATGAGAGAGAGAATGAGAGAGAGAATGAGAGAGAGAGAGAGAGAGAGAGAGAGAGAGAGAGAGAGAGAGAGAGAGAGAGAGAGAATTTACTTGAAAAAAATCTGACTTCAGGTTCAGAGTTAAGTCAGCCTATGTATAAGCTCCAAGCTGTTGTAGACCATCCAGCATACCCCAATGGGCAATGACAGCATGCGGACCTCACCGCTCTCACTTGTCACTGTCATCAAGTCTCCAGTTCTGCCTCTCTCCACGCACTGACTGCTCTGTTTCTCTATCTTTACCACCTCTCCATCATATGCAGCTGCACCCTCCCATTCCGGGGCTGACCAGGGCTGCTGGAAGCTGACCGGTAGCCAAAATAACAATATTTTCGAAGCAAAATTGCAATGTTATCAGTACAAATTCATTTTCCCTTCAATGTTTTCCCTTAAGTTAATGTGTAATATTTCACTGTAAAACTGATAAAATTGTTAGCAATTTTGCTGTCAGATCTTAGTACTCTAATATTTAATACGTTC